>NC_044303.2:235498770-235798770 GCF_007474595.2 Lynx canadensis | reverse complement strand
GAAGGAAGGAAGGAAAGGAAGGAAGAGCTGGAAGGAAGGAAAATTACTTACTTCCTTGCCTTCCTTCCTTCCCTTCTGCCTTCTTTCCTTCCTTCCTTCCTTCCTTCCCTTACTCCTTCCCCTTCCATCCCTTCTTCCTCTTCTCCCCCCTTCCCTTCCTTCCTTCCTTCCTCCCGTTCCTTCCTCCCTTCCTCCTTTCCGCAAAAGGGAGGGGAGAGGGACTCACAGGGACGGGCAGTTACCTGGTATCAGTCATTGTGCTATTCTATTTTTGCTGCAGCATTTTTATAGATGAGGTTTGTAGAGCTGAAGGGACGAACCGGCGGCCCTGTCACACGACTTGGCTCAGCTGGGAAGAGAAGGGCGCCCCGGGCCATACCTCCCGGAGACACTCAGCGGAAAAATCGGTAACCCGGCAAGTCCAGGTCATGTGTGGGCGCTGCAGGGGTAGCCCTTTACCTGCAGCGGAGGGACCGCTTGGTCCACCCCGTCGTGTAAGCCACGCGACTGTCCCCGGATGGCGATGGGCTCCGCTTGTGGTGATTCTGCGCTGCTCCGAAGGACTCGAATGCCAGGCCCGTGTGCGGAGGTTTGAAGGCAACAGGACGCTGTTCTGCCACAACAGGGCGCGGAGCGCCGACACGTGGCACAACACGACGGACCCTGAAAACGTGGTGCTGAGTGAAAGAGGCCGGGTGCGGAGAACACAGGGTATGTGAGTCCGCTGGCACGAAAGGTCCAGAATAGGCAGATCTGGAGAGACGTGAAGCAGGCCGGTGGTTGGCGAGGGAGGGGGCAGGGGGAGGGGTCGTAACCAAAGGGTATGGCATTCTTTCTGGGGTGGCGGAAACGTTCTAGAACTGACTCCCGTGACGGTGGCACCCACCTGCGGAGTTACCAAGGGTCGCTGAATTTGCACGCTTTCCACGAGTGAATCGTACGGCATGTGATTACAAGTCGATAAAGCTGATAAAGAATATTCGTGATCATACCTGTCTCCTAACCTTCCCTGTTCTAGCTTCACACACTTTTAGGTTTCGACGTGGAAGCAACTTGGAGGATGGAGAGATGCGATGGCCTGTTCTCAGGCGCCCTTCCGTCCCACACATCGAGAGCACATGCACTCAGCTGAAAGTAGCTGGGTCCGGCCCACATTAGCTCCCCAACCTGAAAATACACGTTTTCTTTGTGTCCTTTAATTGGTACTTGTCAGCAACAGCGAAGGTAACACTGAGAAACAGTCATGCCCGGGGACCCTCCCCCAGGATCCCCCTGCACCCTGGCTGGGAGATAATTAAGTTCGATGCTGTGCACTTGTTTGAAAGAAAAACCACTGGGATTTCCTGTGAGCAGGTCTGTTTCAGCAATCCCCCCCCCCCGCCCCCCAGAAGTCTGCTTTACAAGGAGCCTGAAGGTCATGTGTCTCTTTCATGGTCTCTCCGCCTCCGACTAAATGTTCTGTAAATAATTAGACATTAAAGGCTTGCAAATAATAAAGCCTCCGTCTTCCATGGGTAAAGGACTAATTACCAGAACTTGGTCTTGCCAACCATTAAATCCCTGGGTCTGAAATACCCCAGCGGGGGAGGAGAGGCTGGGATTCTTGTCTCATATTGGTATTTACAGCCCTTTGTTTTCCTGGGAGCAGATGTCGTCCACTCTGTGAGCACAGATTCAGGGTCTTCTCATTTTGCCTTCCCGTCCACAAATTATTTAAGTGCAGGGGCTCTTTTATACACGGTGTCACCTTTTTAAAAAGCAGAATCAAAGGACCGAGTGATGTCAAAGTTGAACTTACAGCCCGGAAGCTGCGGCCGGCGTTCCCACAGATGGGAGAAGCGGGGCTCTGAGGGTAGGGGCTGGACCCCACAAATATTCACGGAAGGGGGCTCACACCAGGCGGCACGACTTCCTGGGTGGACCCCAGTGTCCAGCCCCAGAAACTCTGCAGGGCCACCTCACCCGGCCGGGGTCCTCTCTCTCGGTCAGAAAATAAAGGGGGACCTGTTTTCCTGCCGCTTCCCTGCGGCTTCCACGGCGATCGAGAAAACCAATACCTGGGCTGTGCTTCGAGGCTGGGATTAATATTAGCGACTGTTATTTTTTTTTTTTAACTTTTTTTAACGTTTATTTATTTTTGAGACAGAGAGAGACAGAGCATGAACAGGGGAGGGGCAGAGAGAGAGGGAGACACAGAATCTGAAACGGGCTCCAGGCTCTGAGCCGTCAGCACAGAGCCCGACGCGGGGCTCGGACTCACGGACCGTGAGATCATGACCTGAGCCGAAGTCGGACGATTAACCGACCAAGCCACCCAGGCGCCCCGCGACTGTTATTTTAAAGACCTGTTTCCCAACCCTCTTCTGACAAGCCTGTTCTAATGGGTACACTCTCAGCCTGCTGGGCCCAGCTGCTGTAAAAGCAAATTAAAATCAATTTTGGTTAACAAAATCTATGTGGCGGTAATTGTACATCGTGGAGCGTGAAAAAGGCAGACCACCAGGTTACCTGGCCAGAGGTAAAGTCTGGGGACGCTCCCCTTGCCTGGGCCTCCCACAGGCTGAGAAATGAGAGAAGAGTGTCACTGCCCCCCGCACCCCCCCCACGCCACCGTGCTCCGTGACCCGGACAACGGGGTCCTTCTCGATGGCCTCCTTCTTCTCCCAAAGACCTGAGCCGGGGGGCCCCGAAGTGACATTCTGATTTACTGAGGGGGGAGGAGGGGCTCTTTATTTTTCTGTTTGAGATACGGATGCTATGATAGTAAGACTTCACGCGACATTGGCAGAGAGATGTACGGTCATTACCGCGTTTTCCCGTGACTGCACGGACACGTGACACGCAGGGAACTCACTAACAAAGAGTCTGGGGAAATGATCAGGGAATGCTTTGAGAAAACAATGGCATGTCTGTGTGCAGCGGGAGGAAAAGACTCCCCAAATACCTCCGAGGTTGTCAATGCTACGTATAAAAGGCAGAGCACACACCGCGTTCGGGCCGGGCCCCCTCGCCTTGGCCAGGTCGGCCCTCCGGGTCCGGGCGGGCTCACCGGGCCTTTGACCGTGGGACGTGGTGGATGCCACCACCGCGTTGTTTTCCCGTAACGTGGCACCTCGGATAAGGCTGCCGCCCTGGAAACTCGGAGGGGCCCAGCCAGAGACATCGGCTAACCTGGCTGGAGTCTTAGCCCAAAGGGAAAACCTGGCAGTCTCTCAGCCTGCTAACTAGCTTCCAGACAGGCAGGCGCGGGGACATTAATTTCTGTCACCTGGTTTTCCACTTACAACCTCCAGGCGCGGGTGCTGATGTACATTTTGCACCTGGCACTGGATGTTAGTTTTACAACAGCTCTTGCTTTACGGAGACCCCCGCCCAGTAAGGCCTTCCGGGGCCGGGGACTCTCGGGAGCTGCGGCCAAGCCCGGCACCCCGTTCTCCCGGGGGAAGGGGAAGCGTCTGCACCCTCCCCGGTGACACTGCAGCCTGAATGTGGCCCATTATTATTTGTCTCATTTCCTTCTACGCAATAAAACGAACCGGACCATTAATCGACCAGGGACGAATCTCATCGCACGCTTTGGTAAGGACACACGGGCAGATGGGGTTCTCTCCGGAAATCATCTTGCTCCCCATTTCATATTCAACTGCTGAGAAGCTTCCCAGGAGACCGTGTCAAAGACGAAATTTATCCACTGCTCTGCCTTTGCTAATCTGCTAAGAGTCCTGATCTCATTTGCAGGGCTTAATCTAGAAATTCATTGACCCCAAACACACACATACAGCGTAGAATTTACGCAACGCCATTTTCTGTGATGTGTGTCAGAAGATATATACAGGCACGTGGTCTTCTCGTATACGTGTGTGGGGAGTATCCTGTGTGTATTTCCTGTGTGTGTGTGTGTATGTGTGTGTGTCTAAAACACACAGACACACACACACACACACACACACAAATATATACAGTTATGTATATGAGTCAAAATTTCTGAGACAAAAATGCACTAAGCTCCAAACAGGACCAGGCTTTCCAAATTCCTCCCCAGGAATTTCCCCTGATTTCTGACAGAGAGCTACTGTGTTTTAGAGGGTAACCATTCTATATTGAAAGAATGTATTATGATCCCATATCCTAATCCTCTCATCTCAAGCACACAACGTGAGATGAGAATTCTAACTTCGGGAAGGTACCATGAGCTCGCGGTACGGATTGTTATGTTATTGGGCAAACAGACAAATTGATAGGACTTGGCCATCTGCTCAAGGACTCAGTTCTGTGTTCTCAGGTGGTTTTGGGGACTGCAGTGATCAGAATGGCTTATCATGACAGTGTGACCATGCCTCTCAAATTAGCACTTTCCCAGGGGCGCCTGGGGGGCTCGGTTGGTTGAGCGTCCAGCTCTTGGTTTCAGCTCAGGTCATGATCTCACGGTTCGTGGCATCTGGCTGACAGTGTGGAGCCTGCTTGGGATTCTCTCTCCTTCTGTCTCTCTGCCCCTCTCCTGCTTGCATGCTCTCTCTCTCTCTCTCTCTCAAAATAAATAAACTTAGGAAACATTTTTAAAAAATTAGGACTTTCCCAGGCCTGGGGTCCCTGCATCCCCCTCCCATAGCTGTGTTTTATTTGCTGCTTTTTTTTTTTTTAATCCCTTGGTTGAACTAGGAGCAGCTCAAATGGAAAAGACTGGGCAGGATTTGATGGTATTTTTAGAGCGGTGTTGATAAATGAGTGACTGTTTCTTTTAAAGATATATAGAATTTGCATCTATTACGGCCCCTGGTAGCTCAGCCATAGTGTCTGAATGTCTCAGATTTGCCTGTGAAAAAAGACAAATCACTGTTTGCTGTCATTGTTCCCTAGGATTTGAGGGGTTGTAATGAAGGACAGAGTATGGGAGAATCAGAGCCGAGGAGCTCAGTAGATCAGCTCCGAGATGCTCCAAGGGTGGTACAGGTTTATAGCCAGTTTTATGGTCTCAAAGCAATGCTCTTAGGGTAACGACACGGTTGTGTATACTTTAACACTGACAGAAAGTGCAGGAGAACTCGAGAGAACTTTGTGGCGCCCTTTACTGCAATTTATTAAAGGGATCGTTGGCAGTGACTTACCGTTACTCTGTTGTAGTTAAGAATACGTTGTCCTCGGTGAATGGAGAGTGCGGGACACCTGCAATGTGTGTCGTTGGTAATAAGGAGAATTGGTGACCTCAGCCTGGATGGTCTAGGTTCCTATGGCTGCCGGCACAAATTTCCATGAATGTAGCGGCTTGAGCAAAACACACATTTTTGTTCGTTTGTTTTGCGGTTATGGAAGATGAAATACAAAATGGTTCTTACTGGATGAAAATAAAATATTGTCAGGGCCGGGTTCCTTCTGAAGGCTCTAAAGGACTATCTGCCATTGAATGGTATCCCTTCAAAATTGATGTCTGCTTGGAACCTCAGAATGTGACCCTTCTGGAAATAGGGTCTTTGTAGATGTAATTAGTGAAATGAAGGTGATATCATACTGGGTTGGCATGGGCCATAATACAGTGTTTGATGATCTTAAAAGAGGCCGACACGGAGACATAGAGAGATGCAGGGAGAACACGTTGTGAGGAAGAAATGCCTCTATGCACCAAGGGATGTCAAGGACCACCAGAGCAGGGGAGGAAAAATCTCCGATGTCCTTCAAGGTTCATCTAGCTGGATTAAGAGTCAAATTGACAGGAGACAGATTAACAGGAGAAAATAAAATTTAATTTTGTACGTACGGGGAGCCCACATAGACACAAATTCCAAAGATCGTCAGGCTAAATGATGTATATATATGTCATCCTGAATTAAGGAGAAGGGGCAGGGGCCTGGGACTTCAAAGGGAAGGAATGCAACTCACAAGAAGAAGAAATAGAGTGAATGTTTGGTACACAAACGTGTGCTGGGCTACTGAGAAACAGTGGGACATCGAGGTCCTTGCGGAAACAGGCTTTGCTGGGTTCCTCCTTGTCCGTCATCCCTAGTTCATAGTACATTGTAGTTACCTATGGTGATGGATCTCTTCACAGAACAAGTGTTCTAAAATTTTCTAGGCAGTTGTGCAGAGTTTCTTCCTGAATCTTTTAGACCTTGATTATTTTCAACTTGGCATCATCAGCACATCAGAGTGGCCCATCTTAGGGCGGACTGCCCTTGACCCCTACACCGTCAATCACCAACAGCTGGAAGAGGCAAGAAAGGATCCTCTCCTAGAGGCTTCAAAGAAGGGATGGCCCTGCCAACATCTTGAATGTGAACTCTCTGCCTCTTGAACTGTGAGACAATAATTTTCAGTTATTTTTAAGTCACCCACATTTATGGTTATTTGTCATAACAATCCTGGAAAACTAATACGGGAAAAATCCATTCCTTGACCTTCCCAGCTTCTAGACGCATTCCTTGTATCCTGCTCCCCTCTTCTGTCTTCGGAATCAGCCATGATGAGTCAAGTCCTCATGTTACATCTCTCTGACCTTCCTCCGTCACTAAATCCATCTCTGACCAGAGCCAGGAAACGTTCTCTGATATTAAGAGCTGGTATGATTAGCTTAAGCCCCGTGGGATAATCCAGGATAATCTCCCCATCTCAAAGTTGGTCATCTTAATCACATCTACAAGGTTCCCGTTGCCATGTAAGGTGACATGCTCACAGATCCCAGGGATTAGGGACGGACATCTCTGAGAGGGGGTGGGGGCATTGTTTTGGCAGAAAAGAATACCCTGTATGGAAAACAAAAACAGTGAGCAAAGCTACTTAAGCTAAAACAACTCAACAGCTATTGAGGACTTATTTATTACTCAATACTCATGCACAGATGAGTACTGGGCGGGACCAGAAGAAGATACAAAATGAAGGCACATCTCTTTCTTTACAGAGTCGTGCTCTAGTGGAGTAATAGGTAGGATAAATGAATTGCATCATAGCTACAAAGGCATTTCCTATTTAATTCCGAAAGAAAGCCCAGTAGAGTCTCTGAAGTGTCATATGTCTCCTCCATTCGAGTCTGCACGATAGGATTCCAGCCGTGAGACAGGACGCTGAGCAGCCTGGAGCTCTGTGGTGAGCCAGGTCCATGGGGAGCAGGGCGGAGAAGGCCTCATTCTGTGGGTCGTCTTCTCAAGAAGACATCTGAACCGGAGCTTCCATAATGTGCGGCGTCAGCAAGAGAAAACACGAGATTCCGAACAGCTGGAACAGCGGCAGCGAGTAAACTGAGGCATGAAAGTTTGGTGAAAATATAGGGAGGTCAGGTGTCAGGCGGGGCTTTTCGACAGTAACCAGCTTCAGAATAAGGGTGCATTTTAATTTGCTCTCCTTACCGGTGGCTGCAGCGCCCTGACGATGCTGTTCTGGATGGATTTCTCTTTGCCTTTTAATTATGTACTAGCGAGAAGCATAGCCAATGGCAGACAGCACTAAATTATTTTCCAAAACCGAGTCCAGTGCTCTTTTCTCTTAAGATCGTTTTTCGCGTATTTGAAATAAAATTGCAGTCGTGAGCCTCACAATAGAATAACCACTTATGGGCCGCTGGTGAATGTAAAGAAATCCACTCCTGGCCCCCTCGGTCTTCAGGTGGTGAGCGGACTGACAAGGAGTAAGCACGTGGATGAGGGAGAGTTACCTTTTTAAAAAGAAATATATGTTTATTCATTTTTGGAAGAAAGCAAGAGAGAGAGAGCGTGAGCAGGGCTGGGGCAGAGAGAGAGGGGGACAGAGGATTCCAAGCGGGTTCTGTGCTGACAGTAGAGAGCCTGAAACGGGGCTCAAACTCACACACCATGAGATCATGACCTGAGCCAAAGTCGGATGCTTAACCGACAGAGCCACAGAGGTGCCCCAAGAGACAGTTACCTTTAAAACAGGCTTAAAATAAAACCTTTATTTTGTATATATTTAGGGGATTATGAGAGGTTTGTGGGACATCGGCCACTGAGCAGACACAACTTCAAGTCTAAAAGTGGGTGGAAAAGAAGACAGGGTTTGGCAAATACAGCCCCGTGCCGCCTACCAGTCCTTGACATCATTGATCTGAAGCCCCGGAAACCTTGCAATGCCTCTGGCCTCACCGGAGGCTTTGGCAGATTAAGTCTAGGGATGTCTTCAACCCCGGAAGTAATTCAGAAACATCAGTACTAGATTTCTTCCGGAGGGAATAAGATGGACAGTTCAAGTCCGCTCCAAGTGGGAATGTGGTAAGTTTCCCTTAAGGTTTAGGATCCACGAAAACCTTTTGATGTTTTCTTTAGGTGCTTTGCTAACAATGAAGTATCATTTCAAAGTTTGTTGACCGTGAATGCGTTTTAAGTGCTCCTAATACCATCAACGTAACCAAGTAAAATACCCCTAGGCTATGGTTCTATCCACCACGGGGCGCTCTTGTCTGGGAGTCTAGTTCTGGGACCAGAGAATCGTCCCCCTTACTAGTGAGGTCCCCACACCTGCTCCAAGGGAGATGTGTGCTGTGTCCCTGCACACGTGGCTGTTTGGACCCCCGAGTGGATGTCTGTGGATGCCTACACTCCTGAGGGCGGCAGTCTCATCAGATAAACAGCCTGGGGTATGCGTAGGCATTAGGGAGAAAAACAATCTGATGCATTGGAATACAAAAGAAAACAAAAACGAAACAAACCTAAAGTGACTCAAAATATTAATTAAAAAAAAATGAGGGGCCTGAGTGTCAGGCTAGGTGACGGGGCCGCAGTGAAAGGTCACACCTTTCCCGAACAGTCAGTGCGTGAAGTGTGGGTTGTACTCCAGCCACAGACCCCAGGGAACACGGAGGACGTCATTTTCCACGGTGACACCGCCCCCCCCCCCCCCCCCGCGTTGTAAGTTTCCCCTCCAGACGCGGAGAGACCCTCGGGGCTGTGGTTACCATTCTGAGGGAAGAAGCCTCCGGCCAGCCCGGTCCTCCGGGGAGCTTCCAGGTATCAGGATCCTGGGAAAGGGGAGGGTCAGAGGGGCCCAGGAGGAGGGACTAGGCCTCTGCCGCACAAACATCCCTTCCCCGGGATGTCCCCAGGGTGGGACGCTAGAGTCAGGGTTCACGGCATAAGTAGCCACTGTGTCTGTCTCTCCTGTGTGTCCTATCAACACAGGGACCCTCGTATGGTGGCTGTGCCCTCCCATGTTCTAACACCCTGGACGTTTAGAGGGTTCTCTGGATGGACCGTGAGGGTATCACGCCGACAGAAATAAGTCGGACAGAGAAACTCAAATACTGCGTGATGTCACTTATATGTGGAATCTAACAAAACAAAACACGCGAACAAACGAAAAACCAGAAACAGAGTCATAAATACAGAGAACAAACTGCTGATTGCCAGAGGGGCACTGGGGATTGAGGGAGGGGTTAGGGGTGGGAGAAACAGGTGGAGGGGATTAAAGGATCTAGACTTCCAGTTATAAATTTTTTTTTAATGTTTATTGATTCCTGAGAGAGAGAGAGAGAGAGAGAGCATGAGAAGAGGAGGGGCAGAGAAAGGGAGACACAGAATCGGAAGCAGTCTCCAGGCTGTGAGCTGTCAGCACAGAGCCTGACGCGAGGCTTGAAATCACGGACCGTGAGATCATGACCTGAGCCGAAGTCGGGCGCTCACCAGACTGAGCCACCCAGGCGACCCAAAACTTCCAGTTATAAAATAAGTCACGGGGATGAAAAGTATAGCATAGGGAGTATATAGTCCATCATATTGTTAAAAAAATAAATAAAATAAAAAAGGAGCAAGCCGACAGTAAATGAGATTTTCCTGCAAGCTCAGATAGGTTTGCACATACCAAGTCACTTATTTAACTGTATCCTGCTTGTCTCTCTCCAGCCTGCATCTGTACACGCACACACACACATCCACACCCGTATGGAATCTGATCATAGAACTTCTCCTTCCTGGGAACTCAGAGCCGGGTTCATGTCCCCAGGCCCCACCTTGTAACTTCTAACTTGCTGGTCCTGACCCAGTCGTCTGCTGACAAAGAGATGTCACGGAAACTTCCGGGACCCCAAGACCTGCTGAGATGGTGAATTTCTTACAGCAGTGGTCAGATGGTGGCCATGCACACACTCAAAAAGGTTCCTCACTGGGCCTCCCTGGAGTACACATACTGGAGAGTTTCCAGGAAAGAAGACAGAGCGAGTGCAGCCCAAGCTGACACAGGAAAGCCCAAGACAGGCAATGTGCTCACATCGCAGAGATGTGTTGTCCTTGCTTGGGGCTGTGGGTTGAGTGGGATCCCCCAAAGGATGTGTCAGACCCTCACCTCTAGCACCCAGCATGTGATCTCATAGGATCGCTGTGGATGAAACTAAAGAGGACGTCTTCCTGGAGTGCAGTGCACCTGAAATGCTACGGCCCTGGTGTCCCTGTAGGGGGACGATGTGGAGGGCTGAGGAGGGACTGGAAGATGAAGGTGAGGGCTGTGATGTGGCTGCACGCAAGGAGGGCCCAGGACCGGCGGCCATGATCAGAGCCTAAGAATGGATGAGGAAGGAGTCTACCCAGTGCCTTGGCGGGGGGTGGGGGTGGGGGGAGTGGGGGGCGGGCACACAGCCTGCCGACACCTTGATCTTGGGCTCCTGGCCTCTAGAACTGTGAGGCAGTAAATCTCCAACGTTGTCAGCCACCCAGATTGTGACACTTTGATGTGGCAAGACGCTGGGACACGTAGGGTCTGAACAGGGCACTTTCCCTCCCTGGTGGCAATGAGGGAGGAGTTCAGTTGAATTTAATCTCTCCTGGGAGCAATGATTTCTCTGGAAACTAGATCTGACTGTGTCTTCTCTCTTGAACCAATTAAAAATGTTGACCTTTGGGTCTTCCCACTTACATTTGGTTGCCTTTCCCCAAGACCCTTAGCGGGGCTCCCTGTCCCCCCAGGTCTTTTTGCATCTTACTGCTGATTAGCGGTCTTGCTGACGTCTGCCAACTGCATCACCTAAATTCAATATGGCGGTCTGCTTGCTGTTCCTCATCATCGGCCCCTGCATGGAAGGCCTAGAACACACGACAGTGGGCTGGGCAACATCCCGGGCACCAACGAGACCTCTCACTGCCCTCAGCCAGTCTTGAAACATGTTCGGTGTCTAGACTAATGGGGTTTTGGTCAGCAAGAAAGTCACCACCTCCTCGCCTATCATTCCTGCCAGGTCGCCGGTGGAAAAAAAATGGGCCAGATGCTTCTCTCTGTGCCCGTCGGGATCTGCACTGACTAAACTCGGCGCCTGCCGAGAAGGGAGGGTTTGCAGATTCCCTGGATCCACGTGGCCTCGGGGGACTTTGCTGCACGCCAGCCACTGTCTTGAACGCTTCCATTCCTCATCTCCCCCCAAGCCAGGGGTGCAGCGCCTTTTCTTGGGCAACAGGGGAAAGGGCGCAAAGTAGTGCAAATATGTTACGTGTTTTCTCAACACAAAGACCAGTCCTCCTGTCACCCTGGTCGGAGCCACTCACTTCAAAAATCAAGCATTTCTGTTGAGATGGTTTCTTGAAAGTTAACGATCCCCTCTAGACTCAGGCTTGCTGCATTTCTGTGCGTGCATTTTAAAATACTTTGAAAAGAGGCCCAAATCCGGTGACTTTGAACAAGATAATGAAGGTATTGGCCTCACTTTTAAATCTGTCATAGAAAGAAGGACAGTAAGTCAGGTGATTGCTAAGGTTCTGCCCTTTCTTCCCTACCTACAGGCACAGCGATCTTTAAATGTTTATTTTTGATTTGAGAGAGAGAGAGAGAGAGGGAGGGAGGAGCAGAGAGTGGGGGACAGAGGATACGAAGCAAGCTCCATGCTGTCAGCACAGAGCCCTATGTGGGGCTTGAACTCACGAACCACGAGATCAGGACCTGAGCCAAAATCAGACGCTCAACTGACTGAGCCACCCAGGTGCCCCCACAGCAATCTTTAATAGCATGAAGCACCTCTCTTGGAAACGGTGACAAAAACAATCCCTGGAAATTGCTGTTCATGATAGATGTTACTTGTTACAAAGATTACCAAGATAGCTTTATAGTTATAATTTTTTTTTAATGTTTATTTATCTTTGAGAGAAGAGAGAGCAGGGGAGAGGCAGAGAGAGAGGGGGACACAGTATCCGAAGCAGGCTGTGGGCTCCAAGCCCTCAGCACAGAGCCCGACGTGGGGCTTGAACTCATGCACCATGAGATCATGACTGGAGCGAAAGTAGGATGCTTAACTGAGCCACCCCCAGTGGCCCCTATAGTTACAATTTTAATATGCAGAGACATGATAACCATTCAATATTCCCTTATTTGTGTCCGAGAACAGTTGGCACGCATGCTTTAACAAGACACATATCCCCTAAATTCAGAGATAAGCTCAGTAAACAGTATTCTCCGAATAATACGATAAAAAACGTCAGCCTAACCACCAGCTTAACCAGTCTCCATACGAAGGACCGAGAGTTGTCGTTCTCACAAGGTCCCTTTGTTTTTGTTATGCCCGAGACGTGTGTGTGTCGTCTGCTTGGAAAGCATCCTCAGGAAGACCCAGGAGGGAGGTCAGGAGCGGGAAGGAAGCTTTAATTCCGTCTTTGGTGACTCACTTACCTGGTTTCGAAGTGGCCAGGGGCCCCAGGACCCAGGAAGGTGAGCTTCCCCGGAGGGCTCCTCTCCCTGCGTCGCGGCTCGTGAGGCCACCTCCCGATGCACAGGGGCTTCCGTAGCAGTTCTGAAGCGTGTCGACCAGAACGAGGAGGACAGCGGACCGTCTGCTCCCCTTCTATGTGCTGAGAACTGCATGGAACGCCGTGCTCACACCCAATCCTCCTACAGACTTGGGACGTCACCTCTGTACCCGAGGGGAGGAGTCAGGGCGCACGGGAGTTGGGTGATTTGTCGAGGCCACCAGCCGGTGAGTGCGGGCTCTGGGTGGGAAACCCAAGGGCCCTGGGGGAGCTTCTGTCTAGAAGCTACTCGAAGTGGGGAACACGCTCAGCATCGCGTGGGAACTTCCTATAAACCCGGACTCTCAGGGGTTACCCGGCGTGGGGACCGCATTGTCCCGGGGTCCCTGCGAGTTTCGCTTGTGCGCTGGACCTGGTGACGAGCTGATTAGGGCTCCAGGTCAGCGCTGCAAGGTCCACAGGCCAGCGGTCTGCAGTTAAAGAATGAGAATCAGCGATACGGTAGTGAAATTTATGGGAACTCTTTGGGAGTCGTGCAATTTTTAAGACCAAGGGAGAAGCTCCTCCAGTTCCTTTGTTTTCCGTAAAAAGGGCAGGGCCTTCGGTGAGCTGGGAGGCGGACCGCTGCAGGGACCCCTCACTCTGCCGTGCCCCCGCTTCCCCCACTGGGTGGAGACTAGGCAGGTGGACGGAGGACATCAGACTCGCTCCCTCTGTCCGTCGGGCTCCTCCCCGGAAGAGCACTTTCTTCACCAGAACATCCCCCCACGGACTCCTGTTCGTCCTCCAGCTTTTTGTGTGTCTGTGGCTCTGGCTGTGTGACCTTGGCTTTGGTCAGCTGAGGGTCACCGATGACAGCACCGATGCGCTCCGGGAGCTCAGTGAGCAGAAATCCCCGAAACAGGACCAGCTGAGTATCACATGGGGAGATCAGGGTCAGCCTTGGGTTTCCATGTAGTTCCCCTCCCTCCCCTTCCCTCCCTCTCTCCCTCTCTCCCCCTCCCTGCCCCATCACCACCCTCCCCCTCTCACTTCCTCCTTCCCTCCTTTCTCCTCTTCTCTCCCCTCCCCCTCTCCCTTTCTCCCCCTCCCTGCCCCTATCACCTCCCTTCCTCTTTTACCTCCCCCTTCTCTCCTTTCTCCCCTCCCCCTCCCCTTCTCGCCCCCTCCCTCTCCTTCTTCCCCCCTTTCCTCCCTTCCCTCCCTTCCCCTCTCCCCTCCTCTTCCCCCTCTCCCCCTTCCCCTGTTCCCCTTCTCTCCCCCTCTCTGCCCCTCCCCGCCCCCCCTCTCTCCTTCCCTCCCTGGCCTCCTCACCTCCCTCCACCCAGTTTTTTCAGCCTCAGGGCACCATCAGGCTAAAGGTCCTACTGACCCCTGAGCTGCAGGGGGAGCCTCCTCTATGTTAGGCCCTGAACAGGGTGTTGAACACCCGGGGCTGAAAACACAGGCCCTGAAGCTTAGTGTTAGGCGCCCCGAAGACGTCTTGCACAGGAGGGGGTCAAACGGGTGCAGGAGGAGGCAGGGGTGGGGGTGGGTCATGCACCACTAGGGGCTCCAAAAGCAGCTAAATGTCACGGGCCTGCCACCTTGGGCTCGGGCCCCTTCCGTGGCTGCCTTCTCCCCGAGCTCACACAGATGCCACAGCCCCCGGACAGTGGTGCCCACCGTCCTCTCGGCCAGCCCTGGTGAGCTGGGCGATGCTTTCTCACAGCCTAACGTCTTTGCAATATCCTGGTACCACAGGGCGGAGACACGGGGCTCGGGTGCTTCCTTGAGGGTCCCTCGTGTGGTCAGCTTCCCAAAGTCAGTGCCTGAAGGACTTCGCCCTGTGCGAAGCGGCATCTAAAGCTTTGCGATTTGATCTTCCAAATGGAATCTCTAACATCATAAACGTGTGATGGGAGAGTGAGTGCAACGCCCTGTGTTAGACTCTCCAGACACAGAACTGGGCAGGCTCAGTGTTTGCACCGCGAGTGTCCTCGACAGACGTCCGGGAGCTGTCGAACGGAAACCCTCCTGCATGTGCGGGGACGCAGGCCCACGGCTCTCCTGGCCCTGAGAGCAAACTCACCAGCGTTCATTAATGTTAGCATGGAGAGCTGCGTGTGCGGGTGCCCAGGCCTCTGCAACCCCCAAACAGCCCCCCAGGCCTCTGCAACCCCCCATACAGAAATGGCGTTTCTGTGCTCCGTTCCATTAGGCTTTGTTGATATTGACAGTGATAGGCTTATAAATAAAACATCACCGAGTATCCCAGAGGTCTTGGTGGCTCTTAGAGATAATACTGTATTCATACACTGAGCCCCGTGATGCAGAGAAACACCTTGTCTCCTACAATTTGCCTTCTAAGTTGTAAGTGACAAGATTATTTCGGAGTGAAGAGAACAGGCTCCCACCTCCTGGGACCCACAAAGGCAGAAGGTACATCCAGGGGCTGAAATTGTCCATGAACTAGTGGATTTGCAATATGTTTACCAAAATCAGTTTTTTGTCTGTAATTAATATTGCTGCTACCTCAGTCTTCAGAACAGACCAGGGCAAATCAGTCTTCAGATTTCCCTGGACACCCCTCCACGTAAACAGCAATTATTTACGTGTGGAGGCTACGTTAATAAATGGCGTGAATTCCCTCTCTTCAGGGCCAAGGAGCATCATAAATCAAGATTATGGGAGTTAAATTTAAACACTGATTTTTTTCTTCTCGATCGAGGAGGATATTGATGGAATTAAACAATGAATCCACTCAATGCCATCATTACTCCTGTTTGTCCTGACGGCATGTTGTTTCCCAAATAAATGGAGCCCTCGGATTTAGATAATATCCGCGTAAGGCAAAATGCACAGAGATTTCAAATTATTTGATTGACTTTATCAGAAAACACCTTGGCATCCCAAGAAGTCAATACAAAAATTCACTGGGGTCCAGGGAATCTATTTTACTCTATGGATTAGAGAATCACTTTTTCTTTTCTTTTTTTTAAGTTTATTTATTTATTGCGTGGGAGAGAGAGGGAGGGGCAAAGAGAGGGAGAGACAGACTCCCAAGCAGGCTCCGCACGGTCAGCACAGAGCCCGACTCCGGGCTCCAACTTAGGCTGGACGCAGCTTTGACCATGTGTAGAGATCATTCCCATCTCAGATGGAGGCCCTCTGGTCAGGCGGCTTTATGACGCTCTGTCTCAGTTGGTAAAGCTCAGTGTCCACCGGGCGTCAGGCAGTGTCTGCCCGTGAACCCTGCTGTCAGAGCCTCTCGGGGCCCAGCCGATCGGTCCTTTAGCAGGTGCAGACCCTGTCCTGCTCCAACCCCCCACCCCGGGTCACCCAGTGAAGTCCAGACTGGCTAGCCTGGTCCTCAAGGCCTGCACTGGTTTTGTTCTGCCTCCTTGTCTGGTCTCCCGCTGTTGCAAGCAAAACTGTGGCCATTAGAAAGTTGGAGACATGTCACATCTCACATGCAGGCAAGAATGTGAAAACAAGAGCATCCCTGGAAAAAACACAGGGTCGTCCTGGCTCCTTCTAGCCCCTGAACAAAGGAAACTGTGAGTACATTCCTCACTCACTCTTCAGTGACAACTCCTTTAAATTGGACTTTGGCAATGATGTCAGAGATGTGTCCTGACCCTAGTGGGTACGATAATCTGGTGAGAACCTTGCTGTTTGTCCACCGTGGAAAGACTAACTCACAGCTTGCTAGCTTCGGTAATGTTGTATGTATGCGTCCATTCCATTCCAGGTCTGTTATGTATTTCCTCCTCTCCCGCCTCCTCCTCCTTTGCCTTCTTCCCCCCTCCTCCCCCCTCCTTCTCCTTCTAGCAAACCCTTCTGAAGACTAGACCTCCTTGCACCTCTCAGGGAAACATCGCTGCTGTAGCTTTCCCAAAATGCTTCTTTCTGAGTCCTCTTTCCCAAACGAGATCACACTGAGATTTGCAGAGGTGACTCACCTAAACTAAACCTGCATTGCCTTAGAGGCGAATCCGGCCGGCCTCCTACACGCAGGCACATAGTCTTTTCCAGGCCCCAGGGTAAACCCCTGGCTGTCAAGAGTTTTTATTACTGTCCTCAGTCTCCCTCCCTTCCTCTGCCCCGTCTGTCTCTCTCTTTCTTTCCTCTTAATTCTCTTTCTATTCTATTTCTGGATTAAGTCAGGCTCTTGGCCAAGCTGGCTCTGCTTCCGTGTGGACCCAGCCCCTTACACGCAACCAGGAATCTTCTGGTCTGACCCTCCAGAGGGTCTCTGTTGGGAGGCAAATGATAAGGCGTGAGGCGTTCATGTGTACGTATGCGGGTGGGTGCATGTGTGTGTGAATTTGGCTTTTGGGTTCATAGGCCTTGGGGACTCTGGTATCTTGTCATTGGGACAAGCATTTGCTTGCCTCTGGGTCACAGGTATTGCTTCTATAAGGACGATGCAAATCATACCTTGTGGTCTCTGTCTCCCCCGACCTGGCCGATGTACCTTGTCCTCTGACCACTGATAGAATCGTTCCTATCTGTCTCTTTAGCACGCCACCATGATCCGAAGTCACCCAAAAAGAAAAAAACTTCTATTCCATCTGGAAGGGGGCACAGCGCCGGGAGATCTGTGGGGGTAAAGAACATAATGACTCTGTGGGTCTGCGTTTCTCTTGACCTGTGACCAGAGCGATGCGGAAGCTTCTTGTCTTTTTGATGATCTAAGTGGGAAGTAAAGAGAATTAAAACAGTCCCTCGTCTCCTTTATTAAAATGATGTGTTTATACCCATAACCCCTTTGCTCCTTTGGCCAGCAAGCATATGTCTCCCCTCTCTTCCACTATACACACACACACACACACACACACACACACGTGAGCAACATTGCAGGGGAACTGGTCACAGGCATGTGTCATTCTGTGTGTGACACACACCTCACAAAGCCATATTTACTAATAAAGGGAAAGGGTGCTTAAGTGGCTTGCAGAACAAGGGGGACCAGGAGAGTGTTTTCCTTAGTGTGTTTGCAACCACAGGGCTGACTGTGAACGTGGGGGCAGCAGAAGACAGTGTAGGTGCGTCCAGGACCTCCTGGCTTCCCGAGAACCCCACAGCGTGCCGAGTGAGGAGTGACCCCCTCTCTCCTGTGACAGAGCACACGGAAGCCCCAAATCAACACTCAGATGAGCACGGCAGCCTGTGGAGGGGAGGCGCAAGGACTGACCACGAGGTGCAGACAGACTTGAAATTGGCACCGCTAACTTAAACCACAGCCTAGCCGGACCCCTGGCAAAACGTAGCTCAGTTTTGACACATTGACCTATAAATACCTCTTTCTGTTCCATCGCCTGCCCAGGTTTGGACCGCATTCTTCGACTGTATTTGTATGAGATGTGTTTGTATTTCTGAGGAAACACGTTGACGTCTTCTAACTTCAGGGGGAGAAAAAAGACGATACGTTTTCATAAATTCAACAGAGCTCTTCTGATTTGTTTTAGATATACTTTTAAGCCTTTATAGAAATTTAAGTGACCTCAAGAATTTCCAAACATTAACAAAAGAGTTGGACCTCAAACGCCTCAAGCTGTCGACTTTTGACATTTTAGATATTTACTTAAATCAGAAGGAAACAATGTTTAGCCATGAGATAAGCTAGTGGTCTTGATGATTAAGATGCCAAATGATAAGGTAAAAAGAAAAAAAAAAGCACATTTGATGACATGGAAAAAAAATAGTTGGGAGAACCTCAGTACCAGTTTAAGCAAAATTTGAAGCATTTTGAATATTTGGTGCATAAAAGTGGGAAAGGTCAGGTAATATTTTTTATCAAGGTAAATCCACAGGCAAATTGGACTACTTTGATAATTTCAGCTTTAATATTGTTTTATATCTGTTTTATCATAGCATAAAATATAATGTTACCAAAATATTCTAGCTGACGCGAGATAAAGATTTCTCATTAAAATCCCAATTATTGGGGCACCTGGGTGGCTCAGTCGGTTGAGCGTCTGACTTCAGCTCAGGTCATAATCTTGCGGTCTGTGAGTTCGAGCCCCGTGTCGGGCTCTGTGCTGACAGCTTGGAGCCTGGAGCCTGCTTCGGATTCTGTGTCTCTCTCTCTCTCTCTGCCCCTCCCTGGCTCACACTCTGTCTCTCTCTCTCTCAAAAATAAACAGTAAAAAAAATTAAAAAAATAAAATAAAATCCCAATTAATTTGTGCTTCTGAATACTTAGCTTGTTTTTTTAAATATTGATCATATCTTTCTGTCCATGAAATATTTCAAATTGTATGTGAAAAACATACATTAAAATACATTGAATTGTATTAACAGATACTGTTTGAAGAAAATTTGTTCCTGTGAGCTATATAGAATGTCATGGGTAAGAAGACAGTGACTCAGGGGGATATTTACAGAAGACATTGGGCACGTTTATGTCTGTTTATCAAGGTGAAATCCATCGAAATCTGTCTTAAAATATGTCTTGTTGTGTCAGGATGGGACAGAAGCTAACAAAGGACATATTTGAGAGTGTAACATAAGTGTAAAAAACATAAAGGGAAGTGAGTTTTGGTTTATGCTACTTGCGATTAATACATTTATTTTTTTTAATTTTTTTTATGTTTATTTATTTTTGAGACAGAGAAAGACAGAGCATGAATGAGGGAGAGTCAGAGAGAGGGAGACACAGAATCTGAAGCAGGCTCCAGGCTCTGAGCTGTTAGCACAGAGCCCGACGTGGGGCTCGAACTCATGGACCTCGAGATCATGACCTGAGCTGAAGTCGGATGCTTAACCGACTGAGCCACCCAGGCGCCCCACGACTAATACATTTAAAAGGAGTAGTGAGATGTGTTAAAGATTTCACAAAGTTTGCCGTCCGTGAGTGTAATTATAAAATGAGAAAAAAGGCTTGGAAAAACTTGTCTGCAAATTATCGCACAAATGGCATAGAAAAAGAAACTTAGATTTGGATTTCCTTTCTGCTAAATTGGCATTTGACCTTTAAGCAGGTTAATATACATTCTGCTCTAGATAGGAACTATAAGTGTTATTCTCCACCTTGGTAACAGAATCCTTTATTAGCACCAAATTATGTTAACTTTTCCCCTTTTCTGTGATGTTCATGAATTATTTTTGATCCAAAGTTGCTATTATTATTGTTGTTGTTACAAAAAGCTAAATCCCTAATAATGATGGTCACCTGCTCTACTGTTCTGTTTTGTTTTCTTTAATTCGAGACCGAGACTTTACTTCTGGCCTCTAAGTATTAATGACTTAGGTTTATTTACTGACTTCTCCAAATTTATGCCCCAACTTTGGAATAAGAAAGCTTTCCAGAAGTCTTCTTTATTTTAATTCTCTTCAGGGCTTTCCTGATGGCAGCTGGGTCCCAGGAAAGATCAACTCCTTTACTTTATAAAAGGACGGTGCTAGAAATAACCGGGCTGGCTTGCCATCCTCCGGAGTTTCACTCCTCCCGGTTCCCTTGTTGGAGCTCTCCTGGCCACTGAACCAGCACTAGGAGAACAGGCACATCAGCTGGAACCTACTCTCTAACATAACTGGAGCAAAATAAAAGTCATTAACATGAAGGTATTTCAGCCTGTGTTTTTGCAGTCTGGTTAGTTACGTGCACCTGTCAGTGGTGGGCAATCAGACAGGATGGATGGGATACATTAAATTTCTGGAGATCTGCCAGTGTCCTCACTGACCTTGATAGACTCATCATCTTAGATGTTCTTTTTATTTATTTCTTACCATTCCATTAAGCATGTCCTTCAAAGGAGTAACCCCCCTCCTCCATTTGGACACACAGTCGACCCCTAAACAACGCAGGAGTTAAGGGCACCAACCCCCGTGCAGTTGAAAATCTCTGTGTAACTTTTGAGTCCTCCAAAATGTAACTAATAGCCTACTATTGATCAGAGAAGCCTTACCGATAACATAAACAATTGACTAATGCATACTTGGTATGTTTTAAGGATTATATACTGTGTTCTTACAGTAATCTAGAGAAAATAAAATGTTATTAAGAAAATAATAAAGAAGGGGCGTCCGGTGGTTCAGTCGGTTAAGTGTCCGACTTCAGTTCAGGTCATGATCTCACTGTTGGTGGGTTCAAGCCCCCCGTTGGGCTCTGCGCTGACAGCTCAGAGCCTGGAGCCTGCTTCGGATTCTGTCTCCCTCTCTCTCTGCACTTCCCTCCTCGCATTGTGTCTCTCTGTCTCTTGAAAATAAATAAATGTTTTAAAAAAATTAAAAAAAAAGAAAATAATAAAGAAGAGAAAATACATTGACAGTCCTACCCTGTATTTCCTGGAAAATGTGTAGGTATAAGCAGACTGGTGTAGTAACCCTGCTTAAGGGTCAACTGGGGTTGGTTGTAGTCAGTTTACCAGACTCATCCCACCTTGCTGAGCCCTGTCAACAGGTGGTTTCTTATTTCCTTACACTTGTCTGAAGGCCTTGGCCATGTGTGATAACTGGATCTTGAATCTTCTGAAGAAACATCAAAAGAACCATAGTAAATGACTAAAGGGGGCTCCTGACCCTTCGTATTACAGTGACTCTACTTAAGGATGCAGACTTCATGGGGAAAGCTGACATCGTCCCAGGGAACAAACCTCTTTATGTCGTATCCAGGGACAAGTGAGAACTCCCAGGACTCATTCCAGAAACAGATGGCTTATGAAAGTCATCTGTTTAACACAGAGTCATCACTATAAAAAAAAAATTATACAGGATGAAACGGACTTAAAAGAATGAATTTAATTGGGATTAAAATTCTGGTTTTAATAAGCATATGAGAAGTCCTCTTTTTTCTCTGTCTCTAACACTAAGTTAAATGGACCTTGGTGGTACAAACTGAAATGAAACATTCTTTAAAGAATATATTGTTCAAGCTAATCCTTCAGAATTGAGAAAAGAAATCTTATGAAATTCTTTGTACGAAATAATAAGCTAATACATTGTTAGTATGCTTAAGTATAACAATTCCACTAGAAGATAATTATAGATAGTAATTGTCTGTGTCTACAGGCTTTTACAAAAAATGATGCCAATGGTTATGTATAATGCAAACAATTTTTCTAAATCTCTTTACGTTTCATGATCACATAGTTATTTACATAGGTCAACACTAAGCTTTTCTCCTTTCAATCAGAATGCAATTTTAACCGTGACTGTGCCAGAACCCTCCTGTAAGTAATTATGAAAAGCCTACAACTCCACAACAAGGACTGCTCTTCAGATGTGGACAGGATGTTAGCAGAGATGTCCCAGGAATGCTGGATGGTACCTTCTATGATCCATGGAACCCCGGCCTTACGCTAGCAAGTATTGTCACTTCTGGGCAGGGTGGGAACGTTGACAAATTTTATAGCCTCAGAGAAAGAAGCCTCCCTGAAACTTAAAGGTATTAAAAGAAAAACAGATCAGTGGTGAATTAGATGCTTTTTCATGTTTGATTTCAGTAGATAAACTGACAGTTACAATAAAACTAATTCTAACAAACAACTACAATCCTAGGTTTTACAGAGCCTCGTGAAAGAAGGTAATTCTTTGTCTTAAAGTTGTATAGATCTACCTTCTTAAACCATATAAGGCTGTGTTTATATACTAATCAACATCTTTTGTAACTAGTCAATCACAGTGGAAGTAAAACAAACCATAAACTAGCCAAATACAATCAGAAAATCAGAAAATGGCACCGTCGAAGCCACAGCCTAAAAGCTACGGTAGACTGAATTATGCCCCAAATTCGTCACCCATATCTACCCTCCGTGGGGACTCGGCCACGTGCTTTGCTTTGGCTGATGGCGTTTCAGCAGAAGTGACCGCGTTACAGTTCTAAGCCACAGGATGCCTCACACGTTTCCACTCACCATGCTGCCTCTGCTGTTGCCACGAGGACAGCTTCCATGGGTAACTGGTGGCCTCTCAGCTTTGGCTCCAGGGGAAGGCGTGGGGGTACATCTTGCCCACAGATCCGCTGTGTGAAGAACAGCCATCCCGCCAAGCCCAGTGTAGATCAGCAGAACCCTAGAAGACCCACAGACATGTGAGCAATGGTACGTATCTCCTGTTCTAAAGCACTGGTTTGGTAGGTAGGTGGTTGTTATGCAGCAATAGCTAACTGATACAGAGGCGGACAGTTGATCACAAGGTGGGACTGCAGAACGTGAGTGACCCCTTGTCTTGTTGCCATCGTCCACGGGCATTCACAACACGTGCCACACTCGGAGACAATTACACTTTGCACCCTGAGGTACAATAAAAATAACAAGGTCACCTGGAAAACACTCATCCCCCAAATAAATGATACTGTGAGGTTTTCCTGTAACTTACTGTCTCCTTGGTGAAAACATGTTTTTCCTACTGTTGCAATACCCATGCGTGAAGATACATCAGAACCACAAGAAGGTAGAAATCATGTAAGAAAACTGCTATGTACCCACCGTGATTACATTAACCATGAAACTGGTAGTTTTTATTTCCTTCTTTTAAATACCTGAGGGTTCTGAGATGAAGTTTTTCATGGGGGATCCTTCTACACATTGGACTTCCTGGTATCTCCTTGCGAGCCACGTTATTTTCTTTCCTGGCAGCCTCTGTCTCTGCTTATCTCTTGATGATAAATGCTCCCCTCGGCCTCCATTGGCACCTTCCATGTTGCGCACCCCCTTTTGCTCTTAACCCCTTATCTCCCTTCTGGGAATCCATAGCACTTCATACTTCTACATCATGCGTCATTACTGTCTCACACGTGTCTATATTCAGAACCTTATACAACAACTCTGGTATGTGAATGTCTCTAGCTCCTAACGGGAGCTCAGTAATGCTGTCGAAATGCTTGTATGACCACACCTCAGGCACACTCGTTCTTAAGGAGCTCTGACAAGGTTGTGATCAGGGTAATCTTGTACAAAGACAGTTGTCGCATCGTCGCGGGCTCAAAGGTGAGAGGATAATAATGCTCGACTGCAAACTCTGAGCTTCTCGGCTCATGTGGGGCTGTATCCAGTCATTGTCTTTCTAGAGCACTCGATGGGCAAATGAACTTCCCTGAGGCCCGTTTTCTTCTTTTGTGAAAAGCAGTTGCTAGTAATGACCTCATACACCTGTTACAAACGTTAAAGGAAACGAGGTGTGTAAGGCATCTAGGTTATTTAATCAAGGTTCGCTAAGATTATTAGCCGATGTGGATGCCTGCCATTTGACCAGAGCGTGTTTCTCTCTGGCTCCAAGCCGGGCCTACAATGTTAGTAATTGTCATCCTGGACCCTGACACTCTTCAATAATATTCACGAGGCAGTTACGTCACCTCTAATAAGGGATCCTGCAATTCTTTTTCAAGGAAAGAAACCACAGTACTTTTCTTTTAATGATGAAAGCATCTTTGCTTTTAAAACAGGAAGGGCTAAAGTTTGGATAGTTGGATTCCTGGTTTTAATCCAGAATGTAATCTGAAACATCTCGCAGCAGCACCTAATAGTGAAGTGACGGGCCATGTCAGGGGTACTCGCGTGTTGTTTGTCTGGCTGATTATTTCTCAGGCTCAGGAACCGGAGTCCATTTTCACACTGTCCTCTGTGGGTTCAGGTGGGAAGCAGTAAGGGCAGAGGCCAGGCACCTGATGCCGTAATGTCTCTGTCCCCTTGGGGCGCCACACGTCTGCCTTGGATGTCAGGCAGACGTCCTTGGCCATGGCACAGGTTGCAGATGAAAGTCTAGCTCTTTCTGTCTCTACTGTGCAGGGTTTTATGAACTATTCCCACGGGTGTTCAGGCAAGCGCTTCTGTGTGATTCATTTTAAGTAGCAGAGCCGAACACCCGAGCTAATCCAAGTATGTGATCACGAAAGATGACAAATCAGGTGTTTAACATAGTAGAGTAGGAACTGCGCAAGGTTTTTCTAGCACACGGGATATACTACTAACTCAATTAGTGTATTTCTACAGCTCTTTCTTATCAAGGCACATTCATTGACAACACGGACAAAAATCGTCGTGGGTTGAAATGAAATTGTTGTGAGCGGCAGAAACCAAAATGCTCTCTCCGTGGCATCTAATACAGCCCAGGACAGCTGGAAACTAAAAGTAGCTGAAACGATGTACAGGAGTGGAAAAAAGCACCGAGTTCACAGCCGGACCTTCTGTCGAGGGGATGTGTGTGAGCAGGTCACGGGGACACAAGATCGAAGGACGTGACAGCTAACGAGCTTCTGCAAGGACAATCCGTACAGCTCCAGACAGACACAGTCAACGACAACGAAGGATAAGAGAATATGTCGCAAAATCTGTAGGACATTAAAGATCGATAGCCTCAGAAGCTCTGGAACTAAAGTTTGGTGATTTTTTTTTTCCCCATGTGGAGAGAGGTTATTTGGGGTTGAGGGTGCAGGGTGCGCAAGATGAGCAGAAAATGGTCACAGAAAAATCCCTGAGGTGACTTATTTATGTTGGTATGATCGAGTGGACTCGTTTGCAAAGCGTCACTGAGTGTGGTCGTATGTTCGAGTTCCCCCCAAGCCTAATAATAATGGCTCAGAATCGGTGTCAGTATAGAGGTGTCTGGAATAGTCTCCATGCCCTCCCAAATCACATGATCTTCAGTTATCCGCTCATCACCCACTCAACAGAGAAGCATGAGCTCCTGGCACGTGCGGGCACTGGCTGGGGGTGACGTCATGGTGAAGCTACGTGGGCAGATGGGCACGGAGACGGGAAAGGACAATGCTGTTTCCCTCGCCTGGCTGCGGGGTACTCTGATGGTGACGATGGACATGGTCCTATAAAATGTGAGAGGTGGAAATGACAGAGGAGGACCGAAGTCTGAAGCAAAGCCAGACCCACAGGTTATGTCCTTGCGTTCTTAGCTGCATTTCTAACATGTGAAAAAGACTGCTTCCTTGACCCAACTTCAGTCAGGCTACTCTGAGCCCTCTTATTGGCGAGGTCTCCATCTTGGCTCCCTGCCTTGCATAACCCAATTTCGGCAAAGATCTGGCTAAGTCGGTGTAGAGACAACCCCCACCCTGGTAACCGATCACCCTGCAAACCTTTAGCAAGAATCTTATTGAGTTGAATTAGCAAGAGACCCCTACCGTCAGGGTCCTGTCTTAGGAATTTCCCACCCCCTGACCCCTCACTCTGCTCCTTGGCTGTAAACACCCAGTTGCCTTTGCTGAATCCAGAGCGTAGCCACTCCTCTCCCCCTATTGCGATGGTCTTGAATAATGTCTTGGCTATTTTTAACAAGTGCCAGAGTAGTTTTTCTTTTTTTTTTAATTTTTTTTTTCAACGTTTATTTATTTTTGGGACAGAGAGAGACAGCGCATGAACGGGGGAGGGGCAGAGAGAGAGGGAGACACAGAATCGGAAACAGGCTCCAGGCTCTGAGCCATCAGCCCAGAGCCCGACGCGGGGCTCGAACTCACGGACCGCGAGATCGTGACCTGGCTGAAGTCGGACGCTTAACCGACTGCGCCACCCAGGCGCCCCCAGAGTAGTTTTTCTTTACCACTGCTCGACAAACTCAAGATTCTTTTTCATCTTCCCAAAAACTTAAATTAGTAAGACTGAGGAAGTTCCCGGGTAATTCGAATGGACGGCTTGAACACCCATCACAAATGACCAAACTGTGTGATTTGGACTGTCAGCTAACGACTTGGGATGGGATTTGCTTGAATCTATTTTTGCGGTGATGGAAACGGTGTAATAGTGAGCGGCGTCCTGCCCAAATCGAGCCCTCCACTTCCGCGTTCTGTGTCTTTAGGTTGCTGTAAATGTATTAACTTGTATTTCTCTCCTGGGGTTTTATTTATTTTATTATTATTTTTTAAAGTTTTATTTATTCAAGTGATCTCTGCACTGAATGTGGGGCTCGAACTCACGACCCCGAGGTTAAGAGTCACGAGCTCCTCTGAGCCGGCCAGGTGCCCCTCTCCTGGGGTTTTAAAATCCGAGCGTGGAATGGAAGCAACGGCATAAGGTGTCTCTGCGGGACCTTATCCAGATTCTCCTAGGCACTGTCAGACTCTGTGGCTTTGTCACTTGGTGCTGAGATATAGCCTACCCCACAAAAGGCCCTCAGAGAACCACGGGCGTACCAGGGGTACAGGCAAGCAAGGAGCCTCTCATGTGAGGCCCTGCGAAAACGAGGTTGAGCCAGCACCCTCATTGACTGAAGAATCAAAACCACCTTCCCAGGGCTCATAATGTCCATAGAGGACTACAGATCGTGTCCTAGTTGTCCCCGAGGGCCTGGCTATCAATCCTGCGGGACGTGGTGGCTTGGGGCTGGCTTTTTCACACTTCACCATGACTGGACCAGAACCTGCCCCGGAGGTCACGTGCGGCTACAGACCCACAGGTACAGACAGGTCCAGCCCACAGCCTCTGTAGGGACCGACTCAGATGCGGTCATCGGGAACAGGACCTTCACTCTCCCTCCCCGGAACTTCCTCTCCTCCCAGCTGTCCTTGGCCTCCTTTCACATCTCGTGTTTGGATGAACAGTCCGGAGCATCAGCCCCTCAGAGGCCACCGTGCCCAGGCTTAGGGGAGATAAGGCCAGGGAAGGGGCTGAGAGAGACATTTTCTTCCTCTTCGTTTCTGCTTCCTTTACACAGGAGATCCTGGCTAACTGCATCTTGATTAGAACTTCTCCCACATCAGGATCCCACAGTATCACTTTTATTAGCTTCATTTAAGTGTTAATCATTCTGAATGAAAAAAAAACCCTTTTATTAAGAAGATAATATTTCAATTACAAACTTAAACTAGCCTTATAACAATTAATCGAATGAAATTAAATGTATCTCAATATGTTGCATGGAGAAACCAACATGTTCTCAGCCTTTCAGACACCGTTATTAATAAACCCGGTGAATGTACATTTTACAGAGGAAACGTCACGAGACACCCGAAGGAGGCATTTAGCTCAACCGCATCTGTTATTGGAAAATGTACAGACCGTAATATTTGAAATGCTTTTTTCATTTCCTAAAGATAATATTGGGCCATGTTTTTATTTGGGGGCTTAACCTCTTTTACAATATTTATTGTGTGAGAATTTAATACAGGCTAAGTACTTAACTGGTAATTGTTATTACTGTCTGTTTCGAGATAACACAAAAACTCGTTTTGGAAATTAAACTCCCATGAATCAGCAATGTTACCCAGCGTGAATTTCTGAGTAATTTCGAGGATACAAGTAATCACAAGACAGAGACAGAGCAGGCAGAGGTCTGGGGCCCTCGCTTATGTCTCACTGTTCCCAGATATATGAAACCCCTAAATAATACATAGAGCTATATTTCGTAATCAGAAAGGCTGCATTTGGTCAGGAAACATTTCTATTTTATACTCAGATAGTTCTGCCACTTCCATGACATTTTCCAGGGGGCCATGCCCCATAAACCCACACTTTCCAGGTCTTTTTTCCATAACCCAGCCTAGTGAACCAGCTCCACCTGCTAAAAGCAATCCGTGGATAGATTCCCTAAGGATTCAAATATCATCGATTGGTTTGCAAAATTCTGCCAATTATTTATTTAGAAGAAGCTTTGACCTATGCTCTATCTATCCATCCATTCTCTATCCATCCATTATCTATCTACCTATCCATCCATCTACTTGTCTTTTTATCAGTCTATTTATCCATCCGTGTGTGTGTGTGTGTATCTGTTTTTTATTAATAGAACAGGAAATAGACAAGAAGCTTCTAAAATCCCTGTTACCATCTCAGAACTAATTAAAAGATCTTTCACTGGTATGAATATAAGTTTTTTTTTTCTTGTAGTAAATTAAGCTTCTTGAGAGCATTTACATGAAGTAGGAGTCACTGTTTAGTGGCATGTAATTCTAGATGCGGGGGCATCTCCAGGCCCTTCTTAAAGTTAGCTAGGAAAAGATCATACGCCTCCCATGGCTTATTCAATTTGCCCTGCTTCATGGCCAGCACATATAAGTCAACACTTGCTGTCTGCATTTTGTGGCTTTTCCTACCTGGGAGGACTCACATGGAGAGCAGGGCCCTACGTGAGCCTGTGTCACGCCCCCTTCCAGGTCAGCCGGCTTCTCCTGCTTCGGGTTTGAGACCGTTCGTCCGGTGAGGCCTCACCCTGTGTCTGTCACCTATGTCATTAGTTCAACATGCCCACGGACATGTCTTTGTGGGCAAGACACCTGTAAGCCTCAGGGACATGAGTGGTCAGTCCCAGGACACCTGTTCCCCGGGGGATATCTCACTGTGTGATGGAGGAGGTGGCGTCAGGGTAATGGCGACCCAACAGCCTGCGTCGTCCTCGTAGCGTGAAAGCTGCCCCACGGGGCCGCAGGTCAAAATTCTCAACCACATCTTTCCAGAACTCAAGGAAAACCCACTCTCTGAGATTCTGTACCTGCTCAGCAGTTAGAGAAATAGAATAAACACAGCCATTGAAATCAAGCTAACAGACGTAGCATTGAAGCAGATACCTTGAGTGGTCCCAGAAAGACCTGGGTTTCACAGGTCTGACTCGGTTCCCTGTTAAATGGAATCCCCGTGGCCCCCTCCCGCCTCCCTTGCTCCCCACATGTCTCAGTTGCAGATATGACCGACTGTATGAGGGTAACCCAAGGGACAAGCGGTCATCAGGAAGCATACGGGGGTCCCCAGGTAGCAGACTTACTGACAAATATGCAAATGTTCGCTGGTGACCAGCAGACTACACGGGCACCTGTGCCCTTTATGCATAACCGTCTTTTCAGAAAACGGTGAAAACACAGCAGTGAGACTGTCTCAGCACAGAAGGTCTGTGTGTGTGTTATGGAAAAATCATATTCAACAAGCAAGAGCTACCTTCTGACTCCTTGGGGTTGGGAACTTTGGTGCGGCTTCTGCTAAACATCACACAGGGTATTTCTGTGAGCTTGAACTTGTGGGGAGCTGTCTGCTTTGTTAAACGACGTCATCACGTGGGGGTAAGGTGATTTTTGCTTTCTTTGTAATTTTTCCGAGTTTTTCAGTATCTTTTTACAGTAAACATACTCCCTTTAATAATTAGGGAAAACAATAGCAAAATGAATCAACGCCAAGTTTTGATGACATAGGTTATCTATGTCCATCTGTGTCGTGGGGTGGTTCTCACGAGTGGCCTGCGGGCCAGAGAGGGCACCTGGCCTGCTTTCGGAGGAGGTTTGCTTTCAGGCAAGATTGAGGTCAAAGAAGTGTAACCCCGGGGGCACCGAGACTCTCACCTGCCAAGCCCCCTCTTTCTCAGCCCCGCAGGCAGCGTCCCTGCCCTCCCCCCGCAGCATCGGTGGACAGACACCGGCCCCCAGGGGTGTTCTCTCTCCCCGTGAATTTCACATTTCAAGTTCTTCCTTACTGTTTGCCAAGTCGACAGGGTCCCCGGATGAAGTGTGTGCCCCAAGGGTGAGCCGTTCACCGGCATTTGCCGAGCCTCGAGGAGATGGGGCAGCGTGTGGGAGGAGGAATGCGCCCGTTTCCTTCTCGGCTGTAACAAACCGCACCTCTGTCTGAAGCTCAGCGTCAGTGATGCGTGTAGGTACGTGCGTGGGCAGGGCGTGCGCCAAACTGCACCACCGACAGGAACAAAGACGGGCGAGTGTGGCCATCTGCAGGTGCTCTTAGAAGGGCTTCTGTGTTGGGGGCGCCTGGGGGGCTCCATCGGTTGAGTGTCTGACTTCGGCTCAGGCCATGATCTCACGGTCCGTGAGTTCGAGCCTCGTGTCGGGCTCTGTGCTGACAGCTCGGAGCCTGGAGCCCGTTTCGGATTCTGTGTCTCCCTCTCTCTCTGCCCCTCCCCTGTTCATGCTCTGTCTCTCTCTGTCTCAAAAGTAAATAAACATTAAAAAAAAAAAAAAGAAGAAGAAGAAGGGCTTCTGTGTTGGGGGCGCCTGGGGGCTCTGTCGGTCGAGCGTCTGACTTCAGCTCGGGTCATGATCTCACGGTTCGTGGGTTCCAGCCCCGCGTCGGGCTCTGTGCCGACGGCTCAGAGCCTGGAGCCCGCTTCGGATTCTGTGTCTCCCTCTCTCTGCCCCTCCCCTGCTCGCACTCTGTCTCTCTGTCTCTCAAAGTTAAACGTTAAAAAAAAGAAGGGCTTCTGTGTCAATAGGGAGCTATTTTTATTTTGTGAAAGGCTCAGCCTGCACCAACGGCATCCACTCCCTCTGCCTTCCAGGCGGGGACGTGACCCTCCTCTGCTTCATGAGCCCTGAGCGATGCTCTGTGCACACAGTGGGAATCAGACAAACAGGATTAGAAGAGTGAGGAGGGGGCAGAACGGTCTGCTTACTTACCTCGGAATCCCTCAGATGGGCGGGAGAAACATCTAGGATACGGGGAGGGAGCTGTGGGCTGGCCAGAGCCATGCGCAGACCAGTCTGAGGCGCTCACTTACATCCATGCTCTAAGAAGCCCCCTGGAGAGAGCGACCAGGCAGCTGGTGGAGGAGAGGCCCCTGGGATGCTGAGTTCTAGGGCCACGTGGGTATTCCAACGCAGAAGTGGGCTGGTCCTGTCTCGTATCTGTGAGTCCTCTGGCTCGTTTCACTCAATGTCTCTAGGGATCCTTCTACCCAGCTGCCATCTAAGTTGTGGCCCCAGGTATGGCACACGGGGAGTTCTGCCCCGGATTTTGATGTGGATGTGCAGACCCGCCTGTGTGCCGAGGGTCCCAGCCAGGGGATGCCGGGACAAGCCCTGGAAGCACCTGAGGAAGAGAAGGTACAGGCGGAAGACGGCGGGTCCTCCGCTGACTCACCTGCTGTTTCACAAATGCTTCTGTGCCGAGCAGCCCGGCCGAACGTCTGCTCCCTCCCGGTCACTAACCCTCGGGGGACAACTCGGAACCTGGGAGCTCTTTGGGACTTCTCTTCCGGGACCACCCGAGTGGCAGATCGTGGTGGAAGGGACCCTCACGCGAGAGTGGAAGGGACTCTCAGCTGCCATGGCCATGCTGGCGTCTCCTCCCCAGCTGGCCCGCAAGAGCCTCCCGAGGGAGCACCCCTTCTGTGCTCAGCTGGAGACCCGAAGGGGAGACTGTGAACATGAAATGAATTCTGTGTGGCTCAGTCGGTTAGGCGTCCGACTTCGGCTCAGGTCACGATCTCGCGGTTCGTGAGTTCGAGCCCCGCGTCGGGCTCTGTGCTGACGGCTCGGAGCCTGGAGCCTGCTTCGGATCTGTGTCTCCCTCTGTCTCTGCCCCTCCCCTTTTTGCACTCTGTCTCTCTCTCAAAAATAAATAAACATTAAAAAAAAAAAAGAAATGAATTCTTTTTCTTCCTCTTCCCAAATTGTTACCTCTTTATTTTCTTGGCCTACGTTAAAGTGTAAGTTATTTGAGGTTTTTGTTATTTTTCCATTTCCTGGGTAATATTGAGCTTATGTTTTGTTTTTGTTTCTTTTTAATTTTTTTAAATGTTTATTTATTTTTGAGAGACAGAGAGGGTGAGCACGAGAGAGGCACAGAGAGAGGGAGACACAGAATCGGAAGCAGGCTCCAGGCTCTGAGCTGTCAGCACAGAGCCCGACGTGGGGATCCAACCCACGAACTGTGAGATCGAGCGCTGAGCCGAAGTCAGATGCTGAACCGACTGAGCCAGCCAGGCGCCCCAAGCTTATGTTTAACAAGATACTGTACTAGTGACTTTTGTTGGATTCCAATATTTAAATCAGGGCTATTTTATATGACTATAGGCAGTTAAAAGGTAACCATGGTTTTAGGTTTGTGATAAGTCTAGATCGAGGGTGCTAATGGTGGCTGAAAGGGGTGTGTGTGAATGCGTGCGTGTATGTGTTTGGTGCGCATCATTGTGTGTGAACATATCTCTGTGTGTGCATATCTGCACTGTGTTCTGGAATAGACCACATGAAACCAGAGACAACAGGCATTTTGGGCTCTGCCAGTGTCACTGATAAGACCAGGGGCTTGTTAGAGGGGACGCATCACCTTCACCCTTGCTTTGCTCTCGTCCCCCAGGCCCCCAACGTGTCTCCAGGCAAGTTAGGTTACACGTGAAGTGCTGGAAGTGTCTCATTGCCCACCACCTTGTCCCCGCTCAGTCGGCTCCGTGGCTTTGCTGACATGCCCGTTTCCCATCACGTATGCCCCCTGCACCGTGCACGCCCCATCAGGCACGCCCCATCGGACACGCCGCCTAAGTGGCCATGAGATCCTGGTTCCCTGCAAGATGCCAACTTGGTTCTAACACAAATTGGACTCAATCCAGCAAGGCGGGTCTCTGAAGGAGTCCTGTCACTCACTCTTCCCAACCTCCATTTACTTCACAGATCTTTGTAGAAATCCAGCTGGCTATGTCTTTCCTTTGCTTTTTGCGTCAGAACGTCAAGGCAGGGGGGAGTTTGCCGTCACCTGGTCTCAGTCCCTCATCGTGTAGACGAAGCCAAGTCCTTCTGTGACCCGTCCCAAGTCCCACAGCCAGCGGGAGGGTGGTGTCTTCATTAACTCTTCCTTCTGCTAATGCCCTACTTGCAGTGGTTTGTCTGCTGCTTTGGACCAACCGTGGGGCCCCACAGAGGTGCCTGAGGTGGCCTTGGGTGGCCTAGTGATGGAAAATATCACCATGACGCATTCAGTTACAGAGTATGCGCCCCAACAGGCACCCTTCCCAGTGACAGCTGTGAGTCGTCAACCTGAGTCCATGGGGAGGGAAGTCTAGTCTGTGAAAACTTTGACCTATAAAATCGAGTCTGGGTGATGCTTTCCTGGTCATGCCGTGTGGTCATGTTTATTATGCTTCATTCCTGTGGCTGAGTCATGTCCCATCTTTTTATATATAATATTTTGTTTCTCCATCCGTCCACCGACATCAAGGTTGTTTCCAACTCTTTGGCTATCATGTGCTGCTACGAACATCGGGGTACACGAGCTCATTTGGACACCTGTGATCAATTCTTTTGTGTGTATACCTAGGAGTGCAATTGCTATGCTGAATGAAAGAAGGCAGACACACAAAAACATCTATTGTATCGTTCCATTAATATGAAATATCCAGATGAAGCAAATCTATAGATACAGAAAGGAAATTTGTGGTTGCCAGGGCCCAGGGGAGGGGACGTGGGGTTACCGACTGATGGGTATGGGGTTTCTGACTGGGGTGATGGAGAAGTCCTGGAAGTAGACCGTGGTGATGATCACACAACATTACGAACGTACTCAAGGCCACTGAGGTATACACTTAATTTCATGTGTATTGTACCACAGAAATCCACTTAAAACAGAGTTGGGTTTTTTGTCTTTTGTTTTCTGTTTTAATGTACAGAGTAAGCTGGTTCGGAATTGACAACAGTGTGTCCAGTATTCTGCTGACTATATGTACATGAAAGAATTATAATTTGAAAACCACCTGCTTTTGCTTAATACGGGATATGGTTGGAAGTGGAAACCTTGTCCTCGTTGTTTAATTTAAAGCTGTTTTTATTCCTGACAATATATGTAACAGAAAGTAGGATTCAGCTCAAATTACAACGGGCGCTTAATTAGTATGATGAATAAGGGGAGGTTTATAGCGCCTGGATTTACAGTCAACGTTACGTCACTTTTTCTCGTCTTTGATGTTGGGGAGATCAGGCAAAGAGAGAGGCGAGAGCGGTTGAGTGATCAAGAAACAGATAAATTTCAAAAGCGCTGCCATTCTTTTATCATTCCTTTTGCAAAAAAAAAAAAAAAAAAAAAAAAGGGAAAACGATGTTTTGTTTCTCTCTTTGTTAAATGTGTAGAAGCCTGAAAGCAGATGTCATTCCCCTGCTATCTTCAAGCTATTAGTGGTGACATAAAAACTGACACTATCCATGGGGGGGAAGAGTTTGGGCCACTTTACAGCTGGGTACACAGCACATAAACATTTCAGTAATGAAAATGGAATTCAGAATGAACAGTCAACGTTCGACGCAAAACTATCAGCCATATATTTTAGTAAAGCTCACTTGCAAAATGTGCTTCTCATCTATGAGCCATATATATGCAAACGCACGATTATCCAACACGTTTCTGGCAACATCAAACAGAGCTTGACCCGGTTAACCCCTTCTTGGTCAATAAATATGTCAGCGCATCAAAATTATTTCAGTGACATTTGATTTTATGGTGCCTAGAACCCAAAGGGATTATTTTCAAAAATACAATTAAAGTTCTTTTAAAGCAGACATAAAACTTGCTGAAAGGACCCTCTTTTATAGCACTTATCCAAACTTTAAAAGATGCATTACTCGTGAAAGCATTTTATATGGTGCAATTTCCAGTCTTTATATCAGAACCCAGGAAATTACAGCACCAACAGTAGCCTTCACTGCCCACATCCCACCCCCAAACACTGCCTTTCCCCTGATAGGCATTACAATTGCCTTTTAGAATCCCTTCCTTGGAGGAACGCAGTATGGAAAAGCGTTGAGAGTGACTTACTGAGGACGAGAGAGCATAGAACTTACTGGAACACCCTCCCGGTACGTAGTGTGGACGGTCACCCCCCTCCCCCCCCAATCATGGGCGTCCAGCACATTCACTTTGTGTCCCCAGTTCAAAGGGCTTGACAGAGAACTTGTCAACCAAATCTGTGAATGCGAATGAATGAAAGAAGGGATGCGTGAATGTTCTTTAATTATGTGACACATTAAGACTTGGCATGGCCAAGGAGATGTTTTTTATGTTTTGTGACTGCCTTACACTGTCACATTTGTCATCATTTTTTGGGTACAGACCTTCCTCCAGGATGAGTGATGTGTCCTGCTTGAAAGTCACAAGAACATCCATTGGCTCCCTACCAAGACCACATTCAGGATCTTTATGCACACACACACACACACACACACACACACACATTTGTACATACAAACATACATATATAAATATCAGAATATATAAAACATGGCACTATAATCAAGTAGTGTGTGTGTGTGTGTATGTGCACTCGCATGTACTAGATGGCTCTATAGGATTCATGAACGCACCTGAGTGTTTCTCCCCTGAGCTGACTGTCACATCAGAGGAATGTCTGATGGAAGTTAAGCCTGATATTTCACACAACAACTGTGTGCATGCAGTCATTAACGAGGGGTGTCAATGATCGAAGGTTGGTAAATGACAGTCCAGCGTCTTCCTGCCTATGTCTTCAAGAGTAAGCCAGTCGAGTTTGCCCTGCCTTAATTTCCTCAGATGAAAAGTCAAAATGATAAAAGCACCTTCTCCGTGATGTCATGTAAGGATTAAATAGCTAACACAGGCAACCCCTCAGAACCGTGTTGGCACAGAGTAATGAATTGAATTGCATTTCTTCATTTGGGTTGACACCCTGCCACTTAGCCCTAGCCAAGGACAAGCCTCAGAGCTTCATGCAACTAATTTACATCTGTGTATATAAGGTACAATCTGATGGGAAACAATAGACAGAAATGGACAAACTCATAGCCGTCATAGGAGGTTTTAATCGCACTTCCCAGACATCAACAGATACCGTAAACATGCAAGAATATACTCATTCTCTTCATAAGCTTGAAGAAAATCAACATTTCACATAAAAATGGAACTCATACCTGTTACATCTGATTATAGTGTATGAATTACCAAGTAGTAGCAAAAGGCAGAACTAAAATATATTCATTAGGAATTTATTAATACCCTTTTAGTAACCCTTGTGAAAAGCCACAATCAAATTTAATTTTTTTATTTTTCTTAAAGTTTACTTTTATTTATTTTGAGAGAGACAGAGAGAGGGTGGGGGAGGGGCAGAGAGAGGAGACAGAGACAATCCCAAGCAGGCTCTGCACAGACAGAACCCACAAACTGTGAGATCATGACCTGAGCTGAGATCGAGAGTCAGACGCTTAACCAACTGAGCCACCCAGGTGCCCCGGAATCAAATTTTAACTATTAAAGTAGTGACGAAGCCACTGTATCTTTTTTTACTTTCCACTTAAACAGATACTTTATAAAGAGAAGTTACATAAATGTACACATAGAGAAATTTTAAATTAAAAAAAAATTTTAAAGTTTATGTATTTTGAGAGAGAAAGTGCAAGCAGGGGAGGGGCAGATAGGGCAGAGAGAGAGAGAGAATCCCAAGCAGTTCCTCACTGTTCAGTGCAGAGCCCGACACGAGGCTCGAACCCATGAACCCCGAGATTGTGGCCTGAGCCGAAGGCAGACGTTTAACTACTGAGCCACCCAGGCGCCCCTGGAAATTTTAAATACAAGGAACAAAACAAGGAAGCATAAAGGAAATTCTTCCAAAATGTTGGGTTTTTCTGTAAGAATCCGTAACTTTACAAAATCTGAAGTTGCCGCAAACTTCTTTAGAACTTCACTTTCAGAAAGATCTCATGTTCGGAGGTAAACAGTGTCCTATGGAATCTTGTCTTTAATGTGCTAGAAGCCAAATCTCAGTCTCTGTCTGACTGACCTCTCGGGGGCTCTGCTGTGGAGGTGACGGCTCCCCGCGGACCTGCTGTGCCCTAAGATATAGAAGAAAGTCAGAGACAGGAACTCGGAAGGAAGGAGCTCTGTTCTTCCACGTAGCTAAAAGTAAACACAACAGAGGTCTCAGAAAAAAAAAATGTATGCTGTATGATGTAATTATAAATGATTTATCATTCTTTAAGATTCCAAACGCTTAATGCATGTAAGCTACAAAAAGAATGGGTAAGTATTTAACTGTTTAGCACCTTTTAAAACTCTTTGAAGACGCTTAACTGTTTCGTTCTTTAAAAATGTCAAAACAATAATCTTGTTTTCAAAGAAACCCCTTCATCCTTATCTCCCTGAAAAATGTATGAAAAACTGAATTGTGTGTGTCACTTCTCAACGGGTCTGTGAATGAGAACACAGAGACACAGTCCATGAAATGCAAGGTTTACAAAGGGATGGTGAAAGCCAGGAGTCGTGTCCATAGGGATTAAAACACAGAACAAGGTCGACACCATGGTGAGTGTTGGGTCCAGGTCAATGGTAATGACTTTGTGGCGTCTTGGACCCTTGAGGAACGGTGATGGGGCAGTGTGGTGGAGGGTTGGGTTTAGCGATGGGGAATTAGAAGGTCTATGTTGGGAACGTGGAGTCTGAGGTGTAACGGTGTTCTAGGAAAATCGCTGAAGGGTGATTTGGACAGTCGAGCTCCAGGGAGAGCTGGAGGCTGAATGCACACACCTGAGGTGGGCGCTGGCATGTTGGAGGTTTGTTAGAACAAGCTTCACTGAAAAATAGATAGCCTTGTTTTCAAACATACGTATTTCCCCCCTTATGTTGTTCTACCTGCATTTGGTCCATCTTGTTAATCTCCTGTGTCAAAGGCTGGTCCCTTTACTTGTGCTAATAGAGTCCACTTGGTCTCCATTTCTCAAAGCCATTGCTCCTTCAATTAACTCCAGTCTTTCCTGTGTCGTCAGTGCTGCCCTTAATCATTCTTATGATCGGATACGCATTTCTGTCTTCCACCATCTCTCTGATCTGGTATCAGCTTTCAACCACTGCCCCCTAATTCTACTCTCCTTTATGCCTAAACTTTTCTTTTTAATTTTTAAATTTTTTTAATGTTTATTTATTATTGAGAGACAGAGAGAGACAGAGCATAAGCAGGGGAGGGGCAGGCTCCAGGCTCTGAGCTGTCAGCACAGAGCCCGATGTGGGACTTGAACTCACAGAACGCAAGATCATGACCTGAGCTGAAGTCAGACGCTTAACCGACTGAGCCACCCAGGCGCCCCTATGCCTAAATGTTTCTAATGAGATGTCTACTCCTACTGCCCATGGACTTCAGCCTCCATCATTCTGCACCCAGCCTGGCTCCCCCTGGTCCCACTCATCCGGACTGCAGTTTCGAGGTCATTAACAACTGCTCGGCTGTCAAACCCACACACACCCTCAACCCCATCTCATGCAACCTCCCAGCATTATTTGCAATGTTTGACGACCCCACTGTTGTAGAAATGCTCTCTCTCCTGACCTCAGTAAGGATGCAGCCGGGGGTTCCTCCCGCCCCAGTGGCCACCCCCTTCTAGGCTCCCTGGGCCCCGCTTTGCCCCCGTGGGGTTCTTCTTGTATCTGTCCTGTGCACATACTTCCCTTGCATTGGATTGCTTATGGCTGTGGGTTTAACTACTATCTCCAGGGCAGTGACTTGATTTAAATTCTCTATCCTAGATTTTTCCTCTGATCTTCCAGGACCTTCTTGACATCTCCGTTTGAACTTCACATGGGCATCTCATTAATTGGTCAAATACTGAACTCTCAGTTTCTCCTGCACACACACCTCCTCTCCAGACTTTCACATGTCTGGAAATCACGTGACCGCTCCATCACCACTTTCTTCTCATTGTCTCCTTTCCCCTCCATTCTCCACATCCCGTGGCTGATGACGCCATCAGGCTTTCCTCTCCAGTTCGATTTTACGTCCTTCCACCTCCCCGAATCCCATACCCCCACTTTTCCTGGGCTGATTGAAAGAAGCTCTCACAATGGACCTTCTTCCTCTTGCTCCCTTCAATGTACTCACCATATATCAGACAACCTTCTTGAAATATGAACCCGCTCATTTCACTTGCCTGCTTGAAACTTTTCCAAGGCTTCAGAATGTGCTTAGAATAAAATAGAATTTTATTTTATCTTCGTAGGAATTTGGATGAATTGCCACCAACCTACCTTTTCCATTTCATTCCATTTTCTTCCTCATTCAGCTGTCTCACATCCCGAGTCTCTCCTCAGTTTCCAGTTCTTCCTGAGTGCAGTCTTGACTCAAGGCATATGGTTGCCTCTCCCTTAGGGGCCCCCACCCCTCTTTCATCCTCTGAGCTGGCCTTCCCTTGCTCTGCCCCAAATCCCAGCTTCAATGTAACACTCTCAAGAAAGTCTCCCAGGACCTTTCTCTCCAAGGTATGTTCCTTCCTTAGCTCAGGTTCTCGTTTCCTTCTTATCACTTATCACACTTTGTTCTAAGCCTACCTTCTTCCTCTAGATCCTAAGGAGTCTCACCTGTCACATTCACCCATGTGCTTGTGGATGTGGTAGGACGAGTAGAATCTGGATGTTAAAGGGACTTCTCATAGGAAAGGCCACAAAGAAGGAGAAGGAGTTGTTTTCATTGTGTTTCTCTGAATTTATAGCAAGACATTCAGAAGGCAGAGCATAGAATTTGGCAAAATACGAAGGGGCAAGTACAAAGATAATATTCTGTATCTCTGGTATTGTTTGTACACATTTGATACATTGAACACACATAATCAAATAGGTTCATCAAAAGCCAATAAAAGACCCAAGAAGAAATAAAGGTAGATGATACGGAGAAAGATTTTAAGGTCTGTTAAAGAAGAATGACAACACATGCTTGAAGGATTGCTTATAATATGTTTTGAGTCAAATGTACATGTAGAGCAGGAAATGATCCTTTTTTTCAGATATTTAGCACCATAAAGTTATATCTACATATATGCAAATACAGGAATATATATAGATATATATCTACACACATATACACACGTAATAACTTTGTGTTGCCACATTGCAAGGTTCTTGATGGATCATTTCTCTAAATGGCCTGGAGGCCATTATGAAAAGTATCTGCTTCTATTTGTTCCCGGAATCCATAGTGCTTAATTCCCTACATGTGCCGGGCACTCCCGTCTACATAGGAGAGATCGTTCAACAACAACAAATGGCGGCCGGCAGATGTGTCCTCTGCCGGGAGCTGCCAGGGAACAAAATAGTGAGAAGAGACCAGTTGCTGGGGAAAGCTACTCTTCCATTCGGACGGCCAGGGAGGGCCTCCCCAGGGGCAGCCACACGTCAACAGACAGCTACGTGGGGAGGGGCGCACACCAGCTGCAAAGGACAGCAGGTGCAAGGGCCCTGAGATAGCAAGCCTGCCTGCCAGAGAAGACGAGGACCCCTCTACCTGAAGGAGGTGGTGAAAATATAGAGGAGCCAGCAGCAGGGGCCGGGTCACCTTCTCGACGGGGAACTTCTTGGCCAACCTAAGACACCAGTTTTCCCCTATGTGGGATCAGGAGTGTTGACAGGGTGTCTCCAAGAGTGATGGAATCTGACCCCCATTTTGAGGGCACAGCTCTGGCTGTGTTTAGAGCCCATGGTCATGCAGGTGCAGAAGTCAAAAAGCAGGCAGGGCCACATGAGTGTCTCATTAGGGGATGATGGAGACGCAGACAGAGGCAACCGGAGGTGACCACTGGCCGGAAGCTAGATGTGCTTTGAACACAGAGATGTTCTTCTTGCCAATGGCCTCAAAAAGAGGGCGAGAGAAAGAGAGGGGATGGTCCAATACTTTTGGCCCCACCAACTAGCAGCAGAGTCCCTGTTGGCAGAGATGCATGGGAGCAAGGAGCAGGCCATGATGGGGAGGACGGCCAATGCTTTTCCAGATGATGTTGTCGTTGGCTTGTTTTTACTGAAAAGAACTTCAGCATTGACAGAAAAGGCTATGTGAAAAAGAGGAAAAAGAGAAAGGGATTGTCTTGTTCCTTTTATCATCCACCATCCGCCATCTTGTGAATTCGTTGTGGAGAAATTCTGGAAAGGGACAGTTTGTCCTGAGGTTCTTCTGCTGTCTGTGTGTTCCCCACCCTCCACAGCTGGCAATATATACTGTGCTTTGTTGCAATTACTAGTCAACATGTCCAAGGACGACCCCTGCATATAGGTTGCTCTAGGTTCCAGAACATCTCCTGCTGCACTCATCACTGGAACAGGTCAGGTCTCCTCCTTCCATGGAGTGAATAAATATCTATATTCAAAGTGGCCTCTCAAATGTAGTTTTTTAAATGCCCTAAATCTTCCTCACAGCCTACTTTCTTGACTAAAAACATCTCTTTATAAATATTAATATTCGTTTTGATTTCGCCAGCCTTGCAAATGGCCAGGAGTGAAGCATCCATGCCCGAGGGAGCTGAACTAGATGTTTCTGTGGTTTTTCTTTTCGGAAGCCCAGGGGCCACTGTCTGTGCATAGGGCGCCTCCCTCACCTTCCTGCAGCCTGGCCTGGCAGAAGGGAGTCAGGTCTCGCTCTTCTGTTTTCCAGAACTGGTCATTTTCCAGGTTAATATCACACTTAAGAAAAATATGTTCTTACCATCTGCCCTTTCAGCCAAATCTTTGGCAATTATTTCGTGATATTTCTCTTCCTGTGAAAAAATATTATTAACTTGATTTCTCTTTGTAGAAATCATGCCCTACCCCCATTCCCCCCCCCCCGAAAAAAAACTGTGACAGTGTGCTCTATTGTTTTTTTTTAATCTATGTATTAACCAGGCTGTAAATTATGGCATATTTCTGGGGACCAAGGTCATCAATGGCAGCAAAGGTGAGGACAAGGGACAGAATTACAGAAGTTTATTTCTTGTCACGTAAGACATCCCAGCCAGCTGAGTGCTATAACAGTTTCCAGTGTGAACATAAGCTATCGATTCAAAGCTGCCACCTGCTACTTAGCCATGTCGAGAGGCAGGAGCTTAATATATCAGATGTCATTTGCTATTTAGTCTCAGGTGGTAGCCCAGAATCAATATCCTTAAATCAAGAATCTCTATATTAAGCAAGAGCAGGGACATTTATTATAATTCTGGTCCTTTCCTCTCGTTAGCATCCAGAGCCAGCACATTGCTCTGGCTTTCCATGCCATGTGGCCTTCAATATTCCCTCTGTGTTATTCTCCATAATTATACCCTGTCTGTACTAGAAAGTCTGGAACAGGCTTACAATAAGGTGTATTGTCCAATATACTTGGACTGCTTGAAAAGATTAAATATTAAAAGAATGACCTAATGGCACTTGCTTTGGGAATTAGATTAAGAGTTAAGTAATCAATACAAAATGAAGGTAGTGCACGTCCAACCATGTTGGAAATAACACCAAAGTCGAGAAATAAGTAAGTTCGGGGGAAACCGGGAACATTGACCTACAGCGAACAGAACAGAAAACGTATCTCCAGCTCTCCCAGAGTCTGCATCAACTAGTTTTAGGAAGTATATCAGTCTATCCACAAATTTTAACGTTTCTTGACCTCACCCTCCGAGGGAAATTCATTAGGGAGTACTCCGTAGAGCCCTCAGCAGTCAGTGCACAGGACCTCCGAGTTAACAGTTGGATGTGAAATTCAAAGGTTACCCCATAGGGTTCCGTCTTGTACAGCCCTTGGGTGAAAGTCAAATTTGAGCTGGTGGGGCTTCAATTAAGTCTGCTCCACTGGGGAATGGACCAGGGGTATGTGGCTTTGGGGATCTTCAATTTTACTTGAAATGTTGTGGAAAACTTTGAGTTCTAAGTTAAATATTAGACGATGTTGTTTTATTCTCAACCCGACCAAATGTAATATGAGCTGGAACCCGAGATTTACTTCAGCTGGGGGATGAGGGACCGTGGGGATGCCACTACCATGGCATTGGCTTGCAGGTGGCAAACACGGGGCGTTCCACTCAAGCCCAATCTTACCCTTTGAAACTGGGAGTTTGACCCATCAGAAACACTAGCTTCCATTGTTTACAGTGAGGACGTCGAGGCACCGGGGACCCTCTGGGTCACCCAGCTGGTGAGCGGTGGCTTTGGGTTCAGACCCAGGGTCGGCCTCCCAACCTCTGGGCTACACTGTCCGCCTAACCACAGATATTTTTAAAGTTAATTTGTACTCGACCTTTTTGTTTTCCATGAAACAGGGGGGTTTCCTGAAGTTCAGGGTTTGTTTTTTTTGTTTTTTTTCTCACGTAAGACTGAGAAACATCTTTCGTCATTGAGAAACCACAAGAACATTGTCACGGAAATTCCAGAGCTGGCTGGGGGCGTGTTGGGATTACAACTGGAGGAATTCAGTTGGGATTCTGTTCTATTCTACTTCTGTTCTACATCAGTTAGGCTTGAACTGGAGGCCAGTATTCTGTGGGGAAACCGTAGTGGGGTGAGGAACTCAGCAGAACTGAGGTCTCCAGAATGACCGAGATCTAAGCAACTCAACGAATATCTATTATTCTTGTTGTCACCACAAACGTGCTTTCACAGAAGTTATACTAAAAATGCATGAACAGCAATCACTACAACTTCCCATGTACCTCCTGGGGCCCAAGCCCTGTGCTCTGTTTCTCTCTTATTATTTCATTTAAAACTCACAACAGCTTTACGAGGACAGTCTAGAGCCACCCACATCTATTCTGGATTTGACGTCAGGGCTCTTAATCGTTAGGATATGCTGCTTCCTTGAAAGAAGAAGGACAAAAGCTCATCTCGAATCCAAAGCAGGCACCTGCAAATTAACGTGTTCCTTCATCCACCCGAGCTCCTCCCGCACGCAGGGTGCTACCAGGGGCATGGAGGCCAAAGGGATCAAAAATAATTGGAAGGAACCGTTAATTCCCACTGAGAAGTACAGAGAAATATTCACAGAAGGCAGAGCCAAGGAGCTGAAAATTGAAGACGCGGTAGGATTGAAGGGCAGAGAGAGGGGAGCAAAGTTGGTCTGAGGAAAAGGAACAGCAAAAGGACAGACAGACAAAAAGACATTTTCACTTCAACAGGGAAAAGGTTGGACAGAATGGAAGCATCTCTCTAAGTCAACCAAAACACAGTTATTTTAACCCAAGGTAAAAATTGTATTCAAGGCAAAAATTGAAAGAAATGGCACAGACCATCCAAGATCCAAAGAACCGGATACAGATTCGGTTCCCGCAAAGGTTCAGCGCACTGGCCGTGGCACCGAAGACACCACGCTAAGGGCAGAATGAAAGGAGCTTTGGAATCACGCGCTTAACCCCATCGTGCAGAGTTTTGAATAAATGCTGTTATGTGACCACCACCCTTTGCTTTAAAAATTGGTGTTTATCCACTCTGTTGCAGAAATGCTTTCACAGAATGTGTTTCTCACCAGGGTTTTTAAATATTTACATCTGCTGATTAATAATTTATAGTTGGCATTCAGGACCTTAGACTCATGAATAATTGACGTGTTCATTTAAGATTTGCAACTGTTCCGGATAATGATGAAGTGTACGAGTCTGGTGCCCCAGCACGCCGATGGTAAAAGTTTACAGAGAAATCCGGCTTCCTTTTGGTTTTACAGAGGTTGGAAATAAAGACTATAAGCAAATAAGGCAGGAGAATGATTGTGTGTCTCAGATGCTCTCTCTATTAAGAAAGGGAAGAGTAACTAGCATCTAGGGAAAGTCTCAATACTCATGGCCACACCAACAATTGGATTTGATTGGCTGTATTTTCAGTTGGAGGAAGGGGGCTCAGGAAATCTGATTAAATTCCACACGGCCTGTCTATCCTATTCAGGTCATTCAAGAGTACTTTGAAAGAGTGAAAAGATAATATATGTGTATAATATAATACAAAACATAACATATGTGTATACAAATGGATATAAATACATATAATATATATATACACCCATGTATTCCCAATCACTATCGATTTATGATAGTGTTTTCAAGAAAAAGGATACAGAGAAACTCACCCAAGGGTTTGTGTGGCCTGCCAGCTTAACTGTCACATTGGTCACACCAAAATTTCCATTTCTTTTTTTTTTTAATTATAATTTATTGTCCAGTTAGCTAACATACAGTGTATACAGCGTGTTCTTGGTTTCAGGGGTAGATGCCCCTGATTCATTGCTTCCATACGACACCCAGTGCTCATCCCAACAAGTGCCTGCCTCGATGCCCATCCCCCATTTTCCCCTCTTCCCCGCCCCCTCCTCATCAACCCTCGATTTCTAGGTCTTCTGGAGAATTGAATGTTAGTTATTGACAATTTGACAATAGTTCTTCTATCTGAAAAGAGAAATGTCAAACCTAGCAGCTGTAGAAGACCTATGCAAAAAAAAAAAAAGGGAAAAGAAAACAAATAGTTCCAATTTTTGTACATGAGTTACCGAAGTGAGCCCAAGACAAACTTTCCACTAAGCTCTTTTCTTATCCCCTCTAGATCCAGTGTGGGGTTCATATAGCAGTCGCCTGCATGGGCCACAGGCCATGGACATCATCACGAAAAAGGCGTGTTTGTGACTGTTTTTCTAAGTTCACTTGGATACCGCCTGTTGAGACCATGCCCCATTAGCTACATAACCTGCTCCACGTGATTCCTCGACTCTCTTCTAGAGAAACTCACTCTTAGTGTATTCCTTTGTTTTACAAAATGACTTTCTAACTCTCGTCGGGGTAATAACAGAGATGGCTTTACGGCGCTCTGATTTCTGGGGGTATACTCAGAAGTCTCGCAGTGCCTCAAGGGTGATAGTTCAAGTACAGTGAAAGACAGCAGGCCAAGTTGTTTTCTGAGAACGGTAATGTGGTGCCATCCGACCCAATGTCCACTTTGCTCACTTAGAGGATGTTTGAAAATTCTGCCCACGGTGGGCACAAGTGGGTGCCTCATTGCCACAGGCCGGGCTGCGGCCTTTATGCAGCCGTCACGGACCAGCATCCCACCACCTCGCAGTGCGCAAACAATCGCTCATTTGCCTGTTTCGACTGATGTCGCTTGCTCTGGTCTCCCCTGGCCACGTGAACAACCTTTTTTGACTCTAAACTTCAGGTCGAGCTATTCATTAACCAGCTCTCCTTGTCTGTGCAATCTATTTGAGGCCTCTCTATTTTATTGACCCTGTCTCCTCCCCAAGAAGCGTCAACTCCCAAGCACTTCCAGTTCCATCTGCCTGTGTCTGGGGAGAAGAGGGCTGGACCGCAGAAAGAGAAACCGCTCTACAACTGGAAACACAGGGACGATAATCTAGGGAATTGTTTACACAGCAGTGCGAGAGCTCAGAAGCTACACGGGAACGAGAGGTAAGGAGGAGGAATCAATACGCAATTTTGCCAGGCTGGATGTTGGGAGTGGGTGGTGCTCCCAGGGTCCGGGGCTGAGGTCATGATGCAGAAAAGAAAACCCTGGTGGAATTTTCTGGTAAGAGCCTGAGCTAGAGAGAACAATATGAGATTACGGAGATGGCACCCCTCGTGGACAGAGTGGAGGCGGAAGTAGCTAGCCTTCTCCCTTCCTCCACTGTCAGTCTCCCTCCAGGCCAGCCCTGGTCCAAGGCGGTAAGAATCAGGTGACACAGGGTGGGGGATGGGCAGTCCAGGGAGCAAATGTCCCTGCGCTACAGACAGGGCAGGGAAGGATCGAGGGTGAGACCTGCTGGCAAACAGGTCAAGGCCCAGCCATGGGGTCCTGCCTACAACATCATCCTCCAAGAAGGGGGCTGAGATTCTCTGTGCACTTCTCCAAGGTCAAATCTGGAAGGAGACTGGACTCCATTGCCTTGCCAAGTAAATAAACATAACAAGTCAGAATTAATGTATCATCTCCCCCAAATAGTAGAACACCATATGAAAGGTATTTGAATGCATTCTTTTTAAAAAATGTTCATTTATTTTTGAGAGAGAGAGAGAGAGAGAGAGAGAGCGAGCGCATGTGGGGGAGGGGCAGAGAGAGGGGGTCAGAGGACCCAAAGCAGGCTCCTCACTGATAACAGAGAGCCCGACGTGGGGCTCGAACCGACGAACCTTGAAATCATGACCTGAGCCAAACTCGGAGGCTCAACCGACTGAGACACCAAAGCACCCCTGAATGCATTCGTAACACCTCCAGAAATATATCTTATAGGAGGAAAGAACTAATTATCAACCGAAGCTGAATTTTATAAAATGAAAACTTTCAGAGTAGGTTTTTAAAAGGTTACTTTTTGGGGGCACGTGGGTGGCTCAGTGGATTAAGCGTCCGACTTCAGCTCAGGTCATGATCTCCTGGTTCGTGGGTTCAAGTCCCGTGTCGGGCTCTCTGCTGACATCTTGGAGCCTGGAGCCTGCTTCGGATTCTGTGTCTCCCTCTCTCTCTGCCCCTCCCCCGCTCGCACTCCATATAAAAGTGCGTGTAGAACGTGAAAAACGCTCTAAGGCACTGTCCGCGTGAGGCACGGCAAGCCGAGTGTCACTGAACACGGGAACTAAAGGTTCTAGCATCATCAGAAGAGCCGGAGTAGTGGGGGGCTGGAGGGACCACCGATGGTTTCAACCCCACAGGGGGAACCAGGAGGCGGGCAGGGGGCCGCCGCTGCCTCTGTCGTTCCTGGCACTGCCCAGCCCTCATCTCCCCTTGCTGCCATTGACACCCTGGAATGTGATTCCAGCCACTGAACGAATCCACTTCTGCCGGTCCCCTGGAAGCCACAACGTCAGGCAGGTGGCTCCTACCTCAGTTCTAAGTTGGACATTTCTTGCAAGAGGATCTCACCGACAGCTCACCATCCAGGACTCCAGCCGGAAGGAAGTTTCGGAAATGCAGCTTTTAGACGTCCAGCCCCTTGAGTACACGAAAGGGGGGTGTGTGCGTATACACGGCAGGAACTTTGGCTGAGTATTGATGAACAGTTAGCACAATGCTTGACTTTCCTTTCACTTTGAAATTTATGGCTAAGACCGCTGTTGGCTTTCTGGAAAACTCTAATTCCCTGATAAGCAGTACGCTTGAGAAGAAATTCTCCTTCCCCCTTTGAGGAGGACACGGTGTTTGGAACCATGGCTTTCTTTTGCAGTCCTACTAAAGTTTCAATAGTCTGGGTAAAAGTCCATAAGCTGAGGGGCGCCTGGGTGGCTCAATCGGTTAAGTGTCTGACTCTTTTTTTTTCTTAATGTTTGTTTATTTTTGGGAGAGAGAGAGAGCATGAGCAGGGTTGGGGCAGAGAGAGAGGGAGACACAGAATCGGAAGCAGGCTCCAGGCTCCGAGCTGCGAGCACAGAGTCCGACGAGGGGCTTGAACCCACGAACCGTGAAATCATGACCTGAGCCGAAGTCAGACGCCTAACCGACTAGGCCACCGGGATGCCCCTCAGCGTCCAACTCTTGATTTCAGCTCAGGTTACGGTCTCACAGTTTGTGAGTTCAAGCCTCGTCTCGGGCTCTGGGCTGGCAGCGCGGAGCCTGCTTGGGATTCTGTCTCCCTCTCTCTCTGTCCCTCCCCTGCTTGCTCTCTAGCTCTCTCAAAATAAATAAAAATAAACTGAGGGGGAACAAAGTGAATACACTGAGGCTAACAGAGGGATGGAACTTACCTGCTCCTTGGTGACACGAACGTGTCAGAACCACCAACCTTGAAACAGCTTACCTCCAGCCTCCAGGCGGATGAGACACGAAATTCTCCAAATCGTTGGTTGGATGCTCCTTCTTGAGCCAAAAGAGCTTTCCTCCCGCAAGGTGTAAATTCCACGGCCACACCTTGTAGAGATGACACAACGGAACTCATAACAAACAGGCGACGATACATGTCGGAGCCACGGCTGATGGCACGAAGAAATAAACGGTGGAAGCTTCTCTCTTGAAATTACTCTCTACAACCCAGTTATTCAAACTGCGCAAGAAATTCCTTGTACACAGCACTGGCCTTCTACTTTCTTGACTTTTAAATTTTCGACTTGAGAAACTAATACATGTGTAGACTCTTGTCCTACTTCAAACATTGAATGCCAGGCAGTTTGTGTTATTCTTTCTGACAAAAGAATATATATATGCCCTATGTGAATATAATTTGCATGCCACAATTTTTAGCAGAAGAATTTAACCCATCTGCATCACCAGTTGCCACAATGGCCATCGGGCAAATGTGGCATCCAACAAAGCTTTCCACCATTTCCTTTGAGGAGAGGTACATTTACTTTATCTTTCTTAATGTTTATTCATTTATTTTGAGGGAGAGAGAGAGAACGAGTGCCTGCAGGGGAGGGACAGAGAGAGAGGGAGACAGACAGAAACCCAAGCAGTCCCCATGCTGTCAGCGCAGAACCCGACATGGGGCTCGATCTCATGACCTGCAAAATCATGACCGGAGCTGAGACCAAGAGTTGGATGCTTAACCGACTGAGCCACCCAGGGGCCCCGAGGAAATGTACGTTTAGACTGACAGACCTGTCTTCCTCTCTACCTTGGTCTGTCTGTTCATTCAAAAGATATTGATACAGATTTATCTATTTAGGTGCTTAACGCACGCTGTTGTATATTTTAAGGTAAGTAGGACAATAATATAGATTTGGAAATGCTGATTATTTAAGATTTTTTTTCCCCTGCTCTGTGCTATTTGCCGTGCTATCTGTTGGGACCGCAGGGTGGGTAAGACCTTCTCTCCAGAAGACATGTTCTACCAGGAGCGGCCTCATGTGTTCAGGAAGGCTTTCTTTACCATGTCCCTGCGCGTAACAGTTACGAAGTAGAATAATCTCCAGATATTTACTAACACCAAGTGATGTGGTCCCGTTTTCACTGATGGCACGTGGGTGCCTAGGTTACTTAGCTCACATTCTATGAAAACAACAACAATCATATTCCTCACTTTCTACGCGTGGAATATCCTTTCGTTGCCCATTTTAAATGAATTACAATGGTTCAAGTGTTGTAAGAGCTCAGTACTATGCAACGTATAAAACTAAAGCCCAAAGGATCAACAGCCCATTGACTCAGCTGATGAATAATCTGCACATGATTTTACTACGAAAGCAGCTTAACCTTGTCCTTCCCTTGTGGGGGGAGAAAAAAAAAAAAAGCACAGTATATGGAAGATTCACACGGGGCCGTTAACCCATCTAAAAGGAACTAAAAACAAAGTCAGCAACTGTGGTGGTCACTAGAGTCACCTTACTTTATGGAAACAACCCCAAGCCACGGGGCCTTGTTTACTACAAAGCTCGCTGTTTTGCTCGGACCTCCTGCCCTGAGGGTTCTGCCCACTGTGGTCCCTCAGGCACCTGGGTGGACGCAGCCCCCTCTTGCAGCAGGCGGGAGAGATTAGGACCGATGACATCGGCTACAAGTGTCACACGTGACTTCTCACAGTCCCCGTGCCCCAGCCTGTGACCGTCCGTGCTCATGGGAGCATGAACTTGCACTCCTACCTTTGTGTCCAGAAGCTGGGAGCTAGAAACGCTGACACCACCCTGGGAGACCAGGCAAAAACAGCCCTGCGTGGTCCTTCCTCTGTCTGTAGGCGGTTTGGGTTTTCAGGCTCTTGGGAAAGGTTGGAGGGTGGTTAAATTTGCCTCTGAGCTGGTCCCCACTGCCAGCATCGAGTCCTCTATCCACCACCCTTCCTAGCCGCCAGTGCCTCGGCCGGTCAGTGAGCACCGTGTTGGACACCTGTTCGTCCCCTGCCTCATACTCAGCAAGGTACTGATGCCTTAAGGAATCTAAGTAATTTCACGCATTCTATGACTTATCGACACATTCAACTATTGGAGAAATGACCAGAAGCCCTCGTCCAGCCCTCTAGGATGTTAAAACCTAGTGGGGATAGGTCGCCTGGCCATATCAGAAACTCACCAGCAACATCGGTGGTGTAAATATCACAACGGAATCATATAGGAGATCCGGCCACATTCACGTTGCAGAGATGTGCAGAAACCAGGAGAGGGAAAGGTCGTAAGGAGGAACCCAGTCTGGTGGTCCCTCAAAAGGTCCGTGTGTCAAGCCATAGGGTCCCACATCAGGGCAGTGCCTGTGAACATGGAAGAAGAAGACTAATTTGAGAAACAACGTAAAGGAATTGGAGGCTGGTGCCAAGTGTTCATGATGGTGGCATCGAGAGTAGAGTGTGAATCAGATAGAAGGTGAAAGATTTGATCAGGTGGCGGGACAGGAGTAGTAGCTGATTCCTGCTGTTGACGCTTGGTCCAGGTACGTATTTCTGCTTCTTCACGCCCCCTGTTGCTGTGCCTTCTTCGAGCTATGTGCCTCTGTCCCTGGATTCATGGCTGAGCTGGGTAGTTAAATGTGGGGGGCGGTGGGGAGGGACAGAGACCAAATGGGCCAAGTCAGCTTGGTGCAGACCCTTCGCTTCTTTAGGGGACAGCAGAAACACAACCAAAGATTGTAAAAATAAGGTTGATGAAACTTAATCGCTGCTGACCCTTTGTCACATCTGCTACGTGCTATAAATTTACCTGCGAATCTGGGCACATACTTCATGTTATTACTAGGTACCTGTTTTTAAAAACAGAAAATGTACTCCATGAGAGTGTCGTAGGGAGTGAAGGTCCATTTCTGCTCCCGTGACCATCCTGTCCATCCTTCCTGCTTGGGTGACCCAAGCTTCCATGGCCCACCCGTTCTTCCAAGGCTTTCTCCGTTAATCAGCGCGCCTGCTCAAGTGGTCAGTGCTTCCCTTGCTCCTGGAACCTTCCCTCTGCGCTTCATGGTGCCTGGGTCTTCCCCAGCCTGTGGCGCTATGCCCCCCACGGCCATCATCCTTGACCGCCGGGCTCCCTCCTCACCAGGAATCTGCCATTTGCTAGATCCCAGTCTAGCCCGGGGATCCCTTCTTACCTGGGTCATCAATGCCTTTTTTATGGCTGGATCTATTAAACACTCTCTGGTCCCATTTCAGGAATTTGTTTAGGGGGCTGCTCCCTTGACCCCCCGCCCTGCCCTGCCCCATCCCATGAGCCCCCTTTGTTGAGTGGTGCCCGATTCTCAATGCAGTCCTCCTCAGGGGCACACCTGGTCACGGTTCCCGAACCCCAGAGCTCTGCATCGGCCTTTCCCACCCACCCGTCTGTGGGCGGACGGGCTCCTCCAGTTCTGCGACTGGGGCTGCCTGCTCAGCTTCACAGAGTCCCCAGAGTCCCCGGTGCACGTGTCCTGACGCCTTCCCGACGGCCCCCTCCGTGGCCCTGAGCTCTGTGAGGAGTATCACCTCTCTTCCGGTGCTTACACCGGGAACCCACACCCAGCAGCTGTCCCCCTCCCCACCCCTAATATTTCTGCCAACGCTCTTTTCTCCATCCTCACCGCTGTAGACCGGCCACTTTGGCTCTCGTCTGTCCCCAAACGTCTCTCCTCCGGTCCTACAAAGGTCTTTCCAAGATACACATTAGATCTTGTCACTCCCTCTTTGAAAGACAAAAACAAAACTCTCAGTGTTTCTCCACAGTTTAAAGGACAGAGTTTAAAGAACTCTCGTGGTCTGGAATCTGCTGAGAACCAGCTTCCTCTCTTGCCCTCCCCCCCGTCCCCCCTCCCAGCCCCCCCTCCCCACCCCATCTAGGTCCTGACCCCTGACCCCTTGCACTCTCTGAGCACCTCTGACACTTCCTGTCGTTTCCGTGCCAGGTCACAGCCTGAACCACCCTCGGCAGCCTCACCTGGCTGGTTTCTCCACCCACTTTACTCCCCAGCCTGCTGCCCACCACCACCACCCCCCCCCCCCCGTCAAGAAGCCTTCTTTAAGCCAACCCGTCCACTGTCCCCCCAGTTCTCACAAGGACAAGGGAGCCTGTTCACACCTGCAAATCTGGTATCCAGCAAGGACTTCGGCACAGACCACGGAATGAACGACTGGTTACAGTTACGGACTTGGTGGCTGTTGAGGAAAAATCTGGAGAAGAGGTAGGGCCACCCTGAGAGGGCAGAGCCTGGAGAGTCCTGAGGCACAGCCCCAACCGCCTTCCCCGACGGCTTTTGCGCAGAGCTGTTTTGCGAGGTTTCATTCTCTGCCGCTTTAAAAAAGGTCAGAGCTAAACACCAGCTCGGCCCCGTGTCCTGTTCTTTCCGCAGACAACTGGGACTCTTGAGTGCCTTTTTTCCCTCTCCAGGGACAGGGCTATTAAGCCTCTAGCAACTGACATGTTGAGCTGATAAAATCGGAGAGACATTATTTGGTTGGGATAAAAGAAAGGTCAAAGCGGCCCGGATGTGTTCAATGTGTTAGCATTTAACCTTGCTGATTACCTTGCATGTGTATGGACTGAATTAACTTGGAGGGAGTCCTCTGATGTCTGCAAAGTAACAATCACATTTGGTCAGGAATTCAGTGGGTGTTCAGTGTAACTTCTTTGCCCACCTTGGCCGAAATGCTGAACATCCCCGGTCAGAAAATTCACAACTGAAGGGCTCGTTTTTCCTGTAGGAAAAATCAGGAGGGCGGTGGGGTCTTAAGTCAACGAACTTGGGGAGATTTCTTAAATACGTTTCTTTCACGGATAGAAAACAGCGTATGAGGCACCAAGTAAAGATATTATTCATGATGCAATGTATAGCCTAATTAATAATTCTGATGACAATGCATGTATTATCTCTTGCTTCATGGAAACCTTTCAGAATTCTTTTTTCTCCCGGTATAAAGAAGTCCTTATGGCTTGGTTTTTGTTTTATCAATAATATGCCTGGCATGACACATGTTTCTGGGCTGTCCTTCGTCCTGCCGTTTAGTGTCTCCCAGAAGGGTCTCCCGCGGCTGGTAACACTCACTCTTGCTGGCGCCTCAAATCAGAGAAGCCAGAACACGGCCAAAGGCAGAGAGACGGTGCAGAGTCGTGTCCCACACCCCAGCGTGGGTGACCCTGGTGAAGGTGTGTCCGGTTAGGGTCTGACCTCGGCACGCCAGACCCAGGAACATGACCCTGTGGTCACTGAGAAGGTCCATCGCATCAGGATCACGCCCCTGTAAACACAGCCCTTGAGACTGGCGGAGAAAACGAGAAGACCAGTTGGCTAATTCTACAATGTGAACGATCTCATTGTTATTCCGAATGAAATATTCCCGTTGGCAGAGCTGGCACATTTTCTCTTTGTGAGTAGACCCACGTAGGAAAGCGAATCGGAAGGCTCATCAGAGAGCAGGCTCACAGCACCTGCAAACGGAACAGAGGAGGTGACACCATTTAATGGCAGCAGGCGGGGAGAGCCACGAAGGGACAGCCGCGCCGTCCGCGGCCAGAGGCTCCCCCTCCCCGTCAGAGGGCGGCATGCCAGCCGAGGTGGCCTCCCTGCTCCCTCTTCGCTGGCACTTCTGTGGGCTGTCCTGGCACCCGGAAGACCCCGGGCTGGGAGGTCACTGCTGTGCATCGCCCTGCGCGGAGCTTCTGTTTTCCGCATTCTTGCCTCGCTGGCTCGCACACGTCACTGACTGCCCCACCTGGGAGGGCTTGTCACATCTGTCCCTCTGCCCATCACCTGGTCTGATCTCCAGCTGTGTGACCCTGTGTGCAGGAGCGGGAATGTCATAGCCTGTTGGCTGGTCTTGTAGCGCCTTTGAAGTTGCCCAACTGATCCCCCCTCTTTAGACAAGTAAATGCATTAAAGCATAGCTCGCCCAATTATTAAGGGCCCTTGCATTCGTCCCGTCCATTATGCGCTGAACGGGGCACATGCCCGGGTCCTCAGGGCACCCGTTCCTGTTACACGAGGCTGAACTCAAACACCCGGTATTCACTGATACAGTGCTGACCTTGAACAGCAAGGAATGTCAGTGATATATTTCAACCACTTACTGACTGAAATCTCTTCATGGCCGTCCACGAAGGTTGAGGAAGGATGGCCAAGGGATGTGGTGTGATGTTCAAGGACACCCGTGGGCCAGGACCACAGGCATCTCAAAAGCATGGCGTTCTGTGAGTGTGCCTGCAGTTTTTCCCCTTGGAGTCAGTAAGTTCTTTACCTGGGATCTGATGTGGATTTCACCTCCAGCGGCCAACAGGACACCCACAAAGCTTTATGACACATGGGGAGATCTCCACCCTCCTCGTTCAGCCTCTGCTGTACCCCATCACCTGTAAAATGCCCCTGGAGTCCAGAGGGGTGGGGCTGGTTTCTCTAGCTCTGGAAACAGATTTGGAAGTGTTTAGATAAAACCGGTGCTGCTATTTCCAACATCTTTCAATGATTGATGGCACCACAGGTAAAACATTAGAGACTGCGGTGTTTTCAAATGAAGATTTTAAATTCAATCTTTTTGATTTTATGGGGATATTAAGGTTCAATATTTCTTATTTTATGATTTGGTAAGTTGTATGTTTCTGGAAACGTGTCCATGTCATTTAGGTTGTATGTACGTTGGTTTCAAATGTCATAATTTCTTCTTCCCTTGGTTATTTTTTTTTCCTTCCGTTTATTTGGATTTAACATGCGTTACTTTTCTTTTTTTTTTTTTTAATTTTTTTTTTTCAACGTTTATTTATTTTTGGGACAGAGAGAGACAGAGCATGAACGGGGGAGGGGCAGAGAGAGAGGGAGACACAGAATCGGAAACAGGCTCCAGGCTCTGAGCCATCAGCCCAGAGCCCAAAGCGGGGCTCGAACTCACGGACCGTGAGATCGTGACCTGGCTGAAGTTGGACACTCAACCGACTGCGCCACCCAGGCGCCCCAACATGCGTTACTTTTCGAGCTACTTGAGGTGAATGCTGTGAAAGAAAGCATCACACCCGTCGAGGGGAGCACACCCAAGCTGATTTTATCCCGATACCATTGCTGGAGGCAGTTGTTAAGTCTGGAGGTTCGTCTCCATGGAGACGAGGGTGGGGGGTCCATGCAGTCTGTCTGGGCGGGATCCACACCTCCAACTCGGTGCACCAAGGATGCCTGAGTGCCATCCCCCCGGCCGCTCAGCAGACTCCAATTCCCATCTTTGTCCCCCTAGCCCCACAAGGGCAATGCCAAAGCTCCGTTCGGTTTCTCAGTCTCTCAGCTATCCAGAACCAGCACATGCTTCTGGAGGGAGAAAGCCCCGGGTGCTGGGCTCACCGGTCTGCTCTCCTTCGTCTCTCTTGTCTGCCCCATACCGTCATCTCAAAGCTCCAGGGTCCCCCAGCAAAATGTACTTTCCAGCCTCCCCCTCTGTTCTCCGTGAAAACGACTCCAGATCGTCTAGTGCCTTATTATTCAAACGTTTTTATTGCAGCTGACATATTTAATCAATAGTTGATCTCAGTGATTTGCCAACCAATAGATGCAACTGGAAATAGCTGAGTGAAGGGACACCTGGGTGGCTCAGTCGGTTAAGGGTCTGACTCTTGATCTTGGCTCAGGTCGTGATCTCGCAGTTCGTGAGTTCGAGCCCTCCATCGGGCTCTGCGCTGACAGTGCGGAGCCTGCTTGGGATTCTCTCTCTCTCTCAGTCTCTCTCTGCCCCTCCCCTGCTTGTGTGCTCTCTCTCAAAATAAATAAATAAACTTAAGGAAAAAAGAAAATACCCTAGTGAAGATGTTGCTTTCACAGAGAGAAGACCATCATCACGTTTGCAATCTTTTTCTTTCCAAGTGTTCTCTCCACCTCTCCTTTTGCAACACACCTCTGGCATCTAAACTGAGTTTATTTTGTTGGGTTTATAGCCTGTGCATCTATTGTGCTCCTATTGTTTACACGCCATGCTATATTTTACTCTGACTTTAACGTGACATGTGAGCACTGATGCGCACGTTCAGGAAAAGAGCATGGCAAGCTCAAACCACTGCTCATACTCTCTGGGCTTTGAAAGCTACAATCCTAGACTAATTGTGCCACGCTGTGTCAGGCATCTTTCCATTTGTTTTACCACGGGATTTTCATTATGTCTCAGCCGCAAACACATCGATGACATAGGAGGCTGGGTTTGGGTGGCTCTGACTTAGTTGCCGACAGATGTTTAATTCAATATGGCTTTACGTGGATTCATAACGGGTAGTGGGGACAAGTCCCCAAGCGCTCCTTTGCCAATCATCTGTCACAACAGCCGGAAGGTGAAGGCAGCCCACTGACACAAGTAGCCTGCTGCTCATGAGAGCGACGTAGTTGTCGTGCTATGGCATGTGAATTCCCCAGAGATCCCCCTCTTCCCAGCAGTGACCCGTAGTCATACGGGCTCGGCACTGTGTGGCCACTCTGTGGTCAGAGCACCTGCCCTTCAGGAATGGGCTGGCCTTGGGGTGTCTACCCCCTTGACATGTTGGAGAGCATCAGTATTTCTCCAGAATCCGGAGCTATGGTGGCTCTCTGAGCCTTCTGTTATTCTCTCTCTCTCTGTCTCTGTCTGTCTCTCCCTCTTCCTCCCTCCCTTCCTGTCTCCCTCCCTCCCTCCCTCTCTCCTCTCTTTATCTCCCTTTCTTCCCCTCCCCCCATGCTTTTCTTTAATACCCTGCGTCCATCTTGATACAATCTGTCTGACTGTCCCATTCTTTCTCAGGGTCTCCTGGGGATACTTTTCACTCCACCCTATGAACTGAAGCTTCTGTGAACGCTCAGAGTCCCCTAGAGGAGGGGGTGGGGGAGGACATGTTCAATAATCATGGAAAGCCTTTGACAATGGCGGTGGTTACAAAGGTAGGGCCAGTGTCAGTAATGGGGTCTACGATCCCTCTCCCGGAATGACTTTTTTTTCTTTTAAGAGACGGAGAGAGAGACAGAGAGTGTGCAAGCAGAGGAGGGACAGAGAGAGGGAGAGAGAGAACCCCAGGCATGTTCCGCCCTGTCAGCGCTGAGCCCAACCTGGGGCTTGAACTCACAAACCATGAGATCATGGCCTGAGCTGAAATCAAGAGTCAGAGGCTCAACCAACGGAGCCACCCCGGCACCCTTCTTTTTTTCTTTCTTTCTTTTTTTTTAGTACAGGTGATACTAGAATGGAATCATAGATTCACTTTACTTTTCACAGAGTGGGAATAAACTTTGAACACCTCTTCAAGGCCTAAGTGTGGTGATTACAGCTGTGTTCAGCATTTTGCCCCCTCAGATCTCAGAGTGAGTGTGACCGGATAATTGTAAATGTTTATAATGACGTAAATATTGAAGAGAAGTAAAGCCAACTCATTTAACAGATGCAGTAAAATCTTCGCTTTGGCCACCATCAGAGGGAAGAGTCGTAATCTACATGAGGCCTCTGGTCTCTCAACATGCTCCCTGACGAAGCTGTCCCTAGGTGTTCTCTGAGGGAACAACGGTCAGTGGTGAGGGAAGAGCTAACCTTGCCACCCCACCCCCCTCATCCAAGGAACCCCCGGCAAAGCCACTGAGCACAGTTATGGTCCTGGGGCTCCCAGGCCTTTAGAGCCCGTGTCGTGAGGCCACAATAGGGCAATGAACAGGGCACCTGTGGGTGATGGCTGTGCCTGGCGGAGAGCAGGTGAGAAAGCTGCCATGTCCGCCAGAGAACTCTGGTCGCATCGTATCGAGGTGACGCGGTTTATTGTTTCCGTGGCCTGCACTGTTATTCTCAACGCCCACATGTGTCTCTTGCTCACCTGCTCCCCGTATTTATTCAGATACCCCCTTCTCAGGACGCCTTCTGTGACCAACTGACTTACATTTACAGCCACTCTCCCCAACACTGCCTGCACCCTCTCCAGGGCTCTTTTTCCGAAATTCGCATCATTTGAGCTACTGCATCGTCTCCTCATTTATGCTACGTATCATCTGTTTCTTCCACACAAAGGCCTTGTCTGGTTAATTCACAAGGACATCCCAGTGTCCAGTGTTATCTGCCACGAGGCACACAGCAGTTAGTATTCATCGATTGGATAATGAAAAGATAGCAATTACCAGTATCTCAGATATCCAAACTGAGTCAACAGGGCCGACCCCCACTAAGTGGGAACAAAATTTGAGCTAAACACAGAAAGCTTAAATTATTAATAATAGAACCCAAAGCCTGAAAATTGTTCAACATTAATGCACTGGATAGGGAAAACTGTGTGTGTGTGTGTGTGTGTGTGTGTGTGTGTGTGATTTCATGTAGAAAGTGTAGCTCATGTTAAACAGCAAGAAACTAAACAAGAAAACAGTTTATACAATTTGAGTCCTCTTGATTTAAAAGAAACAACTTATCTTGGATATCAATCATATCTTCAGTATATAAAAGTAACTGTTAATAAAAAAAAAAAAGCTAGGCTAAATTATTTTGCAGAATAAGAGTGTACCCAGTAGTTTTCTTCTGAGGGAGAAATCTCGGTCTATGTCAAATCTTACGGGTTGTGCCTTTTAGGACAAAACCGTCATGGCCGTAAAAGTCACACGGTATGAATTCTCTTGCAAACAATTGTCTGATAAAGCTTTGTACTTTTCCTCAAACGTGACTAAGGACAGCATCAATGGAAATGTTTATCATTGTGACCCCAATGTGCTTATTTATTCATTAGGCTTTCTGTCTCCAAGATAGCCATCCGTCTGCGTAGTCACTCGGGCAACAAACAGCAATCAGGCCGTGAATATTTGGCGAGCGTCTATTACGCGCGAAGCACTGTGCTATATATACAACGGGATGCAGGCGCTAGGCCCCCTGCCTTGAGAAGTGTGTTTCCCAGAAGGGGAGGCAAGCTTCATTAACATCCTCCCTGCCAGCACCCCCAAGCTCCACAGGCACACCGTCCTCGGGCGGAAGAGAAGGAGCGAGGCCCCCAACGAGCAGGGGTGTGTACCCAGGGAGAGGCGAGCAGCCTGGCAGAGTCGGCGCCAGACTGTCACGTGCAAGCAGTGTAGACAGGTCTGGCCACACTGCGGTAGGTGCCGAGTGCCAGTTGGGAGTTTAGACTGGGTCCATTGGACAGACCGGCGTCTTTGCACCGATCTAAAGTGTCAGGCGGAAAACCAGGATAGGTAGCCGAGATGAATCTGACAATTTGGATCGTGTGAAGAAGCAACACTTAAGTTTATAGTCCTTATTCAAACGGATGCAAAACCAGCCTGCAAGATGTTGAATTTGGGGAGCGGTAATGGGATGGGATGTATGCTTTCAATATGTTTGAGCGAGAACGACAGGCAGCCACCTCCGCAGTGGCCAGAAATAGAAAATAATTATTACAGGACACCTAACGCTTGGCCCGGCCTGTACATGAGGACGCTCGGCGTGCCAGGCTTCCATTTGGAAAGTAATCGCTCCCAGCCCGTGTGTGACCATCAGCTGGCTTGGAAGGGTTCCGGGCTGGCGGCGAAACGGCCTGGGTGTTTGACGAACCACAGAGCGTTTACCCCGCAGATGCTGAACAAATGTGTGATGTTGGCACTGAACTGCGTTAGTGGTTCAAGAAGAAATGTCATTTCTGGCACCTAGTGGAGGCTAAAAGTCACAATGTACCCTTTTCAAGTCAAGTTTTCTGTTATTTACTTCTGCTGTGCTAAATCTCCGTCTGCTCTTTGGTGAAGGGCGTACAGATGGGTCTGCGGCAGCCGATCGGGAAGCAGAGGGGCCCGACGGGCCGAGGCCTCTCCTGGTCCCACGTCCACGCACGTCTTTGCTCACCCAAGTAGGGGCTGAACAAACAGGCCCCGAGGTGGGGGCGGATGGGGTGTGGTTGGGGTATCTACTTGCTCGGTTTCATTGTAGGAGTCGGGGCTGGGGGGGCGCGGTCCAGCTTAGAACCCCTTTCCAGCGAACGGCTGACTTATCCCAGTCTATCCCGTGTGCCAACGGTCTCCAATTTAACTTCCGGGACCTTCCCTGGGAAGAAAGTGGTGACCACCAGTAACCAACAGTGCTCCAACATAGACGCTGCAGACCGGGATTTGTCCCCACTGCCCCCCAGTGGATCCGAAGAGTTTGCCCCATGGTGTAGCACAAAGGACAAACCACATTCTAGCCGTTGTTTTTAGGAAATTTCAACTTTTCTATCTACGTAGGGAAGACTGAATTGGAGGGTACGGATGCATCCACCCAGATCCATTACACCCCCCCCCTCTTTCCCCTCTACCTCCTTCTCCTTCTCTGTCCCCTACCTCACTCCCCTTCCCTAATCATTCATATCCAGGCTCCTACTGAACCGGTAAGTTTTTGATATTAATATCTTGTGAGGAGAATAACAAATCCTAGATCCCTCCGGTAAGGTTGCCTGAACTGGTTTCCCTTCTAATTATCTATTCATTAAAAAAGAACCATTGGTTCTAGTACTTTTAAATAACAAGCTGCATTAGAGGGAGAAAGGATTCATCGCTGAGTCTGTTCTCAAGGTGTCTCCCATCTGCGAGGGCGAGGCACCGCCTGGGAGGCAGCGAGGCCACAGAACAGACGTGGGGCTGCAGTCAGAGGGACAGGAACAGATGGCTTCAAGCCACGGGCAGGGTCCCGGGTGAGGTGGCATTTGCATCACAAGACTGGTGCTGCCTCGTGTACTCCAGAGCTGGGGAAGGGGTAGGCTGTCCGGGAGGGCTTATTGGAATGGGGGACGTCATGAGACTGCGACCAGCGTGGAGACAGAGCGAGATTTTGTGTGGGTTTGTCCACCCATCGCCCTGCTAGTGAGAACGGCCCGCCAGGCCCTTGGAGCCACCAGAGGGGCTTCTGCAGGGGAGTCGCCCAGGACCCCAAGCCCCGTGTGCACCTGTACTCTCAGCTTCCACCCTGGGGGCCTTGTAGGCCACGGCCATAGGGCGCCCAAACCCAGATGCCATGGCACTCCCAGCTGCCTCCTGAGGGAGACACCTTAAAAGGTGAGGACTCAGGGACGCCTGGGTGGCTCAGCCAGTTGAGCATCCAACTCTTGATTTCAGCTCAGGTCATGATCTCATGGTTCGTGGGATCGAGCCCCACGTCAGGCTCTGTGCTGACAGGGTGGAGCCTGTTTGGAATTCTCTCTCTCTCTCTCTCTCTCTCTCTGCCCCTTCCCCACTTGCTCACACTCTAGCTCTCAAAATAAATAAATAAACATTAAAAAAAACCTTTAAACGAAAAGGTGAGGACTTAGATAGTGACTCTCTTCAGGAGGGGGCCTCCCCACGCTCTCACCTGGGGGGCCTCACGTTGCTGGCCTGTGGAGTCATCACTGAGGCGGGAGCAGGAGACAGATGGGGGAGAACAGAATGGGGGTGAAGGCACATCTGTGCTGTGACTCAGTGTCCCACGTGATTTACAGATCTCACTCCGCCCCCAGCTAATGCCGGAGCTGGCTAGGGCGGGGGTTCCCACGTCTTGAAAAGATTTGAGGGTTGCTATCTGAGCAGACTTCCCTCCCTTTCCCGCCCCCACCCCCTTCCTTCTTCTTCCGAAGCAAATCCACTGGGACGTGGGGCTCTGTCCCAAGGCTTGTCCTCGGGGAGAATTTCTAGTGGGACTTAGGTGGGACAAATTCTCTATTCTTTCACGTGTCTCCCCCTCATCGTGTGGCCTCTTAGTTATTCACTCCCCAAGCCCTGGGGGCGGGGGGAGGCTGTGCAGGGCGCATCGCCTAGTCCTGTGCCTGAGGGGTCTACAGTCCAGGGCAGAGCAGGGGCCACGCACCACCTGTCACCTGCCGTGGTGGACACGTGGATGGGGGAAGCAGCACAGAGGTCAAGACGGAGTGTGGTGGACGCGTTTCCCCTGCGAAGTTACTGCTGGGACCCTCTGTCCCTCACGTCTGTGCACAGGCTCGCAGTTCAGGGAGGCTGTTCCAAAGGCAGAGGCACGTCCTTTATTTAAGGGGCCCCGGGTCACCTTCCTGGCTTTCCTGCTTTTAAGATTCTCTGATGAACTTCGATTCCCCGTTGCTGTTGCTGTCCTGGAGAAGGTGAGGTCATTTCATCCTCATGCAGGGTGTCAGGGACTGTGCAGCGTCCCTGGCTCCCTCCCTCCCTCCTCCCAGCCTGCGTGGCCCCTCCGACATCGTCAGCGTCCACAGAATCTTCAGGCGCCCTCTCCGGGCTACTCTCTGAAGAGACACAGACCGGTTCAGCGACGTGCGTGTATCCCCGGCAGCTCACGGGGACACCTGCTTCTGCTGGCTCTCCTGTTCACACCTGAGAGTCCTGCCTGCCAGGCCCTTCGAAGCCGAGGAAAGCAGGCTCCTGTTTCCATCAGCAGAGGGCGCCCGTGGCAGTTTGCCTGTGGCTCCTGGAGGTGCCCGTCCCTGCCCCTGCTGGTGCCCTCTGCCAACTGCCTTTTGCCTGTGCCAGTCGGTTCTGGGCCCTGAGAATGCTCCATGAAGCCCAGGCAGCCCCGTGGACTGCTCTTCTTGGGAACGACTAATCATGGCCCCGAGTAGCAGAACTGGCTTCCCACGGACCACCGGATTTTGTAGGAGTTTCCACGGGGTGCCATAGGTACACCTGCAGCCCTGACTTGTGCCCCCTGCCCCTGTGGGTGCCCTGGTGGATCCCATTTCTCAGAAAGCGTGCAATCCCCCCTCCTGGTTTCTTTGTGCAGGGCATCGGAAACTCCAGAGAGCGGAGAGTCTGAATGGAAGCACAGGGGTGGGATGGCCGGGGTTGGGGGGGGTGTGGGGGGTGGTGACCCCTCCCCCATCCTCTGCCTCACCAATAATTCCTCTTCCTTCTGACCCAGACTCCTCACCCCCTGCTTCTTTCTGTCTGTCTTATCTTGGTTTTTCCCATCCTCATGTCCCTAGTAATTGGATCACATGAAGAATGTGATTAATAACCCAAGCATCGCTTTGTCTTTCTTCTTAGAGAAAACTATGCTATAAACAGCACACTGGTGGCATTAGAACTTAAGTGTCAACGCCAGTGACACACAGGGGACCCTGGGGTTTCTCAGTCCCTAAGATAACACGGCAGTTTCAGTTTCTTGGTTCAGTTCTGATAAACTACATCAACAGCCAGCAGTCTGCAAAGTTCTCTACTTTTTTTCCTATTTCTGGTTTTTTGTTTTTGTTTTTTTTTTTTTTTTTGCACTGCAGACAATTCCTCAGCCTCATGACATTAGCTTTTAACCATGATTCATGAAGTAATAAAGGAATCCTTTATTCAAGAAGCCACTTATCCTGCTAAAAATTCCTTCTTTATTAGCTTTCTCATTATGATCCTGTGCAGCCGTCCATTTCGTGAGAGCAAGATTCCTTATCTCTCGAGAAAGGGATGTGAGAGACATATAAATAGAATAATAACCAGATGGGAGATTTGTCAGAAACTCAGAAGAAAATAAGTCCAGCTTCACAGTTATCCCAGGGACTATCCCAAAGCCAGAAGTCTCACAAAACACCAGCAACTCAACGTGGCATCTTCTCGTGAGCCGTTGGTTCCAGCCAACTCCGTGGATAAGGTTCTGTTTAAGGTATTTGCATTTGGAGCATCTCTAAACAAATCACCATGGGAAGATCCCCAAGCAGAACTCACCTGACGCCTTCCTTGTAGGCTAACTCTAGCCCCTGCCTACCTTCCTGGGGAGACCTTCAAAGCGCTTGTTTCCCTCGGGACAATGAACAAAGGATTCGTGACCCCCTGACGTGCCGTAACAGAAGCTGGGACAAGGCACCACTCAACACGTGCTCACACCTGTGCTCAGCCTTGTCCAGCACGTGCTGTTTGTGTGTTTGTAAGATGTCTTGTACTTCCCTGGCAATCTTCTCTTCTGATCTTACAGAGCACCCTCCCTCCCCCGAGTTGATCTGTGTTAAGACCCAGCAGATTAAGGAGAGGCTGGAGCTGAGTGTGACATCAGAAATGCACGCGGAAGGTGTGCCTGTTTGTCACGGGGCGAAAATGTTCAGCATTTCTTCATCTTCCCCACCATCTGCACAGAAACGGTCATATCTGTTAGAAAGCCATTTTCAGTGACTCAGAGAGTCAGTACCTCTCTTGAGTTTTGGGGTATATTATATCGTATTCATTTCATTTCCAACTGAGTGCAAGAAGTGGAAATGAGACTTCTGTCTAATTGTTCTGCCATCACTGTTCCTACTCATGACGACGACAGAGCCTGGGCACTTCTTACCAGACTAATGGGTCCTTTAAAAGTTTCTTTTGAGCCCCCAATTTAAAAAGCAGTGTGTTTCATGGAACGCCAACCAGGACGTCAGGAGCAAAGTGGGGGAAGGCACCTTAATCATGTGACCTTTCTTCCATCTGGAGACTCTGGACCCCATGTCCTCAGGCAGATCTCAGTCAATTCAGGTCAACAGACATTGGGTGAGGTGTTCCTCTGCCATTGACTCCACAAAAGTGGCAGAACGTACAACTGCCCCAAGGGGCTGATCTGAGGATAAAGACCCCATATGCACGAGACTTCCGAGTAAAAACGTGACGCGCGGTTCATCTGTGTTCTATTGGCACCTGACGATCAAGCGGATGAATGAGAGTGGGTAACCAAGACAAGATGTTTGCGGGAAACGCAAAGTTTAGCCAGAGCACAAAGAAATGTTAACAAACGGTGAGTCAGGTTTTTCATTTGACTTCCTTTAGACACTGGGATAGTTATAACTCAACACCCCCAAAACAAATAATTCAATTAAAAATAGGCAAAAGACATGAACAGACATGTCACCAAAGAAAACAGCCAGATGGGTAACAGACACATGAAAAGATGCTCGACATCACTCATCATCAGGGAGATGCAAATCAAAACCACAATGAGATACCACCTCCCACCTGTCAGAATGACTAAAATCAAAAACACAAAAAACAAGTGTTGATGAGGATGTGAAGAAAAAGAAACCCTCTTGCACTGTTGGTGGGAATGCAAACTGGCACAGACACTGTGCAGAACAGTGTGGAGCTTCCTCAAAAAATTAAAAATCGAACTACCATATGATCCAGTAATTACCCTACTGGGCATTTACCCCCAAAACACAAAAACACTAATTCAAAGGGATGCGTGCACCCTGATGTTTATAGTTGCCTTATTTACAAAAACCAAATTATGGAAGTGGTTCAAGTGTCCATTGATAGATGAATGAATGAAGAGGCTGTGGTAAGTATTTGATGGAATATTATTCAGGCATAAAAAAGAATGAAATCCTGCTATTTGCAATGACATGGATGGAGCTAGAGAGTATCACACCAAGCAAAATAAGTTCGTCAGAGAGAGACAAGCACCATACGATCTCGCTTGTATGTAGAATTTAAGAAACAAAACAAAGGAGCAAAGGGAAAAAAGGAAAGAGAGGCAAACCAAGAAAGACTCTTAACTACAGAGAACACACTGATGGTTACCAGAGGGGAGGCAGACAGGGGCGAGGGGGTAAAATGGGTGTTGGGGATTAAAGATCACACTTACCATGATGAAAAAAGAGTTTTTCAAAGATCCTAATTCTTAAAATTGAAAACAAAATTATATTTTGCTTCTCTTAGACCCTGGAATAATTTTGAGTCAGAACATGCTCATTAATGTATCGATGAGTGAATAATAAACCATGAATGAATGCAGAAAATCAAAGGTAACAAATGGGAAATGAAACGGAGTGTAATTTAGCTAAAGTAGAAGATATTTGAAGGGATATTAGGGAATTATAAGATGGAAAGCAGGCTTGGTGAAGCATGAATGCCAGCATAAAAATTGTGGCATGTGAATTGGAAGTGCACACAGTCACAGATGTACGAGTTGAACTATTACAATTATCTGGCATTTCCTCAACTGGGATCCACGGCTTTTAATATTATACTGTTATATCACTTACAATAAGGATCTTGCGATGATAGGGATAAACGAAATTAAACACTTTTTAAACAGGTGGCTTAGATTTTTTTTTAAGAAGGATAAATACAAGGCAGAATAAGAAAACTTGTTCAGTCCCCAGACACCCATTTTCTCAGACGCTCTCGTAGGATTCCTGTGGGTAACACCTCGGGAAATGCTAAGTAAAACGTGGTAAACAGCTGACCTGGGCTCCGAGGAGGGGCAGGTCTCAGGGCATTTCAGGGGAACAGACGGAGGCAATCCAGACACGGACGGAGGCAGAGGAGGGCCTCTGCCGTGAGGCTGATGGAGTCCTGCCAGGCTCCTGGACACCTGTGCCTTCTGACCCCTTCCTCTTGAAGTTCCTGAGGCTCCACCCCTTTTCTCTGGTGGCAGGTGTGCAGCATGAGACCGTGGGAAAGCGCCAGCAAGCCAGTGCACCTGGGGGCAGCCTCCAGGCAACAAAGGCTGGGAACGGATGGGTAAAAACACACCATCTCATCCCACACACCAGTTGACAGTCTCCAAGCTCCCTGGGGGTGGGCTTTCCGTTTTCCACAGCTGTGGCCCGCTCGGGCTCCCCCACTTTCTTACCGGTGCTTCCTGGAGTCACCTCCAGAATTAACCACTTTCATCCAAATCCTGGCCTCAAGGTGTGCTTCTGGGGAAGCCCAGACTAAGGTGCTTAACTAAAAAAGGGAATGCATCATTTCACCTTAATTCCTGCAGATGACTTCCTCCTTTTCTTTACCAGTGCTCCAAATTCACCTCTGTATCTGCCCACCTGTCCATCCATTCCATTATCTATCCATCAGCCATCCTTCTCTCCATCTAATTGATCTCTCATCGCTATGCACCTATCAATAAAGGGATAAAAGTAAACATACAAAATGTTAACCGTCACTGCTGAGAAACATGGATTCAGGAGAACTGCCCAAGTGTGTGTATGTGTGTACATGTGTGTGCCCTTGCGTGTTGTGCGAGTACTCCAAATCAAAGGCACACTCACTTTTATATTTAGGGAGGAGACGTCGATGTTTTAGAAGTGCTTACCTATAAGAACAAAGATTTCATTCTCAATCTCCACACTCTGTTGACACTCTATTACTGGGAAGGAATGACAACATAAATACGGGTATTCAACATCTCTTTTCCTTGAAACTGTGATTTCCCTTAAAGGAAAGGAAGGAAGACAGAGAAAGGAATCATGTAGCATTTCACTGACTGGTTAATGCCATGCTGGTTCCTAAGGAGGTGGCCAAGCTCGTCTCCTTAGCTTCTGTGTGGGATGTTCCCCTCGCCTGCTGTTTGAAGGCGTTTACTACAGGAACACATGCCTCCATCACTTTGCTTTCACTATGAGTTATGACTCATCCTGCCTACACAGATCCACTAAACGGCTTTGGCTGGCTTCTGAATCAGTGACATTTCAGTCCCCGGTGCCGTAGGCCATTTCCATAAAACATACAGCGTCACCAGAATGCCCTTAAACTCAGCTCAGGCATTGAATTGAGATATCTTTGTCAGAAAAAAATCAGATGGGTTAATGTGGACCTAGAAATTATATGTATGTGACAAACTGTGTCAGCTTCCTACCCGTTCCAGTCTGTGCGTGGGGTAGAATGAGGCCCTAGCAAGATGCAGAGAGTTCTAACAGTTCTCCAGCTTGAGATCCAATGTCACATACTATGTGGCTCCTGATGGTACCAGAATCATGTGAGTAATTTCCAGATATTTTCCTCTGTGTGTGTGTGTGGCGGGGGGGGTTGGTGGTGGTGGTGTGTGTTTTCACAGGTGGGTTGGAAGTCTCGGACCATCAGGGTGGGGGCAGCATCAGCTGGTCCCCAGCTAACATAAGGTCTGAGGGGACCCGTGACAGACACATACTTAGTAACAGGGAGGGATAGGTGGCAAGAAAACCCTGGGTACATGAAGCTGGCCTCTCTGCTGTTCTCCCGCCAGTGTTGGTGGTAGGAGATGCTGGTGGGGGGAGGACAGTGGCACATAGGGCCAGGCCAGCCTGGAGAATGGCATTAAACACCTTCTCCACCATCTCGCTCGAATGTGACTCTTATTACTTGCAGAACTAGAAGCAGTAGTTTTGTTCCCTTTGAAGAGAATTCAGTCCCCTTGTCCCCATGGCAACAGATCAATATGACAAACAGCCAGTCTAGATATAAACATCCTTCTGATCATCCCTCACAAGTGACCAATAAAGACGTGAAGCCTGCTTATGCACTGGCACTTTGGAGGCTCAGGGAGATTGTCCCCTGAGCAGGCCGTGTTCTGGATGCCACGGTGCAGAGCCAAGCAGAATTCGTGGTCTGAAAAACACTCAGCACCAAGGACAGCACCCCCATTCCGCCTCCTCCATGCTGCTTCCCCTTTCCAACTTCACCCATTGCCCTTATATTCTGCTCTTTTTCTGCCCTTTGCTCTCTCTCCACTTACCCCTTCTCCTTTGGAGAGAAAGATCAGCAGGCAGAACGAGTCTAGTCCTCGGTCAGGTGCATTTTTGAAGCAGCACATTTGTTTGGACTAACAACACTGTACTCAGTGGCCCTGTGCTGGTCACTTTCTATCTGCCCCTTCTGGATTGTTTCCTCCTGCCTCCATCTTGCCTGGGCTCCAAGGAGATGAAGGTCTGAAGTTACCAGCTCCCTTCCCCTCGGGCTTCTGTCAATGGAGATATCAATGAAGATTGAGATCCATAAGACAGCCAGATGGGCCACTCTGTCTCCCACCTGCTGTGCTGCAGACCCAGTGGCTGTGGCCTGGCCCCATCCCTGTGGGTTGAGAACCCCTCCCCCCCCCCATGGCACCAGCTCTCATCTGCCTCAGGTGACACTCCTCCTCCCCTGCCTCTTTAGGCCTGGGGCAAGTAGTGGCCTTCAGTAGTTGTTATTGCAGGGTACCTCAAAATCCCTAGTTGGTTACCTTAACTGACTTATGTATCCACAAGTAGTCCCATCTTGAGTATGGCTCCTTTCCTTGCAGAGACTGACTTACAGCCTTGACTGCAGTTACAAAGGATGAGCCAACACCCCCTTAGGGGCATGCAGGCAGGATGTAGGACCCTGAGTTCAGTCCCCATTCTGGTTCTAAGTGTTTAAGCATGAGATCCTGTCGCTTTCCCTGAACTGGGAGCATCAGCAGACATAGGCTTCTCAGCTCCTTTTTTCTATTTCAAAAGTACCCAGAGCAGTCTGCTTGGGGACCATGGTACAGGTGGGGCTGGATGGTGGTTGAGTTTTCTCCAGACCATGGGTGAATGGCTGTGGCATCCAGGTGTTTTGGCAAGCTTGGCCAGTTGGGACATACCTCCACGGAGGTCAGACACCCCCCACCCCCCGCCCACCAGGGCCCAGCCACTCAGAGCTGCTGTCCCTGGGAACCCACCTTTTCACTCCTTCTTAGCTCTTCCTGCCCACTTCTCCCTGAACAAGGAGACAAGGACAGAGTCCCTGGCAATTTGCCAGTTTCTTGGTGCAGTCTGGTTAGTTAAGCTGTCTACTTTTCCCTCTGAGAACTTCCTGAGGGGAGAGAGACGAGCACAGGACAACTGGACATTACCACTGCCGAGCTCCTGAACTCCAAACTGCCAACCCTGGATGGGACATTCTCTCTCTCTCTTGCCACCCACACAAATCACCAATCAACTCTGGAAAATTCCATTTCCTTAATGTTCTTGAACCAGATTCACTTTTCTCCATCCCTACCTACGCTACCCTATTTGAGTTGGCAGTCATTTCTCCTGGAACACCACAACAGATTTTTTTTCCCAAACTGGTCTCTTTGGTTCCAGATTATTCTCCATGTTCCTGTTCTTCTTTCCGCTCACACCTGATCACACTACTCTGTAGCTTAATACTCTTCCATGGCAAAACGTCAAGTGAGTCACAAGGTGTAGAATGCCCCTCACCATCTGCCCTGCTTGCCTGTCCAGTCCTGTCACTTACCTGGCCCTCATCCATCCCATCTCCTACCTTTTACCCACACTGTTTGCAGTCCTGGAACACCCTTGCCAGAAACAAAACAATCTGGTCCCAACTTTTTCTTCAATTTTGCCGTTCCTTGTAAACTGACTTAATTTCTCCTGCAGACAGAATAAATGATGTTTTTAGAATGTTAACTTGACCTAGCTTCTCATTCAAAATCTAATGCAAAGACCCAGATTGTTACAAAATCAATTCAGGCCCGACAGTGTGAAATCTCATCGAGTCACCTGTGATCCTCTGGAGAGAGCAATCCCCTCATAAAGCCTGGAGGAGCTCTGAAGCAGAAGATAGGGCCAGATGGGAAAAGTGTAAGGGGGTTTCCATCCGTAAGCACCCCCATCAGTCACCCTTAACACACAATCCCCCCCTACTCCATAGTCTCAAATGCAAAGAAATTGTCCATCAAATGGTCACAAGCTATCATCCTGATAGTGAAATTGTGTGTGTGTGTGTGTGTGTGTGTGAGATAAGGATCATCTCTCACCTACAATCCTAGATATGCCTTTGATTTAAAATGCCTTCCCTAACGTTTCACTGCCTGGAAAATGCCTTCTCGTCCTTTAAGACCAATCTGTTGCCACAGCATTTTTGCATTTGTCTGCGAGAGAATTCATTTATCCGTTCGTTTGTCCACATGACCTATTTCTCTATTTCACAACTGTTTGTTGTAATTCTACCCCAGCAGTCCCATCTAGCTACCTGAAAAGACGCTGTCATGTGCTGTTGTCTTTGGAATGAAGACAAATCACTTTCGCCGAGCTGACAGAGGCTGGCGTGGACTCGTCCCTTCCTATTTTTCAACTGCTCCTAAAAGTGACACACATCAATCTGATAATAGTGCATGCACATCAAATCAGTGCATTAGGAGAGCCTAGTATACAGGAGATTTTAGGACACAGGAAAGGGCTCAACACAAATCTTGGAGAAAATGACAATCTCTTGTTACATAATTTTTGTGAACTAGCGAACTAGCGACACTAGCGTTAGGATATTAGATCACTTGTTTATATATTTCGGCTGTTCAGAAAAACCTCCATAGATTGTCACTTCACACCATGCATTTAACATAATCCCAAATAGATGAAAAAAGTAAATTTTGAGACTGAATGTGAATTTATTTATAATTGAGAAAGTATTTTCAATGATATTTATTTATTTATTTATTTAAAGTTTGTTTATTTATTTTGAGAGAGACAGAGTGCAAGTGGGGGAAGGGCAGAGAGAGAGGGAGAGGGAGAATCTCAAGCAGGTTCAATGCAGACAGTGTGAGCGGGGCTCGAACTCACGAAACCGTGAGATCACGACCCGAGCCGAAATCAAGAGTCGAACACTTAACTGACTGACTCACCCAGGCACCCCTCAATGATTTTTTACATGAATTTACATTTAATTTAGAGATGGGGAAGCATTTGTCAGTGAATAGCCAAAGAAGAAAATATAAGAGGGAAAAGTAATTGTGATTAGATATAGCAGTTTTTCATCGGGTTGTCAACATCATAGGCAAAATCAAAAGACCAAAACACCTTGGGTGAATATTTGCAATGTTTGATAAAGAATTTATACTTGAAATACACAAGAAGGCATACACATCAATTGATAACACACGGACACCTTTGTGGAACAGTGTCCAGCCTTCTAAGTGTTCCAGAATCATTATTAGGTCTTTATGACTTGTTTGTTGTTGTTAATATTGGAGAAAATACAAGTCCCAAAGGTCATAAAAATAGGGGTGAAGCACATACAACAATGCCTCTGCTCACTTGTAATTAGTGAGCTCTAAATGCCTCTCAGATGCAACGTTTGTCTATCACTTTATTAAAGATTTTAAGATAAAAATCAGTACCAGCAAAGACTACTCGCTTTGTGGTAGTAATCAACATCATTACCAAATCTTTCCTGTTTTTTAGCGTTGGGACACTTTTTCTGCTCCTGAATGTCAGTATGGACAAGCGGCTTATTCTGAAGGAGGGTTTGCGAACATCAGGGCTGTGTGTCCGGTGTGGGTGGAGCCTCAGATCCCATCAACATATGGCATGACCGCCTTCCCCAGCCAAGGGTGGAGGTACATTTGCAATGCAGTCACCTGCATCTTGGGCTCTTTGTGGATGATGGTAACCAGGGTAACCGCCAACCTGCGGTGGCCATGGAACTCAGGCAGGAGAAGAAACTTTTCTGTGTGTTAAGCTCCTGAAACAGCCTGTTTTGGCTGATACTACCTAGGGGGAATGTCATTTGGAGTCATCTTCCACGAAAACAGTTTGACAGCATAGAAAGAGATTTTAAATAATCTCAGATTTGGATGCACTGATTCCCATTCAGTCACTCATTCATTAGGCAAACATTTTCTAGGCTTGCGATGTGTCAGGAAACCTAGCAGGTGCAGAGAAAACAGAACAGACAGGTGCCAGCACAGGACCACATAGCAATTTCCTCTCAGATTTTTTTTTCTATGAAATAATTAGAAACATAATAAATAAATACACAGACATGCGGAATTCATGCTTTTCTCTATTATATCGATCAGTTAGATACAAGGCAAGTGTTCAAGAGCAGGAGAATGTTAAAAAGAATTTATTCTAGCCATGGGATAAAATGTTCTGCTTATTTATAATTTTGAAATAATATAGGCATGGCAAATGCTAATTTGATAATAATTAGTGAAGAGAGCAAAGTGTGTTTAAAGTATAGCATAGTCTAAACGTTATAAAGTGTATACTTATATTTTAAAAAAGTAAAGTTATATATCAAGTTATTTAAATTGATTATCTCTGGGAAGAAGGGAAAAAGGGATTTTTAAATTTTTCTTTGTATCTTTTGTATACAAAAGTTTAATAACGCACTGCTGCATTTTTAATAAAAATAAAAATAGTCATTAAAAATTGTTCTACCAATTCACAGGCTCTCATGAGGATGGATTAAATTACGTTTTTAGAGTGCCTACAATTTATGCATAACAACTACAGCATTATTAAAACAAAACACAGACCTAACTCCAAAAGAAACAGAAGGATAAAAAATAAATTGAAATCTGATCCAAAATGATAAAACTGTTTAGGAAAACATATTTCCAGTGGCTGAGCACCCTAAGAAATAGATTGGCTTTAGTCCAGCAGGACTGTCATATGCAATTAAAGTATGAATTTGCATAATAATAGTCAACTCTCAGCCAACTCCCCATTTTAAAACTGAGAGCACTGAGAAAACAGAGAGATACAGCCATTGTTTGTTAGAACCCTAGTGGGATCAGTGCTCCGCGATCCCAGGGCTGAAAATAAAGGGAAGGGGTGTCATTCATTGCTGGTGAGGTCACACTGCTTGGGTACACTGGAAGGGAGGGAGGGCCACATTTGAGTTTGTTCAGGGCCTTTGGTTATATATATATATGTCATATCATATATATATATATATATATATATATATATATATATATACTCTTTCATAATATTAATAATTAGGGGCATCCGGACGGCTCATTCAGTTAAACATCCAACTCTTGATCTCGGCTCGGGTCATGATCTCACGTCCTTAACTGCTCTAAGCCTCTGTTTGCCCATCTGCAAAGTAGGAACAATCAAATTAGCCTGGCAGAGTTCCTCTGATTAAATAAGACGATGTTGGAGCTCCCAAGACGGGGACCCCAGGCAAGGGTGGCTCTTAGCCCAGTTCAAGGTCTGCTTCCTGTATTCATTCAGCCTTCAGTGAACATGAGCTCTGGTCAGCTTGCCTTCTTTAACAGAACAGCACATGTATAGAGGCACACGTGTTTCAATACCTGCATTACAGTTTATGTACCTTATCAGGGCGCCTGGGTGGCTCAGTCGGTTACGTGTCTGACTTTGGCTTAAGTCATGATCTCACAGTCTGGAGGTTCAAGCCCCATTGGGCTCCTCACTGTTAGTGCCTGCTTGGGTTTCTCTCTCTCTATGTCCCTCTCCCACTTGATCTCTCTCTCTTTCTCTCTCTCTCAAAATAAATAAACTTAAAAATAATAACTAATTAAATAGTAATATATTTTTATATGTTTTACAATAATATATATATATAATATGTACACTGAATAATATGCATATATTTATTTATCCCCTCCCCCAATAATAAATCTTTCTCTTAACCCGACTCGGTGGTTTTACGATGCCTCTTGCCTAGAGCATCAGAACGGAGAATGTGGACAGCCTGAGCAAGTTTATAATTACATCAAAAACACTGATTGCTACAAGACTTTGGAGAAACTTCCCACCTACCTTTACCTTTATAACTTGTGGGGAAAGTGGGTCAATTATTTCTACTTCCTTTTCTTAAATAAAGAAATTTTAGGCAACCTTTCTGCTTTTATAAGCAATTTTGTCAAAAAGCCGTTTGGTGGGGCCAAGCGAGGTTGGCTTCCACTTGGAGCAGAGTTGCTGGTCTGGTGCAGTTAGGAGCATGGCATGGAGGGCCCCTGAAGGGGGCGGGGAGGGAGTGGAGAGGGAAATCACCTGCAGGGAGGAAGGGGGCGGGTGCGGGAGGGAGTGGAGGGGGGAGGTAACTGCAAGGAGGAAGGAGGAGGGTGTGGGAGGGAGTGGAGGGGGGAGGCAACTTCAGGGAGAAAGGGGGAGGGTGCGGGAGGGAGTGGAGGGGGGACGCACCTGCATGGGGCTACTGTGTTGGTTTCATATCAAGAAGAATGATCAAGGACATGAACATATTGAGGATCATGGAAACCAGGTTCCTCACTGTCAGAGAAGGGATTTACAAATATAAATATGGAAAGAACTTGATTTTCAATTCATAAAGTATAAGAAAAAAACATAGTCTCTTTTGAAATAGATGCAAACCCCCTTATGAGATATTGGCAAGTTGAATTAAACCATGTAACAAATATATATCATCACCAACAGGAGTTTACAAGAGGAATCAAAGAATGGTTAAAAATTAGAAAATCTATTAATATGTCTGGCAAACCTTGTGACTGAGCCACACGTTTGTATCTTCTCTCCCATCTGCACCACCACTAAAGAGCAAGTAAAGTTCTGGAAAGTGTATTTCCCCATGATGGAAAAAGTGATGGGAAAAGACAATACAAGGGGGTGAGAATTCTGAAACAAAGGTAAAGGGCACTGAGCTGATGAGGAGTCCAAATTCCTACAGTGGCAAAGGAGGAAGCAGGGAAGCACCCTTGACCCTGGTATGAAAGCAGAACCGAAGAACAATTCTCACCATGAGAACCAAGTTCCCGTTCCCAGCTTCCCGGATCTGAGCGGCCATGGGGGTGTCCCCAAATAAGGAGTGGAGAATGCTTTACAGGGACATCTATGAACCCCAACAGGGGGAAATCCCTCTCCGAATGGTATTTGGATACTGTAAATGGAAAAATCCATGTTGTCAAGTGTGAAAGTGAATCTAGTCACCACTTTCATATCTCCCTGGTAACAAGGAGCCATGCTAGAGAGCACTACTCTTTGTCAAAGCTTCTAGTATGAAGGAGAGAGGCCAAAATAAAGGGGAAAGTGAGAGGAGACCCATGTAATGAAAGGAACAAGACAACTCTCAAAGCAGGCCAGAAGAGTAAAGACGGGGCTATAGTAAATATCCTGAAAAAAAACATGGGGCGCCCGGGTGGCTCAGTCGGTTAAGCATCCAACTTCTGTTCAGGTCATGATCTCATGGTCTGTGAGTTCGAGCCCCGTGTTGGGCTCTGTGCTGACAGCTCGGAGCCTGGAGCCTGCTTCGGATTCCATGTCTCCCTCTCTCTCTGACCTTTCCCCACTCATGCTCTGTCTCTCTCTCTCTGTCAAAAATAAATAAACATTTAAAAAATTTAAAAAAAAAACATAGTGACATTTGATCCATAAACAAGAACAGGTTGCCACCAAAAAGGGAAGATCAGAAAACAAGAGAAGGCTCTTGAAAAGTAAATATTCAAAGCAGAAATATAGCAATAAAGACGTTCCAGAATGGCTCTTAGCAAGCAGGAAAAAAATGACAAAGAAGAGAAAATAGGAGGAGTAAATGAAATGTGAAGGTTGGTACATGAGTCCAAAATGGGATTGCTAGATTTCAAAAAGATGAAGAAAAAAAAAATGCCCATAGTTTGAAAAGGTTCTCCTGTGAGCCCAGTAAATTGAATAAAAAAGACCCACCAATGGGGCGCCTGGGTGGCTCAGTCGGTTAAGCGTCCGACTTCAGCCAGGTCACGATCTCGCGGTCCGGGAGTTCGAGCCCCGCGTCTGGCTCTGGGCTGATGGCTCGGAGCCTGGAGCCTGTTTCCGATTCTGTGTCTCCCTCTCTCTCTGCCCCTCCCCCGTTCATGCTCTGTCTCTCTCTGTCCCAAAAATAAATAAACATTGAAAAAAATTAAAAAAAAAAAAAAAAAAAAAAAAAAGACCCACCAAAAAGTAAATCTCATTACTTCAGGGAATAAGGAGTGACCTGAAAAACATACAAATCAGAAGTCAATTAAAAAATTAGTTCAGGGGCACCCGGGTGGCTCAGTTGGTTAAGCGCCTGACTCTTGGTTTCAGCTCAGGTCGTGACCTCATGGGTCTTGGGTTCAAGCGCCCTGTCAGACTCTGTGCTGACAGTGTGGAGCCTGCTTGGGATTTTCTCTTTCTCTCTCTCTCTGCACTTGCCATGCACACGCACGTGCTCTCTCTCTCCCTCTCAAAGGAAATAAATAAATATTTAAAAAAAAAAAACACTTAAAAGTGACTGTTCATAGAATAAGAAAGGGCCTAAGGAAGGTGTTATATTTTTCTATAAGCTTTTGTTTTCTTTTTTACCATCCCATTTTTGAAATGCCTGTATTCACCATTATGCTAAAAAGGGGAAAAATAATTTAAACAAATACAGAAAGAGAAATTCCAACGTAACTTGCCACAATGGTAGATTAAAGGAGAAATGAATCACCCTCTTACCTTAGACGCAGGAAAAAGGTTTCGTAAAAGTCAACAGCCCTTCATCATGAAACAAACAAACCCTAACAAACCAGGAGTGGAGGGGCTTCTTTGACATAGAAGAGTAGCTGCTAAAAGACTAAAACAAATGCACTTTGTGGTGGAATTTATATAGGACGCTTCTATATAAATAATAAAGCGTCCTATATAAATAATAAAAAATTTACAAAAGAATAAAACATAAAATAAGAAATAACACCAGGTGGCCAATCTCTAATTACAAACAACAACAACAACAACACATGAAAAGGTGATAGAAATAAATTCTGAGAAGTGTCTTATTCTCAGGAGAGGAGATCCGGTATTGTAAACATGTCAGTTCTTCCCAAATTTGCCTGCAAGTTTGAAGCAATTTCAACGAAGAGCCCTGCAGTAATAGTCCTGTGAAAGCTTACAAATTAATTAAGAAATGCATATGGAAAATTAAAGGTGTTTTGAAGATAAGATAATATGGATAAGATGCTTTTGAAGAGTCACAACTGGCAGAGGAAGTCTCGGGGCAAACGTGAAGACTCGTTGGCAAGGACTGTAATGAAGTGAACCGTGTGGTGACGGGGAAGGAACAGAACAGCTCACAGTGACAAAGCCTTGCCCTTGGGGACACGGCACCCCAGGCCGGTGGGAAAAAGACTATTTCAGTGAATCAAGACCATCAAGGGTCCATTTGGAAAAATAAAGTAAAATGAAAGCAGATTCCTAATTTGCATGATACGCCACTAACCCCAGTTGGAGGAACACCTAAGGTGAAAAAGAACTCAAGAAAGATCCTCCTCTGTCCTTGCAGTTTTGAAATTATCCTTCTATGGTTTGTTCTAATTATTCAAACAACACAAGAACAAGCCCGACCAATAAAAAACGTAAGTAAATTTGATTCTTTCAAGATGTAAGAGTCTGGTATCTTAAAAGACACTGTAAATGTTTAAAACACAAGGAGCAGTCGAGGAGAGAATAATTCCAACGTAGGTAGCAGGGAAGAGAAGAAGTATGCGTAAGAAAGGAACTCTTAGAAACCCATACGAAAAGGAAATGAAGAGGTAACTCATAGAAGAAATGTGACTATATACCCTATTTGTGAAAAGATGCTCACCTTCAGGAATAACCAGGGAAATGCACATGAAAACAGCAAGGATGTGCTTTTTCTTTTTTATGAAAGAGGGATGGGCAAGGAGTAGAGTAAGGTGTTGGCCGGAAAACATGGGAAAGGGCTTTTTCTGCTCTGCCCGCAGGGTGTCCAACTAGCTCAGCGATCACAGGCCTTGTGTGTGAGCGTCCTGAAAACTAAGCAGTGTGCACGCCCTGCAGGCAACCAAGCCCACCTCTGGATGTGTAACCTAGATGAATTCCCACGCACGCCCACCGGAGGTGCCCACAAGATGGTTCACTGAGCGCCAGTGGTAAGACTCAAAGTTTGGGGAGGGCGCCTGGGTGGCTCATCGGTTGGGCGCCGGACTTCAGCCCAGGGCATGATCTCGCAGTCTGCGGGTCCGAGCCCCGAGTCGGGCTCTGTGCTGACAGCTCAGAGCCTGGAACCTGCTTGGGATTCTGTGCCTCCCTCTCTCTTTGAGCTTCCCCCCCTCATGCTCGCTCTCTCTCTCTCTCTAAAAAATAAATAAACTTAAATAAAAAACAAGACTCAAAGTTTGGGGACAAACCACATGTCTATCAACTGGATACAGAATAAATAACATGGTACCAGTTGTAATGCATGGACTCAAACATCACATTGATCTTTCCATGTCAGTACAGACATGTCTCAGAAACAAAATGTAGAATAAAAAAGCCAAATGGACATCAAGCATAGTATCATGTCCTCACAAGTTAATATTAAGGAGGGTACTTGTTATGATGAGCACCGGGTGTTGTACGTAAGTGATGAATCACTAAATTCTACTCCTGAAATTGATATTGCACTCTGTGTCAATTAATTAGAATTTATGTAAAAATTTGAAACAAAAAAATAGTAAACACAAAATAGTATGTAATTTGGGGAAGGCAATATATTAACTGTGAATATAAAAACCAGACTAGCATACTTTTTAAAAATATTTATTTATTTTAGAAAGAGAGAGGGGAGGAGGAGGAGGAGAGAGAGAGAGAGAGAGAGAGAGAGAGAGAATGAGTGGGGGAGGGGCAGAGAGAGAGAGGGAGACACAGAATCCGAAGCAGGTTCCAGGATCTGAGCTGTCAGCACAGAGCCCGACGCGGGGCTCGAACCCACGAACCGTGAGATCGTGACCTGAGCTGACGTCAGATGCCCAACCGACTGAGCCACCCAGGCGCCCCACTTTTTTCCTTCTAATGATGCTGGACCCTTAGCAGAAGTTGGAGTACACAGGACTCCTCATGGTGGGGACTAGCAATGACTTTAGCTGTATCTTTAATATTTTAGATCTTTAAAGAGAGTGTAATCAAAGCATATACAAATGTCAGCTATCAAGAATAGACAGTAGGTGTATGATATTTTATTCTTCTATCTTGGCAGTTATCTCAATTTTTAAAATTACAAGAAAAGTTTATAAAAGCATCTGTAGGAATCAAAACAATGTCACATCAGTGTGGCTTGGCCAAGCCTGCCCTCTGATCCGCTGTCTCTATGCATTAGGCTTTTACACGTTTGATCTTGCAGTCATCTTTAATAAAACTTCAAAGTCATGTTGGAGCCATTTAAACTATTCAGCAGGCCTCTGAGAAAGAACTCAATGGGAGTCCTGGGGCTTTAAAATATGTTTAGCTTTGATAATATCTCATGTTCATATGAATCCTTTCATCCCCAGAAAATTAAGCTCCTCAGACATGTTAACTCAAGGGTCCCCACACACCCCCTGCGAGGCGGGAGATTGGCTGGTAGTTATTTAGAAGAGTCCAAACAGCGATAAATTTAGATGCTACAAGTCAGCAGAAAGGCAGGTCGAGGTGCCACGATTCAGGGTCATGACATTCAGAATAAGGGGCCATGTCATTTGGGTGACCTCTCTTCTGTTCTTTGATGGCTTCTACCCATCTTTCGATTATGCATGCTTAACTTCTCAATTCATGGTCACCTTTTACAGCTCTTTCCCCTGAATTATTTTTAATGTTTCTTAGAGGAACATAGCTAGAATCCTGTCGAAGTTTCAATATATGTCATAATCATATCATCACATGGCAACACTATGTGCTTACTGGTCTACCTCTGACCCTTGTCCCCTCTTTCCATCCCTTGCCATTAAATTTCCCCGGAATAAGATTTGCAGCATAACTGTTGGCATCGTTGTAACATCATGTGTCTGTAAAATGATGAGGCACTGGAGGTTGGAAAAATTATTGAGTCATCTTACATGGATTAATTCAAGAAATGTCATCTCTCTCTCTCTCTCTCTCTCTCCATTCCTTTTTTAGTAAGACTAAGAGTTTATCCTCCAGTTACCTAAATAATAAATGTTAGTTTAGAAATCTGAAAAGTAAGTATTTTTAAAAATATCAAATGTTAAAGAAAAAAATACCTTCAGCAATACCTATCATTGTCAGGGTAGGTAGAGTTCCCTTCAGTATTCTCTGAGTGTTTTTTTTTTCACATAAAATTGTGATTATATGTCCATTTAATAAGTTTCTTTATTCACTTAATGTCGTTCCTTCGTTTTTCTGCAGTATGATTTTGAAGCTACTGAATCTATTATATTCGTGGGGGATGCTGGATGTTGCCAACCCTCTACTTTGGAACACTTGAGTGGGTTTCAACTTTTAACTACAGTCATACCTTGTTTTATTTTGCTTCCCTTTTTTATTATTTATTATTTTTATTTTTTTGAATATAATTTATTGTCAAATTGGCTAACATACAGTGTGTAAAGGTGCTCTTGGTTTTGGGGGTAGATTCCCATGGTTCATCGCTTCCATACAACACCTAGTGCTCGTCCCAACAGGTGCCCTCCTCAATGCCCATCCCCCACTTCCCCTTCTCCCCGACCCCCCATCAACCCTCAGTTTGTTCTCCGTATTTAAGAGTCTCTTATGGTTTGCCTCCCTCCTTCTCTGTTTGTAACTATTTTCCCCCCTTCCCCTCCCCCATGGTCTTCTGTTACGTTTCTCAAGTTTCACATATGAGTGAAAACCTATGATATTTGTCTTTCTCTGCCTGACTTACATACAAGGCTTTTTTTCCATAATGGAGGAGCCATAGCTAGGAAGCAAGTCATTCACAACTTAGGTATCTTCTAAAAGGAAGACTGATTTTTGTCACTTATAATAACGTATGTGTTCAGGGAGAGGTGAAAGGGGCAATACAGAGGAACGGTTAGAGTTTCAGAAGTCAGATAGGCTTGGAGCCAATATTCAGCTCTGTGATCACCAGATGTGTGATGTTAGGCCATTAGTTAACTTTTTTGAGCTTAACTATTCTCTTGTATCAAGATACCTACTTCTTAGAGTTAAAGTATAAAAGCACTTAGTATAGTTTGCCTGGCACAAAATAACGACCAGATAAATGTGAATTAAAATCAACGTCTGAATGAGCAACGAACGGATTAAAAAAATAAGGAAACATGGAAATAAATAAAATGTCCTGAGCAAAAAAAAAAAAAATTCCCTGGAATAAAAACCATGTTTCCGTGTGGACGCAGGTGCACTTGAATCTACTGTAACCTTTGTAGGCTGCCATAGAGAGCTGTCCTGTCGAGGTCTCGGTCTGTCCCCCGGACAACTGTTTGGAGGTCGGGGGTTTGGGAGTGGGTGAAGCAAGGAGTTGTCATGTGGGTTCACCGTACAGCGTGCTAGAATTCCCTGGATAACAGAGCATCTTTCCTTTCACCGTGTCAGTTGTGGACGTGGCTCGAACAAGTCCCCGTGGCTTGTTCCCTGGGAGCTTTCCTCCCCGGCATCACCTTGGGGCCGTGTCAGTACTTTTCCGCTTCCATTTCAAAATGAAAAATGCTCCCAGACCCCATGTCAGGCATGAGAAATGGAAGAAGAAGAAACGAGGCATGTGTGCCAATGAAAGATACTCAGAAACCACTAGTACTCTTTGTGTGCACTTATGTGCATGTCGCTGTTTGAGCCGTTTCCCTTTGGCTAAAGGAGAGACAAAGCCACTCCGTGACCACACGTCCTTGTCCTTTGGTTGGTTAAAGGTCGGGTGTTGTCTCGGAGAGCCGGCGTCTCGTGGAGGCTGATGGAGGCAGACGAGAACCACAACCCGCCACGAGGATGTGTCGTCTTGTCTGGCATAGCCCTTGCCTCTGCTGCGGCTCAGACACACCCTGGATCCTTCATGAGTATTTGGTGCCTCGGTGACTGAAGGGCCAAATCACTCCCATGAATAGTTTCCTGCAGCTGCCCAGTCATCCCATGCGGAAAATGCACGTGTGCATGCACGCGCGTGCACATGTGAACACGCGTCGCCACGTGGCTTCTCTGCTCTAACAGCTGTGCCTTTAATGGTCCCCGAACCCAGCGGCAGGGACACAAATCCAGCACCAGGGCAGCACTCTGGAGGCGGAGAGAGGCTCTGTGTGCGAGCGTGAGCCTCTAGCCGCCATCCTGGAGACCAGCCAGCAGCATCGAGGCAGGGGGGCTCTGGAACGGCCACCAGCCTGTGCGACATGAGCTCTGGGGGACGCTGGTGGGTACATCAAGACCTCAAGCCGCAGCAGAGCACATCCAGGGTGGGGGATTGTCAGCCCTCCGAGCCCACTTCTGCCCGGCAGGGCCGGTCAAGGCCAGCAAAGAGCTGCGACCTTGCTCACGTGGCGTGTCCTGGGCGTTACCGGCATTCAGTGCGTGTGCCTGCGTGTGAGCGTGCGTGTGTGCAAAGGGGGGCTGGGGGCGGCCCGTCAGTTACAGGTGGTGAGATACAGAGGGAAAGGGGAGGGAGACATATCCTCGCCAGCTGGCCCGGACTCTGTGGGTGAGTGAGCCCGGGGCGACTGGTCACCACGGAGTAGCATGCTGAGCCTGCCAGAGCGTGGCGGCCGGTATTTGTTAGTGTCCCCCAATAGGAGGAAAACGAAGGGCACTTTCTCAGATAGGCTCATTGAGTCAGTGAACCAAGCGTCCCGGAAAGGCTCTCAGGTTATTAAATAAAACCACGTGGTCTGGACTTCAAGGCTCTCAGGTTATCTGGACTTCAACTTCCTGAGGGACAAGACACTGTCCACGACTCTGCACCAGGGGCTTTCCAAGCTCTTCCCCATTTGATGATAATCCCGTGAAAAATTGTACGTGTCAGGGTAGGGTGGAGTTTGCCAAGGTGACAAACACCAAACCTCAGTTTGTTTCTGGTCCCACCCAGTTCACGGCCAGCCTGCCCAAGCCACTTCCTCCATGTGTCAGACTGACGTCCGCAGCTGCTCTCATCGTGGCACTTCCATCTGGACCAGCCTTCCGGGTCACCACAGAGGGAGGAAAGAACACGGGGAGTCACTAATAGAATGGAATCGCTTCCCCAAAGTGACACAGCGCATGGGCCAAAACGGGCATCCTTCCCCTCTGTGGGGGTGCAGCAGGAACGGAGAACTGGGAGTCTCGGCAAGCACTGGTAATGGGTCCCAGCGGGGTGGATTATCTCTGTTTCAGGGGAGTGCACAGATACCGAGATGTGCCCAGGCTTCCAGAACAGAATCCTTCTGACCCACAACTCTGCTCTCTACACATCACACATGCACAGCCAGTATCTCACCTGACCTGGCAGCACAGGGCCAGTTTACCCCCGCCTCTCCCTGCTCCTTCCTGAGACTGTCCCCCTTTGGCTCCAGGACTCTGCCATCTCCTGGCCGTCCTTTCCTGCTCGGGGTCCTTTGTTGGTTCTGCCTTGTCCCCTCTGACTCAGAGTGCTTGCGTTCTCTATGAGCCCTTCCCAGCCTACCCTCTTAACAGCTGAACGTCCCTCCTTCCTAGACATTTCTGCCCCCTTCTTTTCCATTGCCCGTATTACCTTCTGACGTAGTCAACTGCATAGTGATAAGGATTTAAACTTTCTTTATTCATTGCTGCCTCCCCAGGATCTAGGACAGCACCACATAAACAGTAGATTCTCAATAACTACGTAAGGGCTGGATAAATAAGTGATCGAGTGTTGGAATGAATTGTTGAGTGAATATGTGACTTGGTGTACAGCTGAATGAATAAAGAATAAATGAACCACTCCAGGGAAGACCACCATTTTCCCACTTACAGCAATGAAAATGGATTGTGTTTCTGTAAACCCAATACTCTATTGGGTTTCTATTTACTAAATAAATTGGGTTCTATTTACTAAACCAGTAGTTTTGGTGAATTCTGTGTCTATATGCAGCATCTGTCACATATGTGACAGATTTTGGAACCAAGAAGGGGATCAGAAGAGAAATGCACGACCTCCCAGGATTTAAGAGTAGGTGACTGCTGGGTGGCTGCTTTACCTGTGATGTGTACTGGGGTAAAACCTAGAGGTTCCACGTAGAACCAGCTGAGATAAAAAAAAAAAAGATCATGGATGAAGGTGTAATATTATAAGCAAATTGTAAACCAAATGAGTGAGAAGAAAACCAGGCACAGGGAAGACCAGAAAATGAAAATGAGGAACTTGTTAGAATGATGAAAGTAAGCTCAGGCCCAAGAAAAATTCAGGAGTAAGGACTCAAAACAAGAAGGAATCTAGAAAAATAGGAGAAGGGTGTGTGCAAACCCTGGGATCCAGACCAATTGTTTTGACGGTGGATTGTCTTCCAGGTGACTCAGGATGTCTGCTCATCAGCCCCGGGTTTCCCGAGCCATCTATCTTGGGTTGCCACAGGAACATTTACACTTCTCAGGTCTCAAGGCCCCAGTTTGGATTTAAAAACACAGGAGCATTGCCCAAATAGGGCAAGCATGTTCCTTTGACTTCAGGATGGTTATTTGGGAGAGGAATGTTACAGGATCCATTTTCAGGCTCAAATGCTGATGAACCAAATTGGCTTTACATTCCTATTTAAGTTAATAAAACAGACTGCCTGGGCCTTCCTGGGTGTGGTGGAGAAGTCCAAGCACATCCTGCAAAACTGAAATAAATGATATATTTGGCAGCAAAAATTGCTAATCATCGATCCTAGTTTACAAAGTAAATTTCAAAAATACCAGCAGCTTTGGAACAGTTTTTAAAATATGACTGTTTTCCAACAATAAGAAATATTTTTGAAGTTGTAATCGCATAGAAAGAAGTGGCTTTTTTAAAAAAGCAATTTCTGAAAACTTGATCACATTGTATGGATGAAATCTAATCAAAAAGCAGTAACCAGTAACGTCCACTAAGAAAAAAATTTTTGAAATTAGTAATTAAGTTTTAGCGTATTTTTTGAAATGGATGTTCATCTATTGATCTAAATAATTTTTTATCCTTTCAAAAAAGAGGTCAAAATAGTCATTTAGTGAACCTGAGTCCAAAATAGTCATTTAGTGAACCTGAGTCTAATGCGAAATTCAAAACGAACTCATTAACTTCATTACAATGCCATGTATTAATGAGCACCGATGACCTTGGTGAATTTGGAATACCTTACACAAAAACACAGATTACTGGCTTTGATATCAAAAGGAAAATCTGAGTCCTTTGACTCACGTCTCTCTGTTCTTCACAGCTGTAGATGTTCATGGCCAAGTGAGGTCTGCAAACTGACCGTATGGATTTATGGCTCCGTTGACATGTCATGGTTCCAGAACTGTTGGCATATGTCAGTGCACTCCGGAAGGGTACAAAATGCCCCTACAGTATCTTCTTGAATCCTGGCTTGAATGAATCAAGTCGAAGGTGCTTTGCGGGGCCACCAGCACAGGGACCAGCAATCGTATGGTTTCTCTGCATCTCAAACACTTGCTTCGGGAACTCTTCAACTCTGATACACCTTGGTAGCAGCGGGACGCTCCAGAGAATATCACTGAGGTAACCATTTTGCTGAGTCAGCCATACCCGGAAGGAGGAGGGTTACAGAACTGACAGAATTTGGGAACATTGACTTTTGGGGGCCGCGCTTATTTGCTCTGCTTCTTTTCGCCTTTCTCGTGAAAATTCATTCCAGAACAATCTCGAATCACTGGACGGACACTTAGGACTTAACGTTAACAATTTGTCATTCCTACCTACTTATGCTGAAATGCGGAATCTTTGGATGCCTCATAGAATTGGCTGTGGGCCCCAGCTGTTTTAATTGGGAACAGAATTGAAACAGTAATTTCTTTGAAATTGAAATTAGATGGAAATTGTAAGCACAGGATCTGCTTGCCTTACGGAGTGTACAGTGAAGGGAGGAAGGAAGAGTTACCCAAACTCACTGATGAAATTTGATGATTTACATGATTACACGTAGTGGAATTTTCAAAACGGTAGTGACTTGGTTTGTGCTCAGGTGATTTCTAAGATAGGAACATAGAGATCCACCCTTTCTCAGATTTAGAAAAGATGCAAAAGTGATGTTCTAGAACTCAGTTACTGAAAACAGTAACTATCTAGATTAGAAATAAAATGTGTATATTCCACCCCTCCTGGAAGGAAATACAGGTTATAAATAGACAGGTGGAGGGCAGGGGAGGAGAGGAACCCACCCCCAGAGGCTTCCAGAATGCCGGCTGGGCTCCTGGCTGGCTCAGAGCAGATGTGTGGACAAGGGAGAGATAGACGCCATTCACTTCCCTTGGTTCTTCTCCCTCAAGCAGCCCCTCTCTTGCCCTTTCCATTATGAACACACACACACACACACACACACACACACACCAAAAAACGTTGTCCAAAGGGGGCTTATTTTTGGTTACAGGGCAACATAGATTTAGAGTTGGCATCCCTTTTACTTAGATTGGCTTCAAGACTCCCTTAAAAGTCACAGACTCTTTACTGGGGAGCCCTTACCTGATCGTGACACAAGTCTCCATTCCACAACCTTGGGATCATGACCTGAGCCGAAATCAAGACACTTCAGACACTTCTGAAGTGTCTGAGCCAAAATCAAGACAAACAGACACTTCACCAACTGAGCCATCCAGGTGCCCCTAGCAATTTAATATTTTTGTACATTACAGAACGATCCTCATGATAAACCTAGTTACCATCTGTCACTAGGCGAAGTTGTTACACTAATACTGACTATATTCCGTACGTCATGCATCACGTCTTCATGAGTATTTTTTATAACTGGACATTTGTACCTTTTAATCCCAGATATAGAATTTTTTTGAGGGGGAGAGAGAGAAAGAGAGAGGGAGAGGAAGAGAGCCCAGATGAGGGGCAGAGGGAGAGAGAGAACCCCGAGCAGACTCCATGCTCAGCACAGACTCCGATGCAGGGCTCGAGACCATGAACTGTGAGATCATGACTGGGCTGAACTCAAGAGTCAGATGCTCAACTGATTCAGCCACCCCGGTGCTCCCCACCAATAAGATTTTTTGGAAAATGGGACTAGCCTTTTATTCTTCTCAAAACTTCTCTGGTGGATTTCCACACAATTGATTTGGTTAGTTTTGACACAACTCTCCGATGTCAAACCTTTGTTCTACCGCTGAATTAGCATTCCTGTTTCTTGTTCATCAAACAACACTATCTTCCATTCCCTGATATACAGCAGAGACTTTCAGCTCCCCCTGCACGCTGGCAACCCCACCCTAGGACATGGTGATATCTGAAAACTGATCTACCTTTTACTTCCCGATTTCCACTCAGAACTGGGTGCTCACCCCCGCCCCTCCTTCACAGTGCTTGTACTGCCACAGGCACCACCCTGGACACCTTTCTCCTTGCTCGGGGGCAACTTGGACTGGCAGACTCTCCGGAAGGGGAGGTGTCCCCAGAATCCAGAAGGAGGAACTTTGTAAAGATGACAGGGAACCATCATCCCCAGGGTGGGGATGTAATGACCTGGTTATTTTGCTGACCAATGTATTTTGAGAAAACACGTATTAAATATTTATTGCCACGAGCACTTACAGAGAAATAAAAGGAAATCTAAATCAGAAAAATAAATGAAAAGTTTCTAGTTGAAAGTTTATAGATAAAAGGACTTCCAATTTGGGGTGCCTGGGGGTCTCAGTCCGTTGAACATCCAACTCTTGATTGCAGCTCAGGTCATGATCTCGTGGTCCGTAACTTCAAGTCCCAGGTCGGGCTCCACACTGAGTGAGCATGGAGTCTGCTTAAGATTCTCTTCTCCCTCTCTCTCTCTCTCTCTCTCTCTCTCTCTCAAATTTTTTTTTTAAAAAAGGGACTGCTGGCTTGAAATTTAGGGGTTTTAATTTAGTGTGATGTAAATACTGGTAAAAACCTGCACTTACAAATTTCCACCCTGAGTCTTAGCCGGGTTTGGAAGAGAGGCGTGAGGGGGTCAGGTGTGACCATTTCCACAGAAATGACTCAGACACAGTCCGCAAAGCAGAACAAACAGGCCACGGGAGAGGCAGCAGGGGGATTCATGGGAGAGGAACCGAGTCTCGTCCAGAGCGGTCCAGGTGTGGCTAGAGCAGGTGAGGGCAATATTTTGCACAACATAATTGGAGGGCTTGGAAAGGCTCACAAAGCTGTCACTGAGAAATGCCAGCAAATTCCACATCTGGAGCCATGATTTTCAATTTGTTCTCAACCCTGAAACTCTGGAGCCATGGTGGTTTTCCATCGGTACTGGTGCTCGCTGAACACACCTGCTGCTGCGAATTTGACCCATAAGCCATTTGTCATTGTGGTCCTTTCTGGGGGTTAGGTTGAAATCTGTTACTTACATTTCCGGCACTAGCTATTGGGGGGAAATGGAAGTCTTTGGAAGTTAATAAGGAAATGTAAGTTCCAAAACCAAAGGGTTCCGGATTGCGTGAAAGCCCCTCAGCAACGTTCGGCCATTTCCTGCGTAGAAAAATTCTCATGTGTTGTAGGAATGGCCATGGCATCAACCCTTTTGAGACCTCAGTGGAAACAGAGGAGTGATAGGCACAAGCAAACAGCGATGGGGACTCTTTGTCCTGGGCCATGAAGGAATCCCTGGCAGAAGGTCCTGTAGCTGATAGTGTACCTCTCTCTCCCAACTAAACTTTGGGAGGTGGGTGGGAGAGGAAAGGATATTTGATATGATAAACTCAAATCATATTTCTGGTCCCCAGGCCTGTACTGCACAGAAACTCACTCATTACGTTTCTAAGCCAGTACATTTCCATCATTGCCATAATAAATCCCCGCAGATTTAAAACAACACAAATGCATCATCTTATAATTCTGAAGGTCAGGAGTCCGACAAGGCTCTCACTGGGCTGAAGTCAAGGTGTCAGTAGCCTATCTTCCTTGCCGGTCTTTCCCAGCTTCTGGAGACTTCTTTGTGTTGTTGGCAGAATTCAGTGTCTTGAGACTGTGGGACTCAAGTCCCCATCTTCATACTTGCTGTCAGCTGAGGGCCATTCCAAATCTTTGTCCCAGAGATCACGGCCCACTCCTTCATCCTCAAAGCCAGCAACAGTTGCTGAGGCCTCCTCGTGTTGTATCTCTCTGGCTTCTCTGCTTTTGAAGGTTGGTGTGATCAGAATTCATCCACTCAACTAATCCAAGAAAATCTCCCCATCTCAAGACCCATGACCCATCATCTTAATCTCATCTGCAAAATTTAGTTTGCCAAGTAAAGGAGCATATCCTCAGGTTCCTGGGATTAGACTGTGGACATCCTTGGGGCCCATTATTCTCCCTACTATATGAAGAATTTCATAACATACATAAGATTATAAGGCTAATATTACACCGATACCAGAAGCAAGTAAATTTATGCTAATTGAAAATATTGTTATATATTTAACATATCTTCTAAAGACTTTACCTAGAAGGGTTATTAATATTTAGTTAAATTATTAAAATTAAAATTTCAAAGCATACATTGGACAATCCACTCTTTTTCCTAATTTTGACTGACCTCCGACACTCACTGGTAATAGATATTAGTTGAAAGCAGTGGGCATTAGCCTGAGGTGTCCCTAAGCCCTGTTCAGCTATGATTCTCAATACTTCCCAGTAATGGGTGCTGCCATTGTTCCCAATCTCTCCTTTTTCTTCGAAGTGATCATTTACCATCTTTCTTCCTCACCAAAAATCATAAGGGCAGAGATCATGCATGCTATATCACTGAACATCCAGGCCTAATGCACGATGTCTAGAGAAAAGTAGATTCTTAATAAACATTTGTAATTTGTGGATGTGGTATTGAGTGGATGAATGGGTGGATGGATGGATGGATGGATGGACGGATGGGTGGATGGATGAGTCAATGGTTCTATAGAATAGTTTCTTAGATTGAGGGGATTTTCAACCAGATAACTTTGGCTATCACTCAGTACTTAGACTCTATGACTCTTTAACTCTGGCCACATTAGGGGGAAAAAAATCCTTCCCACTTGATACTTCTGCACATCTATTTAGCACATCCACATCTACTGTCTCTTTAGTTTCTACAATACCACCCACATAACCAGAACAGATATCGTTCTCATTTTAATTATTAGGAAATAAAGACTCAAAAGCTAGTTTGAAAAGAAGGACCAGACTCTGGGCTTTTAATTTCCAATTAAGTATGTTTGTTCTGTATTAAGTCTCGTACACAATCCACTAGGCCATCATGCATATACAAGTGTTGATAGCATATGTGTATGTAACTTCCAAATTCTGGTTTAAAACTTTTTCTAATGTTTATTCAGTTTTTAGAGAGAGAGAGACAGAGAGTCAGAGTGCGAGCGGGGGAGGGTCAGAGTGTGAGAGAGTCACAGAATCCGAAGCAGGTTCCAGGCTCTGAGCTGTCAGCACAGAGCCAGACAAGAGGCTCGAACCCACGAACCATGAGATTTTGACCTGAACCAAGGTCAGATGCTCAACTGACTGAACCACCCAGGTGCCTCATCTCCACTTTTTAAAACCAGAATTTGAGGGGTGCCTGGATGACTCAGTCGATTAAGCATCTTCCGATCAGGTCAAAATCTCATGGTTCCTGGGTTCAAGCCCCATGTCGGGCTCTGTGCTGACATCTCAGAGCCTGGAGCCTGCTTAGGATCCTGTGTCTCCCTCTATCTGACCCTCCCCTGCTCTCTCTCTCTCTCTCTCTCTCTCAAAAAGAAATAAAACATTAAAAAAATGTGGAGATAAGTTTGTATGGAGTTCCAAAGGCTAGACCCAAGCCCAGGGAGGTCTGTGTGTGCAGTGGGAACATCAGGGTCCTTAGAGACCTGGCCCCAGGACTTCTCCTTCTTCTTGGGCAAGGTCTTTTCTCACAACCTAGGGACACTAATGCTGCGTGTTCAGGATGGGAGGGAGATAACGTGTCTAAACTACCTGGGTCAGGGAACCGTAGCTCGCTAAGACATTCCAAATCCAAAACTGGTCTCTACTTAGCGAGGACCAGGCTCAAGGGTCTGCATAGGTGTAGTGGCATCCCTGAGAGTCGCTGTGGAGAGAAAAGCAGAATCACTCACCCCCTCGAGGGGCACTATGAGGCCTGGGATGAGCACACACCGTCTACACCCGCAGTCCACCCTGCAAGGGCTGTGTTCCTCGGATCCCTTCCTTCCTCTGAAAACCCTCATGGTGAGTCTCCACCTGTTAGCATTAGACTCCATTATCCTACTTGTGCTTTGTTTTCTCTTCCTCTATTCCTTACAGGCTTCAAAAATCAATTCATCTAGGAGCCCTTTTCACTAGAAAACACAGCGACTACATGCTATTTGCCACAAGGTGCTTTTTTTGACTGTATCTTTGGAGGAAAGCCGTCCTCAAATCCTGTCTTCCAATGGGATGCAGACGAACCCTCCTTCACACCCGATGGGGAAGCGACGCCTTCTCCCTTCTCCCTCCTCCGGGGAAGAGCGACTTACTTTATGACACCTGGTTATATTCAGCTTTGTTTCTCATGAGAACGCTGTTTGCATTCGACGTGTCTGCACCTTAATTAATCTGCACGACTGGAATCCCTTTTGGACATTTGTTCTGTGTCATCAGATTTAAGTGTCTGCGAGCTGCCACCGGAGGAACTGAATGGCTTCGTGATTTTCCTTTCATGGGAAAATGCACCGCAGAACACGAGCCAGCCCCACAGAGGGACAACAGTGACATAAATCTCTGCCGTTTGGACTCAAGGGTTTGGGGATATGTTTCTTTTCTTGTTGTTATGACTTCAATGTTTGCTTTCCAGAGCAAACCCGGCTGCTGAGGATTATTAACTAGGATAAAGTGTTTCCATTAAAACCTCCTGGTGAAACATATTGGCCGAATCTTCATTCTGAATCTTGTTCATCAATAATCATTAAGGATTTGTTTCATTATATCTAAAGAAGGAATGTAGGGGGAGAAGGAAGAGGAGGAGGAGGAGGAGGAAGAGGAGGAGGGGGAGGAGGGTTGGCAAGGAGGAGAAGGGGGAGGGAGGAGCAAGAGGAAGGAGAGAAATGCCTTAAACTTCTGCTCAGCTAGCAAACCAAATTGGCGTATTTGAAGTTCCTTTCAGCACGACCTTCTTCAAAGACACATTATGACATTGACTGTCTGACTCAGTCTCTAGAAACTTGTTCCTAAGAAGGTCTTGCATTTAATGACTCTGTAAAGCACTTACGTTTGGACAAAAGCTGCTCTGTGAGCCACACAAGCAGGTGGGGAGAGCACTGGGCACTGGCACACGAGCGTGGGCTGCTGTGCGTAAGCGATGACTCACCAACAGCCAACACCAATCGCATCTAATTTCTGTGGAAGTTTCTGAGCAACTGGCATTTGGCGGAGCTGGCTGAGCACATCGTGGCTTTAAGCATCATCTCGATACGTCAACGTGCACCGAGAGTTCTTTGCAGAGTCAGATGTATGAACCTCTGCTGATGTCAGACAACTAGAATACCAATGTTTGCAGCCACGAAAGACACATTAGAAGACCTCCAGCAAGGATGGTTGTACAACATTGTTCCTGTCGTCGTTGGCTGTACCTTGCCCACTTCTTGGCCTTGGATCAGATTCCCAGAACACACTTTCTTGTGTTTGCTCCTCTGGGCCTGGCTGATGGCAGCATTCACGATACAAGAGCAGGAGAGACTTTCCAAAGGCCACCAATTAACAACAGAGAAGCGGAACCGTGCACATTTAAGATGATTATTGTCCACAGCAGCACTCATTGAAACGGGCACCGGCCGGCCTCGGGGACGGAACCCTCCAAGTAAGTGGCTACTTAAGAAATGTCACAGCCCAAGGAAAGGTGCTAAACTGCCCTGCTAGGTTCATGTGCTGAATGTGATATTAAAACAATCTCAGTAGCAACTTTCCCCGTTAATTATAAGAAACAGCTCTTATCCTAACACCACTAATTAGGGAAAAAATTAATTGCTGAGACCAAAAAAACAGTCATTTGGCAGGATACCAATTATCTCTGTCGGTAAGTGGAAGTCTTGCCTAGAGGCAGGTAAACAAACTAAATTGCCTTCTTAAACTCTTCAAGCTTTTATCATTTTTTTAAATAATTAACATACAATTGGACAGTTTGATAAATCTGTAAACAGTTTAGTTACTTTGAAATTATGTAAGAAACAACCTTCTCTTCTTACAAAGGAAAAATGGCTCCGCCAGTGAAAACCACCAGAGCGGAAGGGTGGCCCATAAAAACACACACCGTTCTTGCCCTCACGTCGGATGCCCCATTGCAAGCACATGGTCCACACCGTGCACTCACGCACCTGCTTTCATGCTGATGAATATTATTGACCAGATGGCAGGTTCAGCCCAAGTCTCTCCTTTCATCTCCGAGCTCCTTAAAATAGAGACCATGCCCTGCGTGCAGTTTGCATTACCTGTGACATCCAGATTCCCCCTCCATGTGCCTGACTCCCAGTTGGTCTGTCTGTCTTTCTGCCCACCCATCCATCTAGCTAGCTAAGGATCCATCTAGTTGTAATTTAAAATAATGACTAGGGGCACCTGGGTGGCTCCGTCGGTTAAGCGTCCGACTTCGGCTCGGGTCATGATCTCACAGTTCATGAGTTCGAGCCCTGCATCGGGCTCTGTGCTGACAGGTCCGAGCCTGGAGCCTGCTTCGGATTCTACGTCTCCCTGCTTTGGATTCTCTGCCCCTCCCCTGCTCATGCTCTGTCTCTCTCTGTCTCTCAAAAATAAATAAATGTAAAAAAAAAATTAAAAATAATAAAATAATGAATAGATGAACACGGTGAAAATAGAGAGATCACATAGCCTCCATGATACAATAGAAAGTATTTTGCCCAGGCTTTCTTTTTGTTTTTCAGGAAATTCGTTTACCTTTTATTTTTATATTTATTTGTTTTATTTATTAATTTACTTATTTGTTTTATTTATTAATTTACTTGTTTATTCATTTATTTGCTTGTTTATTTATTTGTTTGTTTGCTTGTTTGTTTAGAGAGACAGAGCACAGTGAAGGAGAGCGGCAGTGGAGGGAGAGACAGAGACAGAGACAAAGAGAATCCCACTCAGTCTCCATGCTCAGCTTAGAGCCCGATGTGGGGCTTGATCCTACAACCCTGGGATCATGACCTAAGCTGAAATCAAGAGTTGGACATTCAATTGACTGAGCCACCCAGGCACCCACACCTTTTTTACTAGAGAGAGAGAGAGAGAGAGAGAGCGTAAGTAGGGGAGGAGGGCAAAGAGAGAGAGAGAGAATGTTTACCTTTTTAACATTCAGAGAATCACGGAATCATAAAGTCAGGAGGCCATCCATGATCAGCGAGAAGGGAGAGCAGCTCAGAGGAAAGGAGGGACCTGCCCAAACATCACATGGATTCTCAATGGCTTGCTGGAACCAGAATGCATTTTAACTTGACCATCTCGCTTGTATTTATTTCACTGGTAGATCACTCACCAGAAGAAGCTAAAATTAGTGAGCCATCGTTCTTCTGTCGTAAGGGAAAGATTTCCTATTTGAAACATGGTTTGCATGGCACGAAGCAGCACAGATCATCCAAGGAAGGTTTCACGTCGTTGCTCATGAGCGCAGTGCCCGCCAAGGGCTCAAGAGGACACTCTGGGAAACGACCGCAGAACGTCTGACCCAGTGGGGACCACAGCGGTGGGGCAGAAAGACTGATGGACACAGGGCTCATCTGGGCCGCTTCATGCTGGATCCTCTGTTCCCAAAGATTAGAGAAGCCCGAACCCTCTTCTGGTTTCATTGGCTGGGATGGTCTTTCCTTAACGATCGAAAATTGTTGTTTCCTGTGTAATGAGGCCCCCGGCTCATCGTTCTTTTATTCCTGCTTCTGTTTTTATTTCATAGTGTTCAAAGATCATGAGTGAAATCATCTCATTAATTGTTGCTGGCAGGAGCTGATACTCAGAGATGGATAATCATGATCACTTTGGCACAAATCGTTGGCAGAATCTGGGAGATTCTGTCTGTAACTCCGAAGTGTCTGTGCCTGTGGAAACCCTGCCCAAAACAGGGCATGTAGTAACACGAGCGATGTAAACGTGGCTGTGGCTGATGCTTACCCAAATGTCTCTCGAGTGTTCTGGACAATATACATGTACAGAACCCAGGAAACACGGGCTTGTAAGTGCCCCACGGCCCCCTTAACACAGACGGGGCTTCTCAGTCGGGAGACGTGGGCACAGGAAAGACTTTTCCAAACACTGATGGCTTCAGTCCCACGTGCAGACTCTGTCAATAGCTCCTCTGCGGTGATAATTGCTGGCAAGGAAGAGCCTGGTGCATCAACCAAACAGGCTCTGGGCAGCTCTCTGAGCCACGTTTATTAAAATGCAAAAAGTGTGCTCTGGTAAGTGACAGTTTCAGAAATAATTTTTGCTCAACCAACAGGCACAATCTGCAAATAGATAGCTCAGATCAGACGACCTCACCCCCCGGTGTGCTAGTCGTCAGGCGGACAATTAGCGATGACATCGCAGGGATTTGTCAGGGCTGAGCTGATGGCAAGACAGCCCGGTTAGCGGTCCTAAAACCCTCGTCATAAATGAATGCAGTGAAACACCTATAATTGTAAATAAGAATAAAATATCCCTGAGCTTCATATGGGATTACGTAATGTGTTCCCCGTAATTAAAGCCCCAGGTATTTTTTTTTCCTTTCAACTTCGCACAAACTCCATAAGAGAAATCTTAAATAATGCTACCAGCTGTGAGGATACTACAGACGCGAGGCGATCTTTAGGCGTTTAAGATCCAAGCCGGCTGTCGAACTGAAAGGGTGCACGGAAGCAAAGAAGTGCCGGACCCAACACCTCCACACCACGTAGTCCATTCTCCTGTTGCAGAGGTCACGATAGAGTCTGTTTTTAGCGCTAACGCGGTAAAATTGGGATTAATAGATCACCTGTCTTCCTGAGGAGCGTTTTCGCAGCGCGTATCGTTCTTTGTGTGCTGTCTTTTCCATGTTTCCATCCAGAGGCATTTTGTCACCCTTGTTTGTCACCGTCATGAGAGCTCCTGGCAAATTCTGTTGCAAGGTGGGGGCACCATAATTGGCCTTTCTGCCGAGACAGCTCATTCACTTCGCCCGTAAGTGATCATAGTTTCCCATTACTGTGGCTTGGCAGAGGCACGGCGGGTGAAAGACGCGTGTGGTCCCGCGGTGCACTGCGGAGGCTCCACGCCTGATTGGGAAGATATTGCAAGAAAAAGTAAACCAATTATACAACCGTCCCGCCAAGACCTGAATAGAGCCGTGATGGATGGGCCCCCGGCTTTCTCTGTCTGCTGCCACGGTTACCTGCCTTCCTATGGTGGTCATGTCCCCACGGAGGCACCAGCACCCCCTCAGTTGTCATCCCGGCCCTCCTATCATCCTGTTTGACATTAGAAAAGATCCCTCTAAAATCTCCACGTGTGATGCGATTTACGTCCCCGGAGGGAGTGGAAGTAGCCTCAAAGGGTTCTCACCCAGCTGAGTGGTCTCGTAAAATGACTCTTCTCCTCTCTCCAGTTTGGAAGGAGCTGCCGACCTCACATGCCAGGTGTATGTTGCAGTTTACTCCTCTGGCTTTTTAACTCCTCTGGTGAGACTTCAGAAGAGTTATTTCCTTGCCCTCCTGACTTCTAGAAGGCGTTGATACTTGCTATTTTAAATCCGTGCCTAAACGGTCTCCGGGTCTCCTCCGCCCGGTGTCTGTCATTCGGAACGTGTCCCAGGCATGACATGAGAGCAAAGCAAGAACACCTTCGATTTCTATGCCCCCGACAGCGCCAGCATCTTCTGAGCCCGCTGCCATCCCTCTTATCTCACCCAGTTGGAAAGATTTTGCAACCGAAGGATACAGGTTCCAAAGCCTCCTCAAACACACCCTAGATCTTACATTTCTGGCCTTGTATCTCTGGCCTAATTTTTAAAAAAAATCTGTCATCATGGCTCGTGGAAGTTTTAAAGCTTGTCAGTGTTTACATTTATGTTTGACCCGTGGGAACTGTAGCAACAAATTCCACTACAGCCACATCTTTTATGCGGTACACCATTCGTCGTGAGTGTTTTCTACATGGACCTTCCACGTGATAATGGTGAAACGTTTACCTTTTACCGAGGGAATGATTTATGGCTGAGAGGGAGGCAATTCACATTCAACAAGGAAAATGAGAACTGTTTTATTTTGCTATTCAAATGTTACATGACTAGGGGCGCCTGGGTGGCTTAGTCATTTAACGTCCGACGTCGGCTCAGGGCATGATCTCGCGCTCTGTGAGTTTGAGCCCCGCGTCAGGCTCTGTGCTGACGGCTCAGAGCCTGGAGCCTGCTTCGGATTCTGTGTCTCCCCCCCCCCTCTCTGCCCCTCCCTCGCTCATGCTCTGTCTCTCTCTGTCTCTCAAAACTGAATCAATGTTTAAAAAAAGTGCTAAATGACATTATAATCTTTCTGCTAGCATCTTAAAGTTTTCTCTCATTACTCAGGAATCTGGGCTCTGTAGATCTCACTATTATGGAGGTAGCTATTTGAAAAGGAATTTGGAGGGGTGATGCAGCATGCTTGAGTAAAAGTCAGTGGAAAAGTCCACTGGCTCAGTCATTCGTGCACATGCCAGGAAAGCCCCTGCAAACTCATGGTGCTTACATTCATTTATGAAACAGAAAGGTATTCCTTGTAAGTGCCGGCTGCTCGGAGGCTCTGAGGGCCTCCTGGCAATCAATTCACCCCAGAGAAGAAGGGTCTGACCCTCTGCTTTGGGACAAAGAATCAAGTTGATCCTTCTCTGACCCCAGATATTCAGTGACCCATTTAGTGGTGCCAGCTCTAGGTAGGGCTACATGTAACACTTGAAGGAGCCATTTTCTACAAAATGAAAGTTGACGTGGCACCAAGCACATCATTTTTGTAAGCTGTTGTCATTCCAGTATAAAGAAAATGGGGTGCATTCCTTTTCTTCCCACTTGGGGAAAGCCACTTGGTCAAACTGGAGTGCAATCCGCAGGATCGGGAATTCCCGCGCCTGTCCGAAGGTGGGGACACCTGGCTCTCAGGGCCGAGGACAGGCAGACCGATCAGGCTGGTGACAAACAGATGCCACCTGGAGTTCTCACCAGCTGGACAGCACATGATGCATCTCCCTTGGGGCCTCGGAGAAGTGCATAGGGTGTGTCTTCTTCCTACATCATCACACAGGGCAGGAGCTACAATGTTGTGGGACTACGGGGCCATTTCTGTCCCAGATGAGGCTGGGGGCTCTTAAGTAGCTCTTGCCACACTACTGTAATCTGGGGTGAGCCAGCTTGTTCATTCCAGTCGATTCAGTGCACTTCATGAACTAAAAGTAGAAGGCGAAATACAAGGTCAGTATTCCTTACAGCAGATGGGATAAGAGCTGCCCGGGGAAGCTCTCTCCTCTAGAGTATAAGAAGCTTAGGACCAGGAACCAGTTTCCACCTTAGAGTTAAAGGCAGAAGATTGGCCAATGGCATCAGCACACGTTATTATGGCACAGGAGATTTTGTTTAGACATCGTTAATCACTTTGTGTCTAGAAGAGCGCAGAACATGGGATCTGGTGTATCACTCATGGTTTTAAAGGCTGAAGCAGCCTAGATAGCTCTCAACAGTCCCATCAGGTATGTCTTCTTAGCCTTGCCAATGTGCAGCAGTCACTGGACACAAGATGAAACACAGATATTTCGTTAGTTCACATCCACACAACTTGGGGCATTCTGTGCATTCTGACAGATCCCACAATGACCATCTGTAATAATAGTTTGGGTATAGTTTTATGAGTTATGCAGTTTGTCCGGGTCTGTTCTCTCTGTCCCATGTGGGCGTGAGATGTGGAACTTCTCCCAGAGCATCAGGTGAGAAGACTCTGGCCCACAGCAATGTGCCCAATGCCGGGAACCCTTGAATCATAAAGAGTCCTCAAACCCAGTTCTCTCTAGGGCTCCCCCTCCTAAAACCATTTACACCAAAGCTCCAAATAGTGACTGAGTGGCGTGAACTTTCACCAAGACTCCAAAGTGGGGAAAAAGCTAAATAAACACTTAGAAAAAGTTGCACCAATACCTAAAGAATATTCATTATTCTGAAAACAAAAACAGGCCTAAAAAACTCATTAAAATAATAATGTTTGATCCAAAGAGAACGCAGCTGGTTGTTTCCATATGTTTTCATGTGTCATTTCTTCCACTGCTGTCAGCTTTTTGTGTTTTGTTTTGCTTTTTCCATCGACAATTTCTGTTCTGGAATTTGTGCTCATCTGTGTCCTTTCCACTCTGAATTTCTGCCGTGCTTATTACTTCTCTTCTAGTCCCAAACCCCAGAATACACAACACAATTTTCCAGATGCAGTTTCCGCTGCAAGAACGTGACCAGCCAATGGGAAGAGCCTTTCCCACCACTGAGAATGAGGAAAGCCCACAGTAAACCACTCAGAGAAGCTCATCAACTTATTTTTGAAATAAGGGCCCCTTCACCTTCAGTTAGCATCTGTTCCATAAACTCTCTCTGGAATGTTCTGCCCTTGGACCATTCTCTGGACAGTCCTGCACTTGCTGGTTTAGCGTTTCTCCTCTGCACTGGAAGACTGATGTTTTAAAATGCTAGCATCTTGTAATGGCAGGACATTAGAAGCCTGTAACCAGCAGTTTTTGTGAAACTATTTTCTTAACAGACTTGAGCAGAGTTAAGCAGAACCGAAGTTATGTAAGAGCTCTGTCTGGGTGCAGTGTTGAAAAGGACAGGATATGAATCTTGGAGCACAGACCATGCTACAGGTACTCACGGGCAAAATGTCCCAGGCTGAGAACCTTAGGATGATGTGACTGGGTGACAGGCCCTCCTCAGGCAAATATTAAGAAAATGAGCAGGGAATCTGTGCAAACCAGACCAAACAGAGAACACACAGATCCATTCCAATTAACGCCTTGAGCTTGCACAGACACCTGAGGCCTCTTCTTCCACCACGGTTCCCCTCAAGGGTCTCTGGTTCTCTTCGCCTCTGCTTTGGGGGCTGGTGCAGGAGGGGACCAACTGCCGCCCCATGAATCTTACTACATCAAAGATCTCAAAGGCTGATGGATCTCAGGGAGCAACCTAAACGCCATTGCACCCAGACCCAATGCTCTCCTCCTGTGTCCATCGTTGACCTGTCTCCTGATCGAAAACGTCTGGTGGCTTAAGAAAAGGCATCCAAGTATGTGACTGATGTCTCTAGGCATGACCCCATGTGTGCCACTTGTTCAGGAAAACCGTGGCGGCTGGCAGGAGGCGTCGATCCCTGGCACTTAGTGGATGGAGACCGTGTTCACCATTTTCCCTGTGTTCAATGCGAGTCGAAGGCCTGCCTGGCAGATTTTGACAGCATGGCGGGGCGGGGCGGGGGCTGTTTGGCAGGTTGTCAATATGCTGAAGGCCCACAATGCATTGCTACTCACCGAGGCAGCAACATCAGTAGTCCTGATGAGGGGCATGTACCCTTCCTTAAACGCTGCCACCCTTTAGATGTAAGATCGCCTGCTGTCTTTTGAATATCAGCAGATTATTTTTACAGCCATGTATCTCTTGGTATCTCTTGATTTGTTTTAGAGTTCATCTTGATGAATAATTCCTTAGGGAGGGGAAGCAGAGAAATAAAATAATATTTGCAGTGCTAAATTCTGTAAAATGCCTCGACGTGCTCAGGAGAGATCCTCAGGTCTAAATTGTGCAAATGAGTTTAATTCCTGTTTAAAGGGCTTCCGCTGAAATCCTCCCCTTATCCCTAAAGCAAGCTAAAATTACTGAAGACAGTTGGGGAATTTGAAATGTAAAATCCTTCTTAAAGAGAATTCTTGTTTGCAATAATACAATTACAGAGAGACAGAGGGAGCCTCAAACGTGAATCCCACACATTTGAGTACTGGACACACAGTCAGACTGGTGTTTGTGTCTTCACCTCGGAGGGGACGCCTTGGATTTCAAACTATGGCCACTGAAGAAATTCGTTTAGAACCAAGGGGACGAGCTAGCCAAGCATCTAGAATGTTCTGCCAGAATCTCGTTTTTAATGCTGTTTTTAACGCACATGAGAGTAGGTTTGCAATTAGGAAGGAACAGATGGCGGAGACTTACTTTAAAGTGTCGTTAAAATAACCCGCGCTGCCAGGTCCCTGCTCCCCACCCTGAGGCTGCGCCGCTCGGTTCAAACGGGCTGCACTAAGGCCGGAAGTACGAGACCATCACGGCCGGGGATACAGCATGACTGTTTCCCCGTCGTCTGCCAGCTTCCCGGCGTGCGCTGTGCGGGGCCGAAAAACGGTTAGAGACCATCCAAAACGCTTCAGATGCCTCGTCAAATGCACACGGTCTTCAGGGCTGGGTCAAAAGCACTGCGTCCTGGACCATCGGCCGCCCCCCACCCCACGTTCTCCCCTCTGGGGCCTCCCCAGCCCTGACCCAGTGCCGGGCTTCTAACAAAAACAGCAGGCTGCACGGGCACGGGCTCCGGTCTCGGGGACTCTCGTGCACACACTTGCAGGACAGCCGGTGGCCAGGTTGCCGGCTGCCCTCGGGAGAGGCCTGGGCGCAAGGAACGGAGGTCCCAGGCCCACAGCGGGTGCAGACCTGAGGCCACCAAAGGTCACGGGAGAGAGAGAGAGGGTGGAAGCGGGTCCTCCCCCAGCTGTACCTTGGCTGGAGGCTTTGAAAGACCTTGAACCAGAGGCACCCAACATGCAGACCCCCGGTCCCCAGAAACCGTGGGATAATAAAAGCTGTGGTCACTCTTGTGCTATTTGTCATGCAGGAGTAGAGAACGGAGAGTCTACCTAAAGATTCAGGGTCTCAGAAGCCCAAGGCCGACTTGCAGCTACTTGTTTAGTCGGCCAGTTACGCACTTCTTTTCTTCCCCTCGTTTTATATAATTACAGTTGAGCGGTTGGTTCCCAGAATCTCAACACAGGATGAAAGGCCTTGTCACAATATTCAAGAGTGACATATTTGGTTGCAGGTTTACCCATGATTAAAATGTCAAATTGATCCTCCAGAAAAGTAAAACAGACTGGTTATCTTCAGGCTAGATTGCCAGGAATCCTGTGTCACCGTGTCTACGTGACCATGGGTGGACGGATGTGCTCATAGATGTGTGCCCCTGCGTCTGTGAGGACATGCCTGAGTGTGTGTGGGGGTGCGCCCGTGTGCACACACGGATAAACACAAACCTATTTCCAGGCAGAAGGTACCAGATCCCTTTGCTGGACTTGCTTCGTATAATTTGAGTCACAGGTGGGTTTCGTAATCCCCTCTTCTAGAGATGCGCAGCGCCCATTTTTAGAGTGAAGAAAAAATGAAACTCACACGGGTTCCTTCCTATCTCACTGGAGGCTGCTTCTGAGACCGTTTGGCTCTCTTGCCCCTGTATTTTTGGTCTCTAAATTATGGGACCTTCAGGGCTCCTTCCCTACAGCTGCTGTCTGCCTTGTACATTCCCCCCCCACACACACACCACCACCCCCGGGTGTCCCTTTCTAGTTCCACTACCTAAATACTACACAAACAGAGGACCCCGAAATGCACCTCTTCCATCCCGAGCCCCAGCTTCATGCATCCTGACATCACCAACCTGGATGCCCAAAAGGGAAGACTCCACTTAAAATTTCCGGAACAAAACTCTTGACGCCTCCTATCTCGTATGCCCCTGTCTCCTTAGTTTCCCACCTTAGCAAACGATGTGCTCGTTCCTCGGCTCGTTCGGGCAAACAGCTTGGGGGATATTGTTCACTCCTGAGATCCCACATCCAATCCACCGGCACATTTGGGTGGCTCTGTCTCGAAGGCACATACAAACTCTGCTCCTATGTATTACCATCACCGCTACCAAGCAAGGAAGCCCACTAATATGTCAGGGCGGCCCCACCGCGATGCCCTCCAACCTGTCTTGTCCGTTCGCCACACGGTAGCCAGAGTGATACTTTAAAACCATACATCAGTATTATTCCTTTGCTGAAAACGCTCCGATATCTTCCTATCACATCGAGAACGTAAAGCAAACACATTTTAATAGCTTTCACAGCCTCACCTCGACCAGTCAAGGCCGATTCAAACAGTAGGATAATTGAGGAGATGTCGTGAGGACATGAGGGAGTGGACAGGGTTGAGGCAAATAGCTAGGTGTAGCGAGCCATCCTTTTGTTCATCAGGAAAGGGTAAGAGAGAGAGGAGGCATGTGATTCTTCGTCCCTGGAAAAATTGATTAATCATCTTTTCAACTATCAGCCAGGAAGCAGGGACTAGATTATTATTAGTACACAGTGGAGATGTGCATTTCTTAAGGGTCAAATTTTCTGTATGTTTGTTTGTTTTACAGAGAGCAACTGGGGGTCGATCCCATGACCCTGGGATTGTGACCTGAGCTGAAATCAAGTCAGTCGCTCAACCAACTAAGCCACCCAGGCGCCCCATGTGTCCTTTTATAATAAAGCACAGAAGACATTGCATCAGGAAATCCAAGAATTTACAAATTTTGGACCCTAATGATAAACCTTACTACTACCGCTGGTCTGATCGCAGTCTGGGTCTCTGGGGAGAGGAGCGGTCTCGTATCCCCCATCCCCGAATCTCTGTTTAGCTCAGCATCTGTAACTTCTTAAGTCTGGGTCTTTACATGCCCCATGTGTGCTCTGTGGGGTGGGAAGGGCATACGGGGCGGATGGAGCCGTTGATGGTCAAAGGGCTGCGTCTTATTATATCTAAAATCATTCATTAACTGTTGATCTGCCAGGACAATCGATGTATTTTTGCCACACAGACCTGCTCGTGTTACACCCAGGTAATCTGGCTTCAATTTCCTGTAGAATGGAAGTATTAAATGACATCCAGAAACGTAACCAGAATGCTGCTGAGTTTGGATACAGAATCTAAAAACACTGGCAACACTCAGCATTTTCCAGCTGGGTTATTAAGCTCAAATAATAATAATAACAGTCGGTGAAGGAAGGAAGATGTATCGCAACCAAGTGCCGGCTGCCTTGAGGTGACTGTGTCCAGAAAGAACCACAAACACGTAACTGGAACACAAGATGCGAAGCCTTGGATGCTGTCTATTCATCACCGAGTTCCCAACCTGCTCTCCCTTTGGCTCTTCTGGGCGTCTCTGCCCTGCTCTCGCCCCGGGGGCTGGCGGGTGCAGATGACCACTTCCTGGGCTCCCAGACCAGGATCCTCATCGGGTTCAGGCAAGGGGAAGCAAGGCCATGGTGAGAAGAGAGGCAATCGGTGTTTGTCCCCTGCTGCTCCAACTTTCCAAGCTGCATCTCGGGCAGACACCTGTCCTCTGTGTCTACAGCTCCTGCTGGGTGGTCCTTCCTCTAAGGGCTTCGGATCTTTCTGGGTGTACCACTGCTCATTTGCTCCCTTGAGCCCCCACATGCTTCCTAGAGTCCTTTCATTATCGATTCTTCATGTAAGTCACCGGCATAAATTCTGTTTCCTCACTAACATGCGCTGTTAGTTCACGCACACGCTTACTTTGTGTTGAATTAAATATTCTGAAGGAGGGAATTTCCCAGGAAACATAATAATGAATTTAAATGTATGCTGTAGGAAAACCAAGAGATTTGAATTCTGTTCTATGGATGCCTCATTTTCCTTATTCCTGCAGTATTTGAGTGTGAGAAATGAAATCTAATTGGAATCACTTTTGTCGAAAATATCTTTTTCTGATCCTTTTCTAAAGGAAGCTTTTCATTTACTTACTCTTTTGGTTTGAAGTATATGGGTTGCAGGTACTTTTTTGTCCCTGTATTATTTGGGGATAGACAGTTAGGCAAATGTATTTTAAACAGTCGCCTTCCCTGTACTCATGCCTCTGCAACTCTTGATAATTTTCGTATTCCCTTAGCGCTTGGGTTGATGGGGTCTGTTTACAATGGAATAATTTGTGTGCACGGAGGAATTTTTCTAATGTATGTGTGTACAGGAGACAGAGAGGGAGAGAGACAGAGACAGAGAGAGACACGTGTCCCTAGTTCTACATCCTCCCAGCCTTTATTTCCTCATTCTCATTTCCTGTCACTTCAAAATCCCTAGACCTAAAAAGATAGGCATTGTGCTCACAGTGAAAACAGAGTCAGTATTTCTGGAGGGCTGATTATTAAAACGTGCAGCATTTTCAAGGTGAATAAAGATGGAAGCAGCATACAGATGGGTAGTGGGGAAAGGACTGTATTTGGAGAGAAAACACAGCAAGAAGGAAGAAGAAAAGGGAAGGAGGGTCCGGAGAGGGCTGTTGTGCAGACCTGCTCCCCCGGGAGGCAGCGGGGAGATGAGAACACAGGAGTGATGAGGACAGAGACGTCAGTCAAGAGCATCAGGTCCTTAAGAATATGTGCAAGGGCGCCATCCAAGCTCTTAGTTAACATGTGAGGGCAGAAAGATTTGTAGGTTCAAGGGCAGGCATGGAGAGCACCTTATCAGAGGTTCCTATGTCCACCTTGAAGGGAGGGAGGTAAGACCTCCAACTCAGGGTGGGGGAGTGGTTGAAATGTCTCTTAAGTCTCTTTTGGGGCCCCTGGGTGGCTCAGTGGGTGGAGCACCCCACTCGTGATTTCAGCTCGAGTCATGATCTCACCGTTTGTGAGTTCAAGCCCGGCGTTAGGCTCTGTGCTGACAGCATGAAGCCTGCTTGGAATTCTCTCTCTCTCTCTCTCTCTCTCTCTCTCTCTCTCTGCCCCTCCTCTGCTCACTCTGTCTCTCAAAATAAATAAATATTTTTAAAGAAAAATCTCCTTTGATTTATAAACTCTCTCTTCATCTCTTGTCTGTTTCCTCTCAACTTATTAGTTAAAGAAATCAGGATATTTGTCCTATAGAGTTCCCCAGATTCTGGATTTTGTTGATTGAAACCCATGGTACCATTTAGCAGGGTCCTCTGTATTCCTACCACTTGATAAATGGAGCTAGACACTTGGTCAAATTCAGGTTTCATTTTTTTTTTCTCCACAAGTCTACTTCAAAGGTGGCTCTCCATTCTTCAGTCTGAAGGCACACAGTGTCCGGGTGTCTTTCATTTTGCTATGTGAGCAGCCACTGATGATCAATAATTTGATCTATTCATTTTTTAGGGATGACAAATGATGCTATTATAGCTCAATCATTCTGTCTTCATTTATGAGCCAGAGTGCTTCAATATAGAGAACTTTCCCCTCCACTGCTTGGAAGTCCACTGACACACCTTGCATGGAAAGTCAGAATGGATGTTTGATTCCCCCTGGTTTACCAGTGTTCAAAAGAATGAGTTAGCTTCTTAACATCCTCCAACAGCGATCAGTTAGCATTTTCTTTTTAAAAAAGATTTACTTATTTATTCTGAGAGACAGAGCAAGTGCGGGAGGGACGGAAAGAGAGGGAGAGAGAGAATCCCAAGCAGGCTCCATGCTGTCGGTGCAGAGCCCGAAGGGGGCTTGAACGCACAAATGGTGAGATCATAATCTGAGCTGAAATCAAGAGTCAGACGCTCAACCGACTAAGCCACCCAGGTGCTCCAGCATTTTCGTTTTTAGAATATTTATGAACTCAAGGATGTAAGCATCTTTTACATGTTTCAATCCATTGCAGTTAATATCCTATTGATACTCAAAATGTCCCATCTTTGGGTAGTGAGAGCTTCTGCTTTCAAATTTGCCACTGAGTTCCTTGACCATGGTGTGGTGGTCTTACTCAATGGTTGACATGATGATTGAGAATCATTTCAAATGTCCTAAAGAGCTAACATGTCAAAAGAGCTAAAATTGCTATTTGCCCATGTGGGAAATGGTATTTTAAGACCACAATGTTATCATATTTTTAAATATTGACATATACAGTTATTTCTTGATTCTTTTCCATTTGAGCTATGAACTATTGATTTACTACCAAAGATGAGGTTTTAGGTCTCCCTTACACCCTCTTGCCCTACTCCCAACAAAACACTTACTATTTAAACTACTAACAGGAAGTCAAAATTCACATCTGAGACTTTGTTTTGTGATTACATCCTGTCTCTTAGACAGCTGTTTGTTTCCTGTTGAGTTCACAATTGCCTTAGGTTTTTTTCTATTCCTCGATTTTCTAAGTTTCTGTCATTGATCCTTAAGCTTTCCTTGCTAAGTAGAATGCCTTCTCATTCGGTTCAAACACATCAAGTAATCTGTCAATTTCCTTTCTCATTTTCTTTTTTCTTTTCTGGATGTACCTCCTCTGGAAACTTCTATCCGGGCTGTTTTCTACCCCCAGTGTAATATGGTGCTTTCCCTTCACAGTGTCTTTGCTTTTCTTTTTTTGGAAAATTGTTTCCTGTGTTCAACATTTTATACTTAAGGTAAAAAACAAAATTAGTGCCTAGTTTTAATGGAGCATCTTCTCAACTATACTCTAAGAAAAATCCTTCAAGGCAATGTTTTCCAAGTCCAAATACCTCATCATTCAACTGAACATCAAGTTTTAAATTGGAAATAATTTAAAGAAATTTGAAAGTATCTTTTCATTATGTTGTGACTCTATTGTTGCAGTTAGTCACATCCTGATTATCCCTCCTTTATTTGTATTTTTTCCTTTTTGCATTCTTTGATGTCTTTATCATCAGTGCTGTGAAATTTTAGGATGGCGTGCCTTCCTTTTCATATCAGGAACTCCATGGGACCTTTCAATATGGCGGCCTAGGTCCATCCATCTTGGAACTGCATTTCCATTCTGTTATATAATCTTATAATTTTCTGTCCCTTTCACTTTGGTTATTCATTTCTTTGCTTTCTTATTCTACTTTTTGACCAGTTTACTCATTTTTTTTTTCTGGCCAGCCAATTGAATTGCTTTTTTATTTCTACCATAACATTTTTAATATCCAAGAGATTGTTTTTGCTCTCTGAATATCCCCTTTTTATGGTATACTCAGCTTGATTCATGTTTGCAGCCTCTTATCTCTCAAAGCCCACTAACTATAGTGGGTTTTATTACAAGGTTCTTTCCCCCTCCTTTTGGCATTGTGTGTTGCCTCCAAGTTCCTTCTTTTCCTGTTTGTTTATTCTGAGCTCTGCGTTTCACGATAGGCCCCTCCACACAGATCTTCATCAGTGGCTGGCTGGCCGTGTTTAAGAGTGAGGCATTCTGCATAGGCAAGGTTTGTAGAGCGCTGGGCTCCGTTGCAGAATAACTGCACTGAGGAACCCTTGACTGTCAGTTGCAGGAACCAGTCTCCCTAGAAAAAGTCTTCCCGTCTCCTGCCTCAGTACATGAGGAGGGCCACCGGCAGGTGACAGGTGAATGCAAGAGGCCTGGCTTCCCCACTCAGTGGTGGCCTTCACTTGATTCTGTGTTTTCGGTAAGACTCACTGCTGATTGTGCCTGGCATAGGGGAAATCTCTAGTCTTCTGCTGAGGTAGAGGAGGGAGAGACTCCAAGAACCTAACCGCCTCTGATGCAAATTTTCCATCATCCCCATCTTCTTCTTCAGAAGCACCGGTGCTGCCTCCAGGTCCTGAGGTCTTCTGGAATTCTCTAGAGCATAAACCAGCTTGGCACTTGGCATACTTTCTGTCTTACCTGGGATTCCTGATTTCTTGCTCGCTCTTCTTTTAGAAAAGGACATGAGCTCTTTTCTCTACCTTCACACGGAGCAATATTGTCTCTTTTTATGGTCTCAAGTGCTACCTGAACGTCTATACTTTTTTGTTAATCTGGGTCTACGGAGAAGCAGATGCCAAGCTGGTTTTAGACCTTCAAGAAAACACAAGACAGCGTAGCCCATATACTAACTCCTCTTGTCGCATTTGATGATGGCACGTGTGATTACTTGTGAAAAGTCTGTTCTCCTTACTGGCCTGTATGGACTAGATGAGTAAAACACAACTGGCAGGAAGCTGGAAATAGGAGTTAGATCCTAGGAAAACTGGGCATGTAGTTTTGGGGGCTGTGAACTCAGGGAAAGGCTCTTCTAAAATGACACAAGAAGGAAAGAGGCCACAGCATGAAAGGTGTCACCCCTGGCTCCCTGCCCATGCAGGGAGCCTTAGTCTCTGTTCCGTGGCTGTCAAAACTGAAAACAACTCTTACCCTTAGAAAAGGGGAGATTTATCGGAATTAGCAGAAACGAAACACCATATTGGGAAAATATGTTCCTTGTAGGCACAGGACTACAGCCGGGCGTCCAGCACCTGCTTGCTTCCCTGTGTAGCTGCTCCAGTGTCCTGTCTTCACAGAGCCATCCCGGAAGCAGAAACCCATCACAAGGTGGAGGTGGGGTCTGGGAGGGTGTGACGGTCTGGCCAATGTCAGCCTCAGGCACAAACACGGGTTTAGTAACAGTTTAACAAGAATCATGAGGTAGCTTCTGCCGAACTAAGTGAGGGAACATTCAAAGTGTCTACCGGGGCTCTTGGGTGGCTCAGTTGGTTAAGCATCCGACTCTCGATTTCGGCTCAGGTCATGACCTCACAGCTTGTGAGATCGAGCCCCAGATCGGGTTCCCCACAGACAGGGCGGAGTCTGCTTAGGATTCTCTCTCTCTCTCTCTCTCTCTCTCCTTCTCTGTCTGCCTCTCTCCCACTCACACTCTCTGTCCCTCTCGCTCTCAAAAAAAGAAAAAAAAAGTGACTGTCTTGTTTACCTGCTATGGCTCAGATGTTTGTGGGCTGCCAAAATTCATACGGTAAAGCCTTAACACCCAATACGATAGTGTTTGAAGGTAAGGTCATTGGAAGCTACTTTTAGATAAAGTCATGAAGGTGGGGCCACCATGACAGGTCTGAGAAAGCTCTTTCACCCCTGCTGCCATGTGGGGGCACAGGAAGTGGGCTGGTTCCCTGGCCTTGGACTTCCCAGCCTCCAGAGCCGTGAGCAATACACCTCTGTCTTGGATAGGCCACCCCGTCTATAGTTTCTGTGACAGCAGCCTGAATGGAGTAAAACAGGGGAGATTGGCCTAATGAGAGAATCCAAGGAGAGTGTTATGACCATCGAGTTGAGCTAAGTGGGTAGTCAGGCGTGCAGGAAGGCTTCTGTGGAGGGCGGCAGATGCGAAGCCCCTGTGGTAAGGCAGGCAGCACGATGCCCAAAGCACGGGGCTGACCTGCGTGCGATCCGACGGGCCCCACGACTGGCAGGTGTGGTGGCAGGTAGCAGACACTGTTGGGAGCAGAGCCCTCGTCATTCCGGGCTCTGCTTCGTAAGAGGGACTTCGTCAAACCACTGGGATTCTAGAAGAGAGTGCCCGGGATGCCGAAGCTCCCCATGTGGATGGTTAATTTTAAAATTGATCAGAGGCCGCACGGTCTTTGAAAGGAGAGTGTTCAAGAGCACGCTGGGTCACCAAAATGTCCGGAAGGTGTGTTGATGATAGAATGGCACATTTGAAATGAGACTCCTGGTTCAAATCCAAATCTAAGACTCACATATGTGTTTTTCATGCGAAGTATAATGTTCAACAGTGAAAATCAATTGCTCTCCGATGTGACAACTGAACTCGGGAATTCTCGGCGTCTTTGCCTTCTACGAACATACGGTTCTGCACATGTTGATTAAAGATACAGCAAAGTATCTACTACCCCTTCCAAAATTCCCTTTGAAGTTGGCAGAACTCACCGGATTGTTCTTCATGGGCTGTAGCTGAGAAGTTCTTGCCTTGGCAGCCTTGGTGGCCCCTTCCCGACCGAGGTGGCACAATATATCACAAAAAGCCCTGCAGTGTCTCATCAGGGGCAGCTGAAAGTGGGCTACTTTGAGTTTAGGGAGGCAGTTCCTTTATGTCCAAACACATGAGACATACGCAAGTGCACTGTCTCACCCTTCCACCTTGACCCAGTCCTTCCCACGTCTATCCTCCCAAGTCCAAAGAGACACCAAAGACACAGCCTAGACAAGTATGACACCTGACAGTATGTGACTTCACGGGAGCAGGTACGGTCAACCAGAACATCTGCTCACCAAGAATGGATCTAGAATGAAGAGGCTCGATGTGTCTTGTACCCTCTGGAGAGACCCCTTCTGTTCCCTAACTGGGAGGGGAAGTGATGGATCACTCCCTCTGAGTACAGGATTCAAAGGCCAATTAAAGTAACTCATACATCTAGTGTTGCACCATTTTCTTGATGGAATAGTTGTTTTAAAAAATACAAAAATGTGGTATTTTAAGTTGGAATTAAAAAAATAAAGATTGCTGTAAGCCTATCAGATACTAAATGTTCTGTGAAAGAATTATCTTCCCTGCTCAATGTACTAGTCTGGTGAAACAGTTAGGAATCTCCTGAACTTGGCCTCTCCAATCCCAATGGAAAATAGGGCTATCTTCACAGAACCTACATCCCCACAGATCATCCTAAAGTACAAGAGCATGGATGGAAGAAATACTTCAGGTGTGATCATCGAATGTGTTACTGTCAAAGGCACAAATCTCTAATGGTAGACTTTGTAAAGGGTGCATCTCCGGAATGGGAAGGGTGCTTGGGGGAGGAGTTTGATTCGGGACCCTTCTATTTACCTCATCTAGTTGCATCTTCCTGGGAGCGTAGCTGAAAAGAGAAGAAATCTGTCCACTTGCCCACTGGCCACCTGGCCTGGAGTAAACCGGAGACATTAACATTTCCTTGAAAGCAGCTTAAACGTGAGTTTCTCAGAAGCTTGTCATTTTCCACCATGCCAGTAGTCAAGGGCATGAGTGTAGACTCAGACGACGTAGCCCCACCTTCTGTGTGCGTTCTGGCCGCCTCATCACACGTCCTGGATCACGCCATGTGCTCCGTCCCACTGGCTTCCTGAGCTATTGGCTGCAGTGCTCTCAGGAGACACTGGACCCCGGGAGCTCGGGGCACTGGCTGTGCAGCTTCAGCAACAAACCCCAGGCTGGCCACAGGGACTTTGCTTGGAAGGTGTCCTATGAACATCACCAACACGATGCCTCCCTGCTTTCCCATTCTGCCCGCACTTTGGGGGTGAAAATCACTGCAAAGAACACCTTTTAAAGGTGCAAAGGCAGCTGTGTTGCTAGACATAGCACGATCCCCATTTTTGACAGATTCATGATGACTTAGTTCAACAAGAAGGGCATTGGGAAGACTGTCGAGGAAGACGGCAACAATATAGAAAAACGAGAGTGTCGTAATTCCAGAGTTCTAGGAACCCCGAGTTCAAGTGCTGTCCTTTCCACCAGAGGGCAAGCCACAGGGTGGATGCCTGAGGGGCAGATGTGTGGTGGGAAGGAGAGAAGGGATTTCTCTGTGAGGACGGCTGAGCCACCCCATGAAAATTCACCGATTCTGGAGCTCTTAATTCTTCAATACTTTAGGCATCTTCTCTGCAGGGAAAAACAAACACTGATGCGAAATGTGCCAGCCTGAGGGGTTTCCTCAGACCGTCCTCTGAGACGTATTCTTGGCTTCAGCGAGCTCTGGATCTGACTCCACTCTTTGGGATGGAAACACACCCTTCTGTTCCACTAAATGCACCGTCTGGTCCTGTCCCAGGTGGGTCTCTGAGGGAAAGGAATCAGGAAACCCCTGCACTTGAAGGTAAGATTCTCGTGAGAACATTACGGATCCTCTGTTTCAGGGAGAAGCTAACATTATTGTACGATAAGCTTGCCGCATAGACTGCTTTGCACATTATATATAACACTGTGCACGTGTATTATGTTTCCCTTTGTACTATTATTGATCATTATTAATCTGCAATTAGCAGAGATGAAAACTCCCGTGTGAACACTAAGGGGTAGTAGAGAAAAGCCAGTTTTCCACTTGGCAATGACGATGACATACGAGCTTTCAGAAAAACAGCTGTAGGGGGTGCAAACACGAACAGAGACGAACTTGGTTTTGCAATGTAATCCCAGCCCTGTTTCCTCCTTGAGGTACCCTCAGGCTGTCTACAGGAGCCCAAACCACACAGCACACGTCCCATCAGCCTGAGGACCATCCTTTCGGTACACGGAAAGCCCCACTGACGGGAAAAAAGGTGAGTGTGTGCTATGCGCTAAATGTCGGTGTCCCCCCAAATTCAAATGTTGCAACCCAATCGCCCACATGCTGGTATTTGGAAAGGGGGTCTGTGGAGGTGATTAGGTCACAAGGGTGGAGCCCCTGTGGGTGGGATCCGTGTCCTGATGGAAGAGGCCCCAGAGGGCTCTCCTCTGCCGTCTTGTGGATGCGGACGTAGGGAGAAGACAGCCGTGAAGCAGAAAGGGAGTCCTCACCCTGTACGGGCTCTGGCGACGCCCTCATCTTGCACTTCCAGCCTGTGAGATATAAATTCTTTCAAAGCCACCAACGTGTGGTGTTTTGTCTAAGACAGGGGCGTTGAAGACAGAACCACGGTGCAAAGAAGAGAGTAAAATTCAGCAAAGCGGCTGCGATAGGGACGCACGCATGAATCAAATGTCTATTTTCTTCACAGGAAAAACGAGGAGAAACTGCCAGTTTTAGCAGGCCTCATGCTCTCAAAACTCTGCGCCGTAAAGCTGTGTTTATATGCTCCTGTGCTCAAAAAGAGATGTTGCTCTGTCCAGCAAGTAGCTCAGGAGACACATCCCCACCCCCCACATCATGAGGGGACCGAGCGAGATTCCTTAACAACGTTCCTGCTTCGAGCCCCCCGTGGTAACTGGTCCTCCCACTGTGGCTGCAACGTGTTTCCAAGTTCGGTTTGTAGTGAGATAACTGTTCTATCACCTGGGGAAACTTCTAGCTCATAAGCCCCCCCTAAACATCTGAACGTTTAGAGTCATGTTTCGTTTTATTTTCCTTTCCTCTGCGAAAGGCCCCAGCCACTGTGCGTTCAGGACTAGTAGCATAGACCAGCAGCACGGCCGCTGACGGTGGAAAGGCCACCGTTCCCGAAGTCCCCAGGCCTTTGGGAAGAGACCGGGCCTTCCCCGAACTGCCTCTGGGTGCTGAACACGAGGCTTCAGTCCTCTGATGCTTTTTCTTTTCTTTCTTCCTTCTTTTTTTTTTTTAATATATGAAATTTATTGTCAAATTGGTTTCCATACAACACCCAGTGCTCATCCCGACAGGTGCCCTCCTCAATACCCATCACCTCCCCTCCCCTCCCTCCCACCCCCCATCGACCCTCAGTTTGTTCTCAGTTTTTAAGAGTCTCTTATGCTTTGGCTCCCTCCCCCGCTAACTTTTTTTTTTCCTTCCCCTCCTCCATGGGTTTCTGTCAAGTTTCTCAGGATCCACATAAGACTGAAAACATATGGTACCTGTCTTTCTCTGTATGACTTATTTCACTTAGCATAACGCTCTCCAGTTCCGTCCACATTGCTACAAGAGACCAGACTTCATTCTTTCTCATCGCCACATAGTATTCCATTGTGTATATAAACCACAATTTCTTTATCCATTCATCAGTGCATGGACATTTAGGCTCTGATGCTTTTTCAAGACCAGTGAGCTCTCTTCCCCATTTGCGAGGCATCGAGGAAACGCGCATCTTTGATCCCTGTTTCTTTGCTGTTTGCTGTACACGTGGGAATGGGAAAGGAGTCTGCTATCACTGTGTTTTCTTGACCTGCTCCTTGGGTCCCCATCCTAGCCTCAGCCAGGGCCCGGGAGGTGGCCTGCATGAAGTGACACACCGCTGGCTTCTCAGTGTTTCAGAAGAGAAGCATGCCCTCCAGCATAGGGAGCACCCTCAGGGGTCAAACAATGGCCAGTCAGGTAAATTTATCAAGTGCCAAACGCTCAGAAACCCGGGTTTAGAAACTGTTCGAGATTTGGTTTTTTTAAGCATTCAGATATACAAAAGCCAACAAAAGTGTGCATTTTTAGTTTCTTTTCCTTTTCAGGGAGGAACTCAGGCCGTGCCACAAATATTTTCAAATCGAGAGAAGTTTGCGGGGACCCTGCTGCATTCGCAGATACCCGGATCACTGCTTAAACCCAGGACCCTGGTCCACTCTGCTCCCAGACACACAGATGCGGGCCTCATCTTTCTGGAACACTAGGACCAGGCAGGAATGACTCTCACAAACCAAAGGGTCCTCGCAGGCCACAGGCCAACCAAACTTGAGAGGGGACATCTTCACAGATGCTGTAGGTGCCACAGAAGTCAGCCAGCATCCCAGACCCCCGCTGGGGTTTAATTGGCACCTTCAGAATGATCCTAGGGTCTCGCAAAGCAAGCTTCATTTTATTTTGTTCTGGAACAGAGCTGACCTTACAAATCAAAGGTGTGAACTGAGGGTGTGAACTCTTTTTTGCATTTGCCCTGCCTTTCCAATCATTCCCATAGCAGCTGACCTACCGCCACTAAGTATGCGGGAACCGGTCTACTGAGCTTTCTTTTCCTTCAGACAAAAACGAAAAAGGCTTCAGATGTAATTGAGCAATTCTACTCCTGGGTATTTATCTGAAGAAAACACTAACTCGAAAAGACATCTCTACCTCCGTAGTAATAGCAGTATTATTCACAAGAGCCAACACATGGGAACGACCTAAGTATTCATCAATGGATGAATGGAAAAGAGAAAAGAAACGTATGTATACAATATACATATACATATATATATGTATGTATGTATACAATATACACACACAATGGATATATAATATACAATGGAATATTATAAAGTTCTAGTGATAAATATACAGGCATAAACTATAAAGACAGAAACTTCCAATTATAAAACAAATAAGCCAAGAGGATTTAATGTACAGCATGGCAACTATAATTAATAATACAGTAATACATATTTAAAGGTTGCTATGAGAGTAGTTCTTAACAGATCTCATCACTGGATCTAGAGGGTCTTATGCTAAGCGAAAGAAACCAGTCAGAGAAAGACAAATGCCATATGATTTCACTCACCATGTGGAATTTAAGAAATAAAACAAAGGAAAAAAAAAAAAAGGGAGAGACACAAAGAAACAGACTCAACTCTAGACAACAAACTGATGGTTACCAGAGGGGAACGGAGGAAAGAGCTGACTTACTGTAACGAGCCCTGAGTAACATATAGAACTGTTGAATTATTATACTGTAAGCTTGAAACTAATATAACACTGTGCATTAGCTACACTGGAATTAAGAAAAAAGTTCTCATCACAAGAAAAAAACTTTTCGTAACTATTTTTGGTGACAGATGTTAAATATACTTACCGTGGTGGTCATATTGCAATATATACAAACATCAAATCATTATGAAACTAATATATGTCAATTTTACCTCAATAAAAATCTAAAAATAAAAGTAAACCGTACAGTTCAAGAGTATGTAGTGTATTTCGACTGGTGTGACCATCACCACCATTTTAGAACGTTTCTATCGCCCCCAAAAGAAGCGCCTTTTGCATCCCCAGTGAATTCCCCATTACTCCCAAATTCCCCTAACCCCACTGTGGATAACCACTAATCTACTTTTTATCACAATAGATTCCAGAAATTTTACAGAAATAGAGTCATGGAATATGTGGTCTCTTATAACTAGCTTCTTCCATCCAGCGTGTTTTTGAGGTTTGTTCCTATACTGTCGTGAATCATTCCTTCACTTATTTTATTGCGGCATAATGTTCTGTTGTCGGGATGTACCATAGTTTATGTTTCAATTCATCAGTGGCTGGACGCTCGGTCTACTGCCCCTTTTTGGCTGTCGTTAATAATGAATATCGGAGTACCAGATTCTGAGTGGACACAAATTTCATTTTTATTAAGTGTGTACCTATCAGGGGCATTTCAGGAAACTGCCAGGCTGTCTTCCAAAGAAACTGCACCATAGTTCATTCCCAACAGCAGTGTGGGAGGGTTCCACTCTCTCCCTATCCTCACGTGTTACTATCTGTCTTTTTGATTGTAGTCATTCTTGTGGGTGTAAAGTGATATCTCAATGTGGTTTTTATTTGTATTTCTCTGCTGGCAATGACGGTGAGCCTCTTTTCCTGTGCTTATTGGTCATTTGCATATTGTGTTTTTGGAGAAATTTCTATTTGTGTACCTTGTTCATTTCTACAGCAGATTATTTGTCTTTTTATTTTTGAGTTGCGTTTTTACATGTTATTGGGTACAAGTCCCTTAACAGAATATGGTTTGCAAAAAATTTTCTCCCATTCTGCCGGGTCTTTTTTTTTTTACCTTATTGATAATATCTTCTGAAGCACAAAAGTTTTAAATTTTTATGAAGTTCAATTTATCTCATTTTTGTTGTTGTTACTTATGTTTTGGCTGGTATATCTAACTAATCCAAGGCTGAGCTTCTCGTAAGGGTTTTATAGCTTTAGCTCTTACATTAAGGGCTTTGATTCACTTTGAGTTAATTTTTATATATGTGTGCTTATATATATGTATGAGGGATCCAAATTCATTCTATTGTGTATGGATGTCCAGTTGCCTGAAAGCCATTTATTGAAGACTATTCTTTCCCCCATTAAATTGTCTTGGTGCCCTTGGTAAAAAGTCTATTGACCAAGAATGCTAAGGTTTATTTCTGGGCTCAGTTCTATTTCATTGATCTAGAAGTCTGTGATGATGCCAATACCACACTATCTTCATTATTTTTGCTTTGCAGTAGGTTTTGAAATTGGGAGGTGTTCTTTTCTCAGATTGTTTTGGATATTCTTGAATTTCTTGAATTTCTGTACGAATTTTAGGATCAGCTTGTCAATTTCTGCAAAAAAAAAGAAAGCCAGCTGAGATCTTAATAGGGATTGTGTTGAATCTATGGATCAATTTGGAAAATACTGCCATCTTAGTAACATTAAATCTGATCGGTGAACATGGCTGATCTTTCCATTTATGTAGGTCTACTTTAATTTCTTTCAACAGGGTTTTATAGTTTTTAGGCTGTAAGTTTTGAACTACTTTTGCTACATTTTTCTAAATACTTTATTCTTTCTAATGCTAGTAGAAGTGGAATTGTTTTTCCAAATTGTATTTTCAGTTTTTTTTATTGACAGTTTATATAAATAAAATTGATTCTTGTGTATTGAATATGTAACGTGCGACCTTGGTGAATGTGTTTACTCCAATAATTTTTAGTGGATTCTCTCAGAGGTTGTGTGTACAATATTATATCATCTTCAAAGGAAGATGGTATAATTTTTTTTTCCTGTTTAATCTGCCAACTTTATGTGCAATTGGCTTATGTAACTGCCATGGCTGGAGCGCCCAGTACAGCGCTGGACTGAAGTCATGTGATCAAAGATGCATGTCATGTTTGGGTTTAGGGGAAAGCATTTGCTGCTTCATTGTTAAATGTGATGTTATGGGAGTTTTTACTAGATGCCCTTGGTCAGATTGAGACTTCCCTTCAATTCTTAGTTGTTGAGTGTTTTTATCAGGAAGAGCTGTTGAATTTTTATCAACTGATTTTTCTGCCTCTACTGAGAGAGTCTTGTGGGTTTTGTCTTTATTCTGTTAATTGACAAAATTAATTGACTTTCGGATGTTAAACCAACCTGACATTTCCAGGTGACACCCCACCGATCAGCATGTGTGATCCTTCTGGTGTGTTCCTGGAGACAGTGTGCCATGTTTTCTTGAGGAATTCTGCACTGCATTCATAAGAGATATTGGTCTATAGCTTCTTCGTTTTAAGGTCTTTTTCTGATTTTGGTATCAGGGTAATACCAGCCTCAGAGAATGGGTTGAAAAATGCTCCATGCTCTATTTTTTGGAATAGTTTATAAAGAATTGGTGTTGATTCTTCCTTTACTATCTTTATGTTTGAGAGTGTGAGTGGGGGAGGGGCACCGAGAGAAGGAGAAAGAGAATCCTAAGCAGACTGGAGCCTGACATGGGGATCAATCTCATGACCCTGGGGTCATGACTTGGGCAGAAATCAAGAGTCGGGGCTTAACCAGCTGATTCCCCCAGAAGCCCCTCTTCTTTTAACGTTTAAATGAAAAAAAAAAAAAGTTTGTCTCTTATCAGATGCATATTTTAATGCAATGTTGGATTTAAAAAAAATTTTTTTAATGTTTATTTATTTTTTAGAGGGAGAGAGAGACAGAGTGTGAAGTAGGGGAAAGGACAGAGAGAGAGGAAGACCCAGAATCTGAAGCAGGCTCCAGGCTCGGAACTGTCAGCAAAGAACCCGACGAGGGGCTCAAACCCACAAACCGTGAGATCATGAGCTGAGCCAAAGTCGGACGCATAACCGACTGAGCCACCCAGGCGCCCCAGTCATAAGGCTGGATTTTAAACAGTATTCTTAAGTCACAAAACTACCAGAGGCCACCGTGGCTTTAATGAAAAGAGAACCTGTCTCCTGTACCAAATTGCACCCTGATGATAGAAATGTGAACAGAGCGTTGCGAAGCAAACTTGATAATAGCTACTAGTTACGCGCATTGTAAACGTACGGGGATACTTTGGAGGACTCGGGGTTTGGACCGGTACGTGGAGGCATCACAGCACGGGTGGCTCGATGGCCAGAAAGGTAGCGATGAAGTGTGCCCTCCTCCCCAAACAACCAAGAGAGGTCCAGGAGAACAATCGGGGGAAGACCACACCTGCACCAAATTTTAAGACAACGGAGTGCCTACCTGGGTGGCCCCCGTGGCCTGTCCAACACCAGCAGCCCGCTGGGCCAACTGCTCTGCATTTCCCCGCCTTGCGGGAGCCCCGCAGCTGCAAATGTCCATAATCACGGGAAGTCCCCTCGTTTTCTGCTCTGTGGTTGAAATAATGACAGTCTCTCTTTTTATCACTGTTCTGATGGCTTCACGTTCTGAATCACCATGATATTATTCGTAATGGCAAAGGGGTCTCATTTAGCAGAGACAGAATTTCCCCCATACATCACTTTAAGAGCAAGCGAGCGAGCTGACAGGTTAACGAAGCGGCCCCGATAGGCGGTGGAGCCGTCAAAGGACACGGCAGTGGAAGGGAGCGAGTGGGGAGGGGACCCACGTGTTTCGCTCAGTCCCTGATATTTACCCGGGACAGACAGCACGTTTCTTTGGTGCCCGCCTTTTATCCCAACAGCATTCCCTAAATCTGTGCCAGTTTACTGGCGCCTGGGGCCTTCCGAAAACGTTTACCCCGTCTCCAAAATGGGATAAATAGCATCGCCTTGAAATAGAAAGCACACGGCCCACGGCAGAGACAACACACGTCCTTCCCACCAGCCACGTAGGCACAGCTCTGTCTTACAAGGGGGTCTGAAATGGTGGCCCAACCCCACCCTCACAGCACTAGGCGATGAAGTTTTATCTTTCCTAAGGGTGTCCTGAATTTCTCCTGCACTTGTGTCTGGGACTCGAAAGCCATTCTTTCAATTCTCTGGTCCCACGGAGAACACCTGTTCTCCTTCTGCACGTGAGAGCCATGCGGTGCCAGCCCTCCCCCCCCGACCCCCGCCACTGCTCACTCCCTGCCCAAAGTCAGGTGATTTCCCCCATGGTAGCAAAACTGGCCATGGACGACACATCCCGAAATGCGATCCAGGCTCTTCTGGAAAGGCAGCAGCTTATACTGACCAGGGGCGCCTTCATCGAGAGGGCACCCCATCTCTCCTGCCCCTTCTGGCCTCTTCCTTCCTATCTCCCCCTCCAGTTTGGGGGCCTTCCCTTCTCGCACCAGCAATGATCACATCAACACCTCAGATTCATTCCCCTGCGGTGTTCTTCCAGATTCTACTCATACCAAGCCTCACGGGTGCTTACAGGCGCCAAGCGACAGAACGGGCCAATATTGTACTGTCTGCCCTCATTGATGACAGGACATTGGTCCGTGTCATCATTCTTCTGTCATCAGCTGGGACACACTTGATAGCATTCCACCCGGAAAGACCCCGAGAGAGATGGGGCCACAACTATGGACGCCAACGGGCCGCTCCGACGCCTCCTTCCTGTGCCTGGCCGGGAGCGCGAAGAAAGAGCTCAAGGTGCGTTTCGCCGATTCCAGAAAGAGGCTTCCTTGGTGAGGGAAGCATAAAATCTCTAACTTATTCGGAGCTTGTAAACTTTTGTTTGGATTATTGTAGTAGCTCCATATGTGTCAAAATTAGACGTGAGAGCTGCAAACATGTAAAATAGTGTCACAGCTCAGTTCCTGTTGCCGAGAGGAAGGGCGACCTCCATGGCTGAGGTATTTCAGGGCGACGGCTAAAATGTCCCGCTTTTTCTTGTGTCACGCTCTTCCCTTTACTTGCCCTGCTGTGTGAATGTTCTAGAAAAGAAAAAGGCGCAGGACTGGGCACGGTCCCAGAGTCAGCGATTGGCTGGTGAGGTCCTGTTTGAAAGCTGCTGCTGTCTTCCCAGTCAGGCAAAACTGTGTCTCATGAGTGGGAAATAGAGAAGCTTTCGCCGTACTCCCCAGTCTGCAGGTTCTGTGAGTCTGGTGTCTGGGGAGGTAGAGGAGGAAATGCAGAGGATGCTAACAGAACTGAATCTGGCAGCGAGAGGGCGGAAAGGGCAGGGGAACCCTGAGAGAGCCCTGGGTGACTTCACAAAGAAGGGACAGCTAACGTCTCTTGTGTCTCAGCCCACGCAGGCTGCCGTAACAAAATACCATAGACTGGGTGGCCTACGAATGACAGAAATCTGCCTCCCAAAGTCCTAGAGGCTGGGAAGTCCGTGACCAAGGTGCAGCAGATTCGGTGTCCGCTGAGATCCCTCGTCTTACTTCACAGATGCCATCGTTCTCTGTGTCCTCACGTGGCCGGAGGGGGCAGGGAGCTCTCTGGGGTCTCTCTCTCTCTCTCTCTTTTTTTTTTTAAATTTTAATGTTTCTTTATTTTTGACAGAGAGAGAGACAGAGCATGAGCGGGGGAGGGGCAGAGAGAGGGGGAGACACAGAATCCGAAGCAGGCTCCAGGCTCCGAGCTGTCAGCACAGGGCCCGACACGGGGCTCGAACCCACGAACCGCGAAATCGTGACCTGAGCCGAAGTTGGACGCTTAACCGACTGCGCCACCCAGGCGCCCCAGCTGGGGTCTCTTTTTTGCAAGGGTCATCATGGGATCCCTCCCCTAGGCTCCCCAAGGCTCCACCTCCTGATATCATCACCTTGGGGGCTGGGATTTAAGACACAAATTTGGGGGAAGGCACAAGCATTCAGTCTACAGAACTCCGGTAAAGCCCCTTTCTGCAGACATCCCTTGTGGGAAGGACCCTCACTGAAGGCACACAGGCTGTCGGTGTCTTGCTGCTGGGTTCCCCCCAACCTTGTTCTTGGGGACTTCTGGTAAAATGCAGTGTTTCTGAGCAGACAGACAGATCAGGATGACCCTTCCCCGGCACCTTCCTTGCCGGGATGAGAGGGGAAGGGCTGTCTGTGCTCTGGGTGCTGGAGGGACGGGCCGGAAGGGCCAGTACCTTGGCAAGACGGGCTGAGACCTGCTTAAATGAACTCCCGGCCGGGAGGGCCCACGGACGCTCACCTTCTCAGCACTTCACGTTTGCAGTCCTGAAGAATCTGAGAAAGCCGAGTCAGGACCTTCGATGGGGAGGTGAGGACAGGCGAGCCCTCGGCCGCCTCCGGCTTCTCACAACGTCTGCGTCCTAGCGTCTACGACTGAGACACCCACAAGGAGCGGGTTCTCGGTGGTGTCCGTGGGCAGCTCCCTTTCCCTCACGAGATTCCCCTGAGGAACAGGTGTCGTTAAATAGAGACCCTCCTCCATCCCACAGGCCTCCTTCATCAGCTGTGTCCTCCTGTCCCACGGGGAAAGGCAGCCAGCCTGCTGTTGACCGTGCGTCTAGACTCTCCGCTCAGTCTCTGCATCTGTAAACAAGGAACGTAATTTGCAATCCACAGTGGTGTTTTTTTTAAATCATCTTGACCAGTTAAGTATACAGTTCAGGGGCACCCGGGTGGCTCAGTCAGTTGAGCATCCGACTCTTGATTTCGGCTCAGGTCATGATCCCAGGGTCACGGGTTTGAGCCCTGAGTCGGGCTCTGCTCTGAGCCTGCTTGGAATTCTCTCTTTCTCTCCCTCTGTCTCTCCCCTGCATGGGCTCTCTCTCTCTCTCTCGCTCTCTCTCTCTCTTTCTAAAATAAAAAAAAAAAACAAGCGTACATTTCATTCAGATGAAGTATGTTCACGTCGTTGTGCAACTATCCCCTCTCTCCATCTCCAGGCGTTTTTTTTTTTTTTTTTTTTTTTTTATCTTCCCAAATTCAAAGTCGGGACCCTTCCACAGCCACCTTCTGTCTTTACGAATCTGACCACTCAGGTCACTCGTACAAGTGGGATCACATAGTACTCATCGCTTTGTCGCTTCCAATGTCACTTATCGTGATGTTCCCAGACTCATTCGGGTTGTTGGCTGTAAGACTCCATTGTATGTGGAGAGCACGTTTTGTTTACCCATTCATCTGTCTGATGGACATTTGGATTGCTTCTACCTTTTAGCTGTCGTGAATAGTGCTGCTATGCACAAATATTTCTTTGGGACCCTGCGCACATCCAGAGGTCTGATGGATCGATCATTTGGAAATTCTACTATGTTATTTTAAGACTTAAATAAGCTTATCCACCAAGCTGCTGCTTTCTTTTAGTATTGCTACGTTGCTACCCTGTTCTACTTTCCTCGCTTTTTTCTTGACCTACCAATGTGCCAGAGGCTCTGAGCTCTCAGAAAGCGCCACAGCCTACCTCTTCTCCATTAGGAGAAACATCTGGAGGTGCTTCATGAAGACACCAGGTCAACATCTGTCTCCAACTCCTTCAGCTATTATTTCCCTGGATCAAACTAATCCTTAGGAGGTAAGCATTCACGGACCTTATCCTCTACAGTTACGTAAGTTAATTGTTTTAATCTTATGTATATAGGTATACACATAGTAATATATAGTATATAGTTATGTATGATATATATTAATATATAATAATATTGCATATAAATATATATTATATATCAACTAATCCATTGTGTATAATGTATCTATATCTGTATATCTTATTGGTTCTTTTTCTCAGGAGAAACCCTCATACACACCCCCAGGATAAGATCCCATAAAAGCCATTGGAAATCTTTTAACATGTTTTTAAAATTTTGTTGCTTAGAATAGGGAAGAGAGGAATCTGTGCCTGGCCTAATAGAGGGTGTCTCTTGGTGTAGTAGCTGAGAGCACAAGCTCAGGAACCAGACGGCCTGGCTTCAAATCCCGGCTTCACCAAGTGCAAACAAGTTGATGTTGGGATGATCATTCAACCTCTCTGTGCCCCAATCCTTTCATCATGTAGGTAGCAATACTATTATAGAAAGCTTTATGTAAGTGTTTGCTAATATGATGACTATTATTACTATTATAATTACTACCGACATATATTAGAAGGAGTCTTTTTTTTTTTTTTTTTTTAGTTTTTTTAAAATTTTTTCTTAGGGAGAGAGAAAGCACAAGCAAGGGAGAGGGGCAGAGGAAGAGAGAGAGAGAATTTTAAGCAGGCTTCACGCTCAGTGTGGAGCCCGACTAGGGGTTCCATTCCATGACCCTGGATCATGACCGGAACTGAAATCAAGAGTCAGATGCTTAACTGACTGAGCCCCCAGGCACCCCAGAGGAGTCTTAAAAACAGTGATGAAACAAGGATACTGAACCAAGAGCATGTCTGGGATACAACTGCCAGCGCCTGTCTCTGGTAACTAGAAACTTCCTAGATACTCACGCCCCCACACATGCATGCCCACTCCCCCACACAGGCATTCTCACAGCTGCCCGTGTTCCTCCTTGACCTCAGCGTTCGGGCCATTGTTTTTCCTTCCCCTCTCTCTCTCCCTCTCCTTGCCATGTCCTTCTTTTAAATCTGGGAGCTGATACTGGACATGAGGTTGTGTGTCCCTCTCCTGTGGCTGAATGTGGCAGGTGTAAATTAAGGGGGGGGGCGGCTTTCAGAGATGAAGTTGCCTGGCCAGGTGAAGAACCGTGTTAACAAGGATGTGACATCAGGGAGAAGCAGTGGGGGGCCTCCGGGAGAGCTCAGACCTCCTCCTGAGACACATCTCACCCCTGTCCTCTGCTCTTTGGGCGTCTCCCTGAATTTACCAGGGAGGAAATTCCCGGTGTTACTTACACCAGTTTAAGTCAGGTGTTTGTAACTTCCTCTCTGGTCTCATTATTTAGTGTTTTGGGGAAGTTGGGACAATTCCTTAGCACATAACCATAAAAAGCGAGCAGTGGTAGGCAAGATTTCCCTCTCACAGTTCCTTCCAAAATGAGAAACTAGTTGCGTGCGAAGTCCTGGTTGCGGAGGAGCCATAGTGACTGGTGTTGGCTTCAGACCCAACCCAAAGACAGCGAGCTGTCAGTCAACCTACTACTGAGGCCTAAGGCCAGCCTTAAGATGGAGTGGGAACAAATTCTTATCGTGTGTGTGTGTGTGTGTGTGCGTGTGGCTGAATTAACAAAAGGCCAGAAGCTGAAGAAGTGGCAGGAGGTAAGTGAAGGAATTTTGGCCAGGCGAATCCGGTGGGGGCCAGGGGTGGGACGCGTGGATGGACGGCAGGATCAGAGGGCAGCAGAGCAGCCGGAGGGAGGCCCTGAGGAAAAGGTTCAGGGACTTGAGTTCTCTGCGTGTCCGTTTCTGTGGCAGCTGTGACAGGTTACTCAAGACTGGGAACAGATTTGTGCTTTGGGAGTTCCAGAAGTCACGAATCCAAAATGGGTTCATGGGGCGACCCCAGGCGTCACGCTGGTGTGTGCCTTCACAACGCTCTAGGTGACAATCTACTTCCCTGCCTCTTCCCACCTCTGGAGGCACTTTCCGTGCATTGCCTGGCTCCCCGTCCCCTCCATCTTGCCAGCAACGCAGTTCACTCTCTTTCCTTCTGCTTTTATTACCTAGACTTCCTCTCTTCTGTCCTCGGTTAACTCTCCTTCCACCCTCTTCGACATCTGCAGGGAGGGAAAAATTCTTCCTCTACCCTTCAAGGTCTTCCAGCTGGATGAAGAATTACATTTACATGAGATAGGTTAACAGGAGAAAACTCTCAAAGTTTTATTACGTGCACACAGAGGTCCAATAAGGAAAGGAATGGCCAGGCAGGCAGTTTTATACTTTCGGGACAAGAGACAATAACTTTGTGAGCAATTAACAGGATAAAGAAAACAGATGTTTGGGATCTTTAATTAGTGAGGAATTCTAGGCAGAATTTGAGCAGAGGTAGCAGATAAGAAAAAAAGGTAACAAGATTTGTTTCTATGGCTTTCTCTGCTTAGAAGGTTTTATCTCTGGTGATAAAGATGTGTTTTTACGTCTCAGCACAGGGAGGGTACCATCCACACAGGAGATTTACTTCCTGCTTTCTGGGGCACAGAGGAGGGCCTGCATGTCTTTGCACCTGCTGTTTCTTAAGTAACTTTTATTTAAAATAATCGATATCCCAGGGCACCCGGGTGGCTCAGTCAGTTAAGTGTCTGACTCTTGATTTTGCCTCAGGTCGTGATCTCATGGTAGGGAGATTGAGCCTGCTGTCAGGCTCTGTGCTGGGCAATGGAGCCTGCTTGGGATTCTCTCTCCCTCTCCCTCTCCTTCTGCCCCTCCCCTGCTTGCACTTGCTCTCTCTCTCTCTCAAAAAAAAAAAAAATATATATATATATAATAATCAATATGCCAAAGTGACACAATCCCTCTGATTACATTTAGAGCGCATCAGGAAAATGCAGGAAAATCTCCTCATCTCAAGATCCCTAACTGAAGCATATCTACAAAGAAGCTTTTTCTGTGCAAGGTAACCTTCACAGGCTCCAGGTATTAGGACCTGTATATGGTTGGGGGACATTCTCCTCCCTACCACACTGGGGTTCAGATTCTGATGCCCAGGAGGCCTGAATTCCAGTCCCTGTTGTGAGATCCCCGCGTTATCCCTCGATCCCTTGACATGTCATAGGCCCTGGAATGAACTGCAGTAGATCTCAGTCTATTTTTCTGTTTTATTTATGCTCCTGTGGCTGTGAGACACAAAAGTAAGATTAAAACCTGAAGTTAAAAAAAAAAAACAAAACAACCCTGTCGTGATAAATACAATCTTATCCTTGGACAGTTTCAATATTTCTGTTAGGAAACTTTAGACCTAATAAAAATTTTATGAATTAGCAAGGGATAAAATAAATATACCCAGAATCAATTACATTCTTCCATACCATCAGTAACCTGGAATGCATCATTTATAAGGAATTTCTATTTACAATAGAAACGAAAACATAAAATATTAGAAACAAATTTAAAAAAGGGGGCCTGACCTTTATACAGCAAGTGGCCAAAGTTTACTGGAAAATATAAAGCCTTGAATACAGAGATCGCATCCCACTTTCTAGGTGGGAAGGCTAACCTATGATAATGTCAGTTTTTAGCAGATTAAAAGGTGGATTCCACTTAGTTGGGTACGATTTTTCATGGGACATTTGGGAAGGGTTTCCAAATGCATCAAAAAAGACACGGTTGAAGTGTGTTTCCACCAAAGACCAGGAAGCAAAGAAACGGTACCAGGGTGGCCGTGAACGTGGCGGCAGAACTCAGGGCCAGGATTGGGAAGCAAGTGTGCATGTGGGAGCTGTGTCTCAGGCAAAGCCATGCCTCTCTGAAGCAGTTCATCTCCTTATTTGTAAAATAGAGGCATGTCAACATCCATAAACGAATTCTGAAAGGCAGGCTCACAGAGTCTTTAAATAGAACTGATACAATGTGTTCTGGAAATCTGTTTCTGATGACGCAAGCCGTATTCCTGTGACGCTGGGGGACAGTGTTTCAATGTGAAGGCCTTAAATAAAAATTGTCCTGGGACAATAGAGAAAGGGAAAAAATTAATATTTTAAATGAATGTATTGGCTTATTTCATATAAACTTAGGCATGGATGCAAAGTGTATTTAATAAGGACAAATCAATTTCAACCATGTCACAGAACAATTTAATGCGTTCGGTTTGGACGGAAGCAATTTTAAAATATCCTCCTTGGAGAGAATGGATGATTGGCAGTATTTTGGCTTCCTCTATTGTTCCAGCACTTTCTGTAGGCCGTCTTTCATCAGGAAAGGGTGCACCAGGTTGTGAGGGGGAGCGGAGGACGTCTCCGCGCTGACCTGAGCCCGGAAACAGGACCACGCACCCGGGAAAGCTGACAAGAGGACAGAAGAACAGACGGTAGTTTGTAAGAATGTAAAGGGCGATGGCTAAGCAGATAGACAATACACAACGGGGGCAGCACAGAGGCAGAGGATGACTGGGAGCTGTTCCTGGAATAAATGATGAGGTCTGTCAGAAAAAGCCTCACCTGGCAAACTTCACCGAAATAGAAAGCAAATTGCCCAGATGCCCTTGAATCCTCTCCCTCCTCCTTGGGCTCCTGAACAGCGATCCCGGCACGGGCAGGCAGCTGAAAATGTCTGGGCGCCTGGCCCTGTCCTGACTTAATCTGGCAACACTGTGAGCAGGCAGCCCCCCAACTCAGGGCAAGCAGGTGCCTGGGAGGTTAGAGCTCCGAGACCTCCAGGGGGATCGGCAGGAGCCAGGCCCCACTGGAAATCACACGCACCCCCGGCCGGCTCCCCCTGTCCCGCCCCCCTTCCCCAGGGGGGCACTTTCTTAATAAACCACGCACAAGAATTCTTATCTCTGGGAACCTGGCCTAAGTCACAAATAAATGCTTAAAAATAAATGAAAAGAGCAAAAAAAAATTACAAATAGAAGTCATGTGACACACTGACTTATCTGCAGTGGCTGTATGGTACAAAGGGTCACAAGACAGAATTAATACAAACACTTCAGTAAGAAAGTGATGGAGGGACACAGTGGAAAAGAAACAAGAAAGATTATGAACTGGAGATTCAAATAAGGGGAAATACAAACGATCAAAAACCACCTGGTCATATGATTCTCAACTTAGGAAAAGTAAATAAAACAAGATTTATTTGTTCCCACTAGACGGGAAATCTAGAACACTTAAAAATAATGAGGGCCAGTGGACGTGAAGGGAAATTATTATTCTTAAGCACTGACGTCTTTATAGCCAGCCACCTTGAAAGGCAACTTGGAAGTACTCCCTAAGATGTGAGATGCCCCTAACCTGTACAGGGCTCCGAAGTGTTAACATCCTTCTTTGTTCGTTCATCCTAAAAATATTTGCAAAGTGCCAAGCACGTACCTAGAACTGTCCTGAGCATGGGGTGCTGCTAAGTATGATAAAAGGCCACCGGGAACCTGGGCTAAAACCACCTGCTTTTTGGCCTCCTGAGCCAAGGGAAAAGGCACCCCAAAGAAATGCGGGAGCACCCCAGTCTCAGTACGCAGAGCAGGCTGTACGGGATCCCTTACAGGGTCTGGGCTTGTGCGGAAGCGGGAAAGGGCTGGATGCTGTTGTGGAACAAAGGCAGTTTGGTGGTTTGGATCTTACCTATTTTATCTTGGAGCGGCCTTCGCTAGCGGGGGCGGAAAGGTGGGACAGAATGACGGGGATCTTTGGTCATTCCTAAGGCTACAGGGCTGACCTCAACACTGTCATTCCCACGGGTTATGGGGTAGCCGTGCTGAGCATTATTCGTGGTTCAGTTAGAAACATCCCGGTCTGGCTGCCGGCAGCCAATACAAACCATTTGTTTTCTTAGTACAAACCATTCAACCCTCTGCCTGGCTGGGGACTTGCATTCTGATGGGCGGAGATTGGCAATCACCGAATGAACAAATACGTATGTGCTGTAAGGTCAGGAAGTGATGAATACTTTTTAAGAAAAATAAAGAGGAGAAGGGGGTAGGGAGAGATATCAAGGCTGGGTTGCTCTGCGACTGGGTTTTTATCACTGAAAGATAGGGAATGACCTAATTTCCCATCGATAGGCAAATGGCCAAAAAAACCACGACGCCCACGGTGGCTCACACAGAATCATATACGTGGGCCTGGATCCGTAGAAAAATGACATGGCGGTTCATCAACCCAATGATAGTAATAATATAGGGAAAGAGAAAAGTGGTGACACTGTGAGCGGTCTTTAAAGGGGACTGTAGTGTCAGCCATCACATTGTAATAATTGTTTTTTTTTTAAATTTTTTTTTTCAACGTTTATTTATTTTTGGGACAGAGAGAGACAGAGCATGAACGGGGGAGGGGAAGAGAGAGAGGGAGACACAGAATCGGAAACAGGCTCCAGGCTCCGAGCCATCAGCCCAGAGCCCGACGCGGGGCTCGAACTCCCGGACCGCGAGATCGTGACCTGGCTGAAGTCGGACGCTTAACCGACTGCGCCACCCAGGCGCCCCATGTAATAATTGTTCAAGGAAGGAAAATGTATCCATGGACTAATCCTGTTACTTTTTGCCAAGAACATAATTACATATGACCCCGAAGATATGCCCTTATGCTTTACATATCAGATAATGTTTTCAAATTTTCAAAATACAAAACCAAATAGCCATAACCATGTTTGGAGATAGATATACAAAATATTTCCAGAAAATCCCACATAATATAGAAACTCATGCAATTCCCCTGAGACCATTAGACCCCGGTAAATAATCAAGCCGATTAATATTTGTTGAGTTCCTATAATAAGTCAAACTTCCTTGAGCATTAAGCCTCCAGGAAGACTGGCTACTAGGGAGGCACCTCCTTCCCCTCTGTGACAGACGCTGCAGATAGACTCCCAGGGGCTCCTTCATACCACCCCCTCCCCCAGGCTGCTGTCACGCGGGGACCACATGACCCTGACCCAACACAGATCTCTTCTAAAGGTCAGCCTTTGCTCTGGGACGCCCTACTGGCTGTCCTCAAGGCTGCAGTGACATCCGAGGCTCCTCTTTGCCTGCCCCCCTGCCTCCCACAGGTGCGGGTCCTTACTGAGGTCTGAGGCTCTCCGGCCCCCTCTGTCCCTCACAGACCTTCCCCTCCATACCCTTTGACTTCTCACTCCATCCCGACCTCTGCTTCCCACAGGAACCAAACTGACACAAGAGGTGAAAATTGTATCTATTCTGCTCAATCTTATCCCCCAGTGCCTCCCAAGTAAACCCAATACAGGGAGTAAAGTAATATACATGAAATACACCAGAACCAAGGAACAATCAAAGAAGGGCGGAAGTAAACCGCCTTAATATTTTATGCTTTTCTCTTTTTTTTTTATTATTATCATTTTAGGCTTTTCAAATTAACCAAATAAATAATGCTGATGAATTGATTGTGAGGCTGGTATAATCACACCCTGCTAGTATTTATAATCAGCATATCATTTTTCAAAGCTAGCTTGGCAACATGAATAAAGAACTTTCAACTCGATCCAGCAGCCCTCCGTCGCGTGACTGGTTCTAAAGCGATCTGTAAGGCAACTGTAAAAAGAAAAGAAAACGAGAAGACAAGGGCTGTACATCAAGTTAGCCGTTGTGTCATTAGCCACGAAGCAGGTGACGTGCCTCTCCAACCAGAGGAAAGTGGCCACTTGAACGAGTTCTATCATTTAGAAAGGAAGAGGCTGGCATAGAATGGAAATGAACTGTAAGCGGCCTGTTGAAGACACAGAGGCACGAAAAGAGCTGGATCTTCAGGATCCTGATCTTCCGGAACCTTCTTCCACGTTCCCCAGCGCTTCCTGAGCCGAGTTCAGGGAGAGAGAGCAGTCTGCCTCCTCCCCTGAGGTCGATGCAGCCCGAATCCCTGGAGTGGGACTCAGCCTCTCCCTGTGGGTAAGTAGACTTTGTATCCGTTGGCATTCGTTTTCTCTCCTAATGCGGGATGCGACATGCTCAGCAGTAGGAACGCGATTTTGCCGATTCACAGAGGGCGGTGGTTCTGAAACATTTTATCGTCTTTCCAGAGTACAAACAGAAGAGGACCCCATTAAGTGTACGAATCCACCAGTAAGACGTGCCTGGTTTCCAAAATGCTGAGAAGGACGACGCTGTGCATCTCTGAGCCGCCGACGTGGAGTGTGGGGGGTGAAGCCCGCGTCCGAGGACCTGGTCCACTAAGACCGGCCGCTTGTGCCCCACGCGCCCCTGTTCACCTGTCGCTACGCAAGGGACAGTCGATGCAAGAAAATATCCAGGTACAGCACAACCAGCCGTGCTCACACACACACACATCGTGCTCCCCTTCTCCGTCCACCGTGGGTGACCGCCACAGAGCGACGCCTCTGCCCCAGGACGATGGTCCCGAGCTTGGGGGCGGGGAGCCCCCGATGCAGAAGAGGCAGACCTGAAATAAAGCAAAAGCGTTTCTTTAAGGGTCTCAGAAGTGAAGTTCGGGGAGCGCCGGTTTGGGCAGCAACTCACATTGTGTCCCCTGGGGGCACAAAAGCCAGGGGGGTTTAATGAGAAAGGGGAAGGCTCGTATGTGCTGTTTACAAAGAATCCGGGTCAGTGCCGATGGCAGGAGCGCATCTGGGCCCGACATAATTGGCTGCTAAGGCTCTCGGGGAGCAAACGCCAGTTCCCAGAGCACGTCACAGGGGCACCCGCAGAGTCCTCGGAATATTTGTGGTTTGGACCAGTGGGTTCACATTTCCACCCAGCGAGGGGCCTCCCGGTTCCATTTTAAACCCCAAGTGTTGGGCAGTAGGAGATAAAATGGCACTTGACACAGTGGCCCTACCTCACCCCCCTTTCCACAGGAGCGTGTGGACTCCCATGTGCCCTGCCCTGTAGGAGGCCCTGGGTCTAAAGCGTATTCTTGCTGCCAGGAGGAGGGCACACGGGGGTCTATGACACTTGTACCCCCACTCACGGTGCACACCTCCCGTCTAGGATGCCAGGCACCTCCAGGAAGTGGCCGGATCTTAGATGAGACACGCAAGGACCCCACTTTCTAGGTTGAGATCAAAGGTTGTACTTATGTGCTTATTTGTCCCCACTGTCTTGAGTCTTGAAGACTTTTTGTGGAATACTGGAAGTTTCCATACGGGACAGAGATCGATTGATTGATTGATCAGTTCCTGGTCACTCAAAGCCCCATAGAGACTTCTGGAGGGGGGTTCTCGTCAGAGCGAGGGTAACTAGGCAGCAGGTGTCTGTCCCATTGGGCTTCTTTTCCAGCCTCCCATTTTCCGGCCGGGGCTTGGTGGAGCCCATGGTGATTGTCCACACCCCTGTGTTGACTTTTGAGAAACGCTTGGAAACTGCCAAACATCAGCCACTCTCAACAGTGGTGCCAGAGCCAAAGGGCCATGGGACAACTCCTCACAGTGACTGGAGGAAAGTGGGGGACACACTGGGCTGCTCACTTCACTTCCCTCTGCGTCCAAGGCTGACGTGACCTCTGGTCCTGGATGGAGAATTTTGAGTGGAATCGAAAAGGAAGGAACAGGGGCGCCTGGGTGGCTCAATCAATTAAGCATCTAACTCTTGGTTTCGGCTCAGACGTGATCTCACGGTTTGTGAGTTCAAGCCCTGCATTGAGCTCTGGGCTGACCCTCTGGAGACTGCTTGGGATTCTTTCTCTCCCTTTCTCTCTGCCCCTCCCCTGCTTGTAGTCTGTCTGTACCTGCCTTAATTCACATTAAGTTATAAGACCCAGAAAGGCCATGAAACTTCCAAATGTCACACAACCTAAACGGCACTGGGAAGAGGAAGGTCTGCGAACACATGTCCCTGGAACTTTGGGCATGGAATTTGTCCCCCAAAAGGCTTGAGTGCTAATTTCGGAAGCACTTGGGTTCAGATGCTGCCCTGGGTCTGTGGCTGGCAGTGGGGTCTCACTTGAGATCGTGCGTGGAGATAATCCCTGAGTCATTGTTATCTAAGGTGGTGTATTCATTCCAGCAAGTACAGTGAGCCCGAGGTGCTGGGGGAATGGATTCGTGTCAGGTGACGCGATCAAGCCTGGTTTGACTGTCTCACTTCCGTGATCAAAGGAAACATGGCAATAACGTATCCACAGTGTGCCTGCTGCACGCGACTTTCATGAAGAGACCTGAGACACTGGGATGAGAGGACCTGCCCGCGTAGTCACCGGCTTACAGGAAGTGGTGCGGGGCGTGGGGTGCACATAGCCAGGCCCCAAATTCCGGCTCGTCCATCCCAAGGAAATGTTCTTATCCATTTCTGATCTGCAGCAGAAGCGCCTTTCAGAGTGGTGAGGAGTCACGTGTGCTGGTGTCACAGTGAAGCCTTGAATGCCCTAGAAGCGTGGGGCGGTTGGTATCCTTCTACACATGTGAGAAGAGTTTTGAGGAAGAAATGAAGTAATGCTGACCTGAGGCGAGTTGAGTGAGATGTGGACCATCTTGCTATTTTCTTATCTTTACATAGAGATGAAATGCGGAAGAGATCACACAATACCTGGGTACTCAGTGTGCCATGATCAAGAGGCGAGAATTTGGGAAGGAACGCCATATTGGAAGTAAGCTTCATACATGTGAGAAGACTGTCAACTGCCTTTGATTCAAACCCAAGAACGGGAGAGCATCCCCGGGGGGTGGCCGTCTGTGCTGCAGGCAGGATCTGTGATAAAGGGGATGTGAGGTAACCCACTCCATTTTCTTGTGTTATTTATAAGAGGGAATGTCACACGTACAAACACACACTCACGGACTTCAACAAAAGTTGATGTGCTATCTCACTGATTCCCAGAAGCATGATTCGACATTTAAAAATTCAACACTTGATAAAAGAATTTTTATAGCAAAAATCTGTATTCATGTTATAGCAGCTTGATTTTCTCACGCTTTACCCTTATTTCTGACTCACTGTACATACCAGACTTCCAATAAACTAAACTCCTGTAATATGTACTTTTGCCTAAAATTATGTTTCTTTTCCAGAACTGTTTGGTCAATGACCCATCTCCACAGTTTTTTTTTTTTTTAATGTTTATTTATTTTTGAGACAGAGAGAGACAGAGTGTGAGTGGGGAGGGGCAGAGAGAGAGGGAGACAAAGAATCTGAACCATCTCCAGGCTCAGAGCTGTCGGCACAGAGCCTGACGTGGGGCTCGAACTCACGAGCTGTGAGATCATGACCTGAGCCAGAGTCAGATGCTCAACCGACTGAGCCACCCAGATGCCACAATCCACAGTTTTAAAAACAATAGGCATGGTCCTGGGGCACCTGGGTGGCTCAGTCAGTAGGGTGTCTGACTCTTGGTCTCAGATCAGGTCTTGATCTCAGGGTCGTGAGTTCAGACCTTATGTTCGGCTCCTTGCTGGGAGTGAGGCCTCCTTAAAAATAGATATGGTCCCAACAGAAAATCTGAGATGGTGTTATACAATGTTGAATGCTTTGTCTTCTACAAGAGCGTGTGGAAACGTGTATAAATGCTTTTTAAATGCTCAGAAAAACATGGGGGTTAGAATAGATGGTCTCTTCCAATTGTGTCTTCAGGTTTTCTAAGATGCATAAATTCCATAAACTCCCAGGAACCCTGAGATCACCGAGCCGAAATCAAGAGTTGCATGCTCAACTGACTGAGCCACCCAGGCGCCCCCATTAATATCGGTTTGCAAGGATGTCAAGTCATATCTTTTTATTTGTTTCATTTATCAAAGCAAACCATTTACCTTCTCCTTTTCCTTCTGTTCTTGTCAAATAACTCTCATTTTCCAAAGACGCGTAGGAAGGATCGACGCTGAATTGATGGAACATGCCAAGGCAAAGTAACCAGGTGAAGCTTGAATTAGAAGGTCAGTAGTGATGTCGAGATACTGTCCCCAAGGGCAGCTTGTGAAGTAAGGACACAGCAAACGACTTGGCCAACACGCACGGCTTGTCTCTATCACTACAGCATCTACCACAGGGAGACGCACAGGAGGCAGGTTAGCGAGCGCCCACGGTTCTGTCCCCCTGGAGGTCCACTGGGAGAAGGCCACCAGCCCTTCACCGGCGAATGAGTCAGCCAAGCGTGGGGCTCTGGGGTGTTTGCGCCCATAGGAGCTCCACCTTCAAGGCTCCGTGCCGCTGACGGAAAGCAAAGTTGTTGAGATTTCGGTGAGGACCGTGAACCACAGCTCTCAACTTTAAATTTTCAAAATCACCTTTTGTGATCCTTCGTTACGCTCCACAGATTTACATTTCTCCTGTTCACATAGGTTTCTACCTGGGGAGCCAAAGGGTGTATTGTTGTTGGCTTATTTTTTTGTAATAACTAACGGTTGTAATGAGATAAGGATCTTTTCTGACCTACTGGGGCACTGCGAGAATTATTTAAGAAAATCGAGCACTGGAGGAGTCTGTGCATAATGAGGTGGTGAATATTTGCACTGTGTTGAGGTCACGCCTGGCTTCGCGGACTTCACTTGAAATAAACTGCCTTTTCATCTCCATCACGATGTGTGGAAAAACACAGCAGAGAAAAATGATTTTGTGTCCTGATTCCTACAAAGGAGGTTTTTTAATAAATCTGAATTTAAAAAAAAAAAAATCTGAATTTCAAATAATTCCTTGGCCAAACCTTTCCAAGAGGGTTGGGTAAGGTCATCTGCAAACCTGTAGAATGTACTTTAAGATGCACAGAGCACTTTGTTGGGAGGGGGAGAGGGAACGAGACAGGCTGACAAGTCCTCTGTCATTAACCTTGTTTGGGGGACCCAGAGGTGCCAGTGCGGGCTGAATTGTGTCCCCCAAGAGATAAGTGGAAGCCCCAGTCCCAAGAACCCGTGGATGTGGGTTTATCTGAAAATGGGTTCTCTGCAGATGGGATCAAGTGGAGATGAGGCCAGGGAACACCTCAGGATGGCACTAATCCAGGGACTGTGTCCTAAGAAGAGGAGAGGAGCCACAGAAACAGACTCCCACAGGGAGAACACCGCGCGATGATGCAGGCAGAGATGTGAGTGAAGTGTCTATAAGCCAAGGACCTCGGGATTGCCAGCAAACACTAGAAGCTAGGAGAAAGGAGAGGAAGGGCCCTCCCCCAAGAGCCTTCAGGAAAGTCATGAGTACCAATCAGAGAACACAGAGTCCCTGACATGGAAGGAATAATCTGCCAACGTCCAAGAACAGAGGTTCCTAATTTTACACGTTAGGAAACACAGCAGAAGATGGATGAGATCTTTTAAATTTATTTGTAACAATATTAGCAAAAAGTACCCATTTGCTTGTAAATCAGTTCCCCTAGGGTGGAGACGTCAGGATATTCTTGGAGCAGTTAGGAAGTCAGTTCTCCCCTGGTAGCTACAGGGAGCCAGCCTCCCACCCCTGGGCCCTTTCTCCTTGATTTGCCAAGGATCAGGGTGACTGTCACCTTCCTAGTGACACAGAGACTGAAGAATATCTTCAGGAGTCCTCTGGCGGTGGGGACACGCCGTCACCTTCCTGGGAGGGTTTGGCCTCTTGGGGGCTCGGTTGGGAAACACAGCAGGGCCCGTCCCCCGGCTCCCCTTCTCTGCCCTCTTGGCCGACCTCCCCCCACGAGGAGGGTTTTCAGCGGGAGGGATTGTGAGGACACTTGCTGGGAACTAAAAATGCCCGTTAAACCAGAATGGGTGCATGTACTGGGCTGTGTCCTCCTCCAGCACCTGGCAGGTGAAATCCAGGCCATGTGGGAGGGACGGACACACTGTGGGGCCTCAGCCAATAAAAGAGTACATGGGAGGGCGGAGGAGCGAACCAGGGAGCCAAGAGGCCTCGGGTTCCATCTCTGCTGGAAGGCTCATCTCGCCTCACCCCTTCCAGCCAGCTCACCCACCCTCATATTAGAGACACTTCCACAAAGCCCTGCAGGGACACAAAGACATGCTTCCTTCTCTGTGTTTGCACAGCAAACTCCCTTCTCCGGCAAATGCTGTCATATTGCATCAGTCAGGCTTGCCCAGAGAAACAGAGCTGGTAGGATGAACGTATAGATGTTTTGGAAAGAATCGGTTCACGTGTTTACGGAGGCTGGCAGGGTGAGCCAGCAGGGCTGGAGACGGGAGGGCCGAGGTTCCAGCTCTAGTCCAAAGGTGGTCTGCTGTAGAACCAGGGAGAGATGAAGTCCAGAGGCCACCTTCTGGAGAATTCGGTCTTGCTCAGAGGAGGCCACACTTTCTCTTCTGTTCAGACCTTCCACTGATCAGACACGGCCCACCCGCATTAGACAGAGGAGCCGGCTTTACTCAAAATCCACCAATGTCAATGTTCATCTCATCCAAAACACACTCTCAGAAAATAATAGTAATAATGTCACCATCCAGAACAATGTTTGATCAAATATCGGAGCACCGGGGCCCAGCCATGTCAGCACGTAAAATTAACCAACACGGGGCACGTGGGTGGTTCAGTTGGTTACGCACACAGTTCTTGGTTTCGGCTCAGGTCATGATCCCACACTTTGTGGGTTCGAGCCCTGCATTGGGCTCTGCACTGACAGCGTGGGGCCTGCTTGGGAATTCTCTCTCTCCCTCTCTCTGCCCTTCCCCTGCGCTCTCTCCCTCTCTTCCTTTCTCTCTCTCTCTCAAAATAAATAAATCAACTTAAAAAATAGCCATCACTCATACTTCATCTATATTGTATATTACATAATAGGACATGTGTTTGTACATATGTCGTAATATTTTATGTAGAAACATTGTCATATATTACACAACATATATTGTGTGTGTGTGTGTGTGTGTGTGTGTGTATAATTTTTACCTTTTATTTGTCTTGGCTGTCAGTTTCTAGAAATTAGAAAGTGAGACTTATTATATCTTTGTATTTTCCTCACGTAGACCTATGGCCCAGTGCCCAGTCAATGGTAAATGTTTAATCAGCGCTCCTTTGAAATGGGAGAGAGTCTACCGTGCATATGTGGGATGTTGTTGTTGGACTATCCGATGTTCACCACTTTGCTGCCCTCACCTGCTTGTGACCAGCTGCTGATGAGCGCCTCAGTTGGGCAATGTCACTTCAGTCATGACCACGTCGCCCTTACCATCCTGAGAGGAAAGTATGTCCCCTGAGATGCACGGAGAGCACTTCCCTTTCCACAGTCAAGTTTTCACAGACGATGTTCCAGTGGGACGTGCCACCCCCTTCCCCCAGACAAAGTCACTAAGAAAAGTGAATTCATCTGAAGCTAAACCTGGCGTAACAGACCAGGAGTACAATGAGTGCTTTTGTGGAGTTACGTTTTATTACCAGGGGAATGCATTCCATCTTCTTGAACACGGAAGCGCCCGGCATGATGTGTCTGTGATGGAAAGTTCACGTTACAGAAACACTGGGTGCTCCACCAAAGCCCAAGATGCTACCCAGACCTTTTCCAGTGACTGCAGGCATCCCTTCTGTGGGAAATAAGGAGAGAAGCAGGTGGTTAGAGTGAATTACTCTAATACTGGAAACCTAGGGGCGCCTGGGTGGCTCGGTCGGTTAAGTACCCGACTTCGGCTCAGGTCATGATCTCGCGGTCCGTGTGTTTGAGCCCCGTGTCGGGCTCTGTGCTGACCGCTCAGAGCCTGGAGCCTGTTTCGGACTCTGTGTCTCCCTCTCTCTCTGCCCCTCCCCTGTTCATGCTCTGTCTCTCTCTGTCTCAAAAATAAATTAACGTTAAAAAAAAATTAAAAAAAAAAAAAAAAGAAAAGAAACCTAAACTAACACCCTGGGCAGCAGACGTGCTAACATGCCTGTGGTTCCTTCTTCACCCTTCAGCCAGAAAGGCACAGTTTTCCTTTATTCAAAGGTAGGAATTGTATCTGTGGACAGACTTCTTTTTCCGCACACCCGAGACACTATCAGCATCTGTAAAATAGATTATGTACCAACCAGAGAGAGCCAAGAATACTGGATTTCACCCTTAAATTCGCGTGCAATGGCTTCCCTGTACCGACTGTCTACCAGAACCTCCCAGAAAGCATCTGCACCCTCCGGTGCGCCGAGCTCAGAGCTAGGCAGAGCTTTGCTGTTCACCAGGGAACCCGCTTCGCTAAGAACACGGTGCCCAACAGAGCCCTCTTCCTCTGCTTCCTTCTGGACCGCGTTGCTCCTGTGTCAAGTGCAGCACTTCCTGGGTGCGAGCAGAGTCTCCCTCCCCCATCCCTCTGTCCAGTCCAGCGCCCAGAGGAGGGCATGGGCCGGGAGGTCTTCAGATGTGCCTGAGGGTGGCATCCAGGAGAAAAGTCACCTCGGCCCAAAACACAATCGTTTTGTTCCCAGTCCACACCCTGATGTAGCGAGGATATTTGAAGATGTTTTAGGATGAGACCCGGCAGCAACGCGATTTTTTTTTTCAGCTTCTTTAGTCTCCCCTTTTTTATTTTCTTTTTCTATCATCTTATTTTTAATATTTATTTAATTTTAATGTAATTTATTGTCAAGTTGCCTAGCATACAGCGTATACAGTGTGCTGTTGGTTTTGGGGGGTAGTTCCCGTGATGCATCACTTACAACACCCAGTGCTCACCCCAACGGGTGCCCTCCTCGATGCCCATCCCCCATTTTCCCCTCTCCCCCGCCCCCACCATCCACCCTCAGTTTGTTCTCTGTATTTAAGAGACAGAAACATGGTTTTAGGAAAAAGAAGAAAAAGGACATAGGGACCGAGGGCAGGCCACCCCAAAATGTTCCCCACTTTGGCATTTTGATTATTTTAAATAAAAGTTCTTAAGAAACAGCAGGTGCAAAGACATTCAGGCCCTCCTCTGTGCCCCAGAAAGCAGGAAGTAAATCCCCCGTGTGGATGGTACCCTCCCTGTGCTGAGAAGTAAAAACACATCCTTATCACCAGAGATAAAATCTTCTGAGCAGAGAAAGCCATAGAAACAAATCTTGTTGCCTTTTTTTCTCATCTGCTACCTCTGCCCAAATTCTGCTTAGAATTCCTTACTAATTAAAGATTCCAAACATCTGTTTTCCTTGATCCTGCTAAATTGCTCACAAAGTTATTGTCTCTTTGTCTCAAAAGTGTAAAACCTTGTCTGCCTTGGCATTCTTTGGTCTGGATTTCGTTATTGGGCCTCGGTGTGCACATCATAAAACTTTGGGATTTTTCTCCTGTTAACCTGTCTCGTGTAAATGTAATTCTTCCCCCAGCCGAAGACCTTGAAAGGTAGAGGAAGAATTTTACCTTCCCTACAATGAGAAGGAGAAAGAGAAGAGGGAGATGAAGGGGAGGAGGAGAGGAGGGAGGAGAAAGGAGGAGGAGGTCGAGGAAGGAGAGGGTGGAGGGTGAGGAGGAGGAGGAGGGGGAAGGGGAGAAGGGCAAGAGGGGGAACGAGAGAAGGAGGCGAGGGAGGAGGGGAGAGCAATGTGGAAAAAGAGATCAAATATCCCTCCTGATCGAGTCAAGCTCCTTTAATCCTGAAACCATCTTCTTCAAAGTGGAGTTAATGAAACACTAAGAGCACAGTCCTATTAAAACCAAACACTATTCTTGTTGTATTTTAATGATGTCTTAAAATTAGGCACCACCTTATACTTTACAAAGCCCTTTTAAGGTCCTAACGCCATCTGATACTCATGTCAATCTGAGGCACGGAGGAAGGCATTTTTGGCTGCGTCTGGACCTGCGGAAGTTTTAAGGGGATTATTTCCAGGTCACACGTGCAGTGTGCTTGCCCGGCGGGGACAAGTCCCAGGTCTCGGGCCGTGTGGGGCCGGCTTAACTGTCGTCCATCACGTCTGCTGCCCATGAGTCCTCCAATATCCCAGCCTCCTCAGCATGACGCTTTAATTCTTGAAACATGACTGGGACGCCAGTTTCAGAATGGTGCTCGCACGTGAAGTGTACCGTGTCATGGTGGGCAATTATCCACGTCCTGCCGTCACCAAACTTGTAGGGTAGTGGGAGAGACAAGAACGAAAGCTGTACTTGAAACGCATTCAAATGATAATAAAGGCACTGGAAGAAACAGCAAGCGCCCTGAGGGCGTCCAATGTGCTCGAGGGTCAGGAGAAGGAGTGAGAAGGGACAGACAGGGGGTGCCAGTACAGCTGGCTCTGAGCCCTGGGGGGCACGTCCGCCCAGCGCCCCCCCCAGGACTGTCGTCCCCAGTGTGGAGCATGAAAGGGTGGCAGTTGGCACAGGAAGCTGCCTGGACGGTCCTGCACCAGCCCGTGGCCAGCACCTGACTGCTGCGTCGGCTTCCTCCCGCGACCAGCCGTAATGAGTCTTGAATGTGGCTCTGGGGGGTGACGACAAGGTATGTCTGAGTTAGAGTCACTATCAACGGCAGTAGTGGGGGGTAGTGACGGGGCCTGCAGATGGAGATACAGTCATACCTGAAAGAGCTAGACCTGCCCTCCAGGGGACAGAGAGCACCGCTCGGTCATAGTTTAGAGGGTGACACGTACAGGTGTTTGGTTTAGCCCATCTGCCGGCAGCTGACCTCGGTGGGACGGCCCTGACAAGGGACAGCAGAGCCAAGTGACGAGGCCCCTTCGAGAGGCAGAGCCGCGAAAGAGGGAGGGACAGCAGAGGGAAATGCGGTGACTATATAAAGAGTAAAACTGGTGAGAAGTGTTGGCCGGTACAGGAGAAGGCGAAAAGATGGGTTGGGATGCGCCACGGACTGCTAACGGCAGTGGCTCGTGGGGACAGCAGTCAGAGAGCTCCGCAGGAGAAGGAAGCTGGGCTCAGACGGCAGACATTTCGAGGTTGAGGAGCTTGTGCTTTACCCAAGTGAAGCGAAGCTCCAATCGGGGCGACAGGACAGATGACTCTGTAGGAGGGGACCGCAGATCCAGACTTAGAGTCAGTGGCACTAACTATGACTTTAGTTATAAGCCTTGGAAAGCGGGAGGGATTACCCAGAGTGAGCTTGTTGAGTGAGCACAGAGGGAAGGGAATGCCGCCCTTTAAAGTCTCAAGAAGAGAGGTTCACAGGGAAAGCAAGATAAAATGTTGGAAGATGGAGGGGGCGGCCTGGGTGGCGCAGTCGGTTAAGCGTCCGACTTCGCCGGGTCGCGATCTCTCGCGGTCCGTGAGTTCGAGCCCCGCGTCGGGCTCTGGGCTGACGGCTCGGAGCCCGGAGCCTGCTTCCGATTCTGTGTCTCCCTCTCTCTCCTCGCCCCTCCCCCCGTTCATGCTCTGTCTCTCTCTGTCCCAAAAATAAATAAACGTTGAAAAAAAAAATTAAAAAAAAAAAAATGTTGGAAGATGGAGAGGAACAAAGTGTTGTGTCTGGGAGTGGCAGGAGGCGGAGATTTCCAACCAGGACAGAGTGTGGAGAAGCACCGCTATGGCAGAGACCCGGCAAGCCTAGGGCGGAAAGGTCACCATCGGGGTTGACAGTTTACAAGTCCCCATTGACTTTACTGGAGGCCACTTCGGTGCCACGGTGGAGTTAAAAGCCAGCTGTGGACCGAGAAGTAAGCAGAGGGAAGGGAATGGAGACAGAGGTCCAGCAATGGAGGGATGGGAGCCAGGAGGAAAGGCAGAAAGGTGAGCTTCCTTAACCCCATGACTCCATTACAGTAACATTCAATGGTGTTTTCCTTACTCATGGTGGCTTCTCTCCATGACCCTGCAGACCAGCGGGGGGGTAGGCAGAGCCCAGGGTGTTGGTGGATGAGAAGTGAGGGCTGAGGGTCAGAAGGGAGACAAAGACAGCACAGAGAGGGGTGTCTTCACCGCTGCCCGAGATCAAAGCCTCTGGGACGAAGGACCGACATCTGGGTTGTTCCCTATGGCTCCTCCCCTCCTCCACCTTACAAACCTTGGCTCATTTTTGGCTTGGTTCTGGGGAGTGTGAATGTCGTGATTCATGGTCAAAACCTGCCAACGCTTTGAATTCAGTTCTTAGTGGCATATCGTTTTTATTCTGGGCTCTCCCTGGAATAAAAACCTCCCCGTCAAGGGCGTCTGGGTGGCTCAGTCGGCTGAGCATCAGACTCTCGATTTTGGCTCAGGTCGTGACCCCAGGGTCACGGGATCAAGCCCCGAGTCAGGCTCTGAGCTAAGCATTGAGGCTGCTTAAGATTGTCTCCCTCTAATCTCTACCCCTCCACTGCTCACACACATTCTCTCTCTAAAATTAAAAACAAAAGGCCTCTCCTCATTGCTCTGGTTGGTAGCAGTATGGCAAATCAGACATGGTTTCAGTAAGACACTCAGATATAAAAAGTCAAAGGGGAGGAGTCAGTCCGTATCGATGCAGAACATAAAAATCAGAGTGCTTGAGAAGATTTCGTGCAAAAGATGTTATATTTTAGACCAATTCATATTATACCACTGGAATCCAATTTTAAATCCATAGTATTAGGAGTTATGTGGGCTTTAACTACACAAATTTAGAATAAGTGGGGTCTAGATTTCCTTTCCTTAGGACATGATTAATTATAGGCCAGGCAAAATGAGGGATCAGTGGGAGTCCTGAGCCCTCTCCTTTAGGAGGGCTTCTTAAAGAAGGGCGTCAGAGTCTGATTCGATCCTTCGCTAAAGCCCCAGGGACCGTTCATTACCTCTTGACTCCTATTCTCCACCACGAAGCCCACTCCTAGCCTCCCTTTCTGTGACGCAGGATGCATCAGGCATCGAAAACTTGGGTCTCTTGCAAGAGGCTGTGGACAAATTGCCACATGCATGCCCTGAAAGCAATAGCCTGTGGCCCGTAGGAGAGCAAATTAATACAGGAAGCAATCGCTCAACCCTTGGTGGAATCAGAATGCCGACTCAATTTTCAAATGCTAATTTTAAGTGCATCAGAAGCCGTCTATAAATTTCCCTTTATGACTTTTACATTCATAATGTATGTCCTGCCAGGAATCTGGTACCTGGCTATGTAGTCAGTGTACGATGTAGAGACTTCGAGAACAGAATTCAAAGGCAGAATGCACATACTTGACTTTTCCACCTCCAAAGCCCTGGGGATTGTCGGGTTCAGTTTACGTTCCTGAGACCAGGAATTCCAGGCTGTGTGGTTGGCAAGGGAAGCCCAGTCATGGCCCAGTCTAGAATAGTTTTTAAGGGTATGTTTAGCGTACCGTGCTCTCTGTGCCTTAGTTCCAGGACTGAGCGGACTGCTCCAGAGAGAGCAAGATGCCTATGGTGAGCTCCTTAGGTCCGGGGCCAGGAACAAAGGCAAGCAAGGGCAGTCCCTTGGGGATCCTACCTGCTGGTGGAGAAAGATGAGCAGCTTACATAGAAACATTACTACCTGAGTGGTGGGTGACCCATTCTTCGTTCTGGTAAAACAAAGCAAACAAAAAGCAACCACCAGTATTCGATCCGTGCTACTCATCGCGAGGTCTGCAGACCAGCAGCTTTAGAATCTCCCGGGAGGCTATGAGAGATGCAGAAAGGATCTCTGGCCACGACCCAGACTAACTGAACCAGAATCTGCATTTTATAGGATGTGCATGTCTGCTCAAGTGTGAGGAACACTTAGTCAAAGCACGTCAGAGACGGAGACAAGGATCCCGTGTGGCAGAGGCCAGTGCCTCTGATGACGCTGCCCTCCAGCCACCTCTTATGCCGGACCTCGACCCCCTCACTGGTCTGCCTCATTTTCCTCCTCGTAGATTTCTTTATCTGCCCTCCAAGCATAGGAGTCATCCCCAGTTTCTTCCTTTTCCTTTTGCTATTCTCACTGGCTTCTGTCTCCCAGTGGGAATGTTTCATGCCTGTATCTTTAACCCCCACAAGTCAAAATCACGGGGACACTTGAGAGCTGATTTTGGCTGAAACCATACGAAAGAGCATCACATAAATGCTGGCTGTCATTACACATAACTGAGCTTTTCCTCGTGCTAGCCCTGTTCTCGATGCCTCAGCTGGGTCAACTCCTAAATCAGCCTTCATAAGGACCCCCCTTATTTTCATCACTTTACAAATTAGGAACTCGGAGAAGAGAGGGGTTAGAGGCAGGCTCAGGTCCTGCAAGCAGCACATGGAGAAGGGAGGAGTCAAAGCCATATTCCAGGACTCCACGGCCTATGCCACAGCCACCAGACGGTCTTGTCTCTCTTCAGTGAATTCCAACATGACCTCCATCATCCCAGACCGCCATGAGCCCCAGGCTCGCGCACACAGCTTTCTGACGTGCAGCTCAGGCACCGGGACCCACTGCAACCTGCCTGTCCCTCTCCCCGGCTGTCCCTGGCCGTCTAGTCTGTCTCTCGCAGGGACCCGAAAACCAAGCTTGACCTCCCTCTTCCTACCTCCCCCACTCCTCCAGCGAATGCTTACTGCTAACTGCTGTCACCACTGAGGCGCTTATGGGGGATCCCCAGCGTGCACCCTCCCCTCCATGTATACTCCCACAGCCTTAGGGCAGCCAGCATTTCATTACCAGCAACTTCAACAGCCTGCTCACTTGTTGCACCTGTTCATAGTCTTATTTTCAAGTTCAGACATAGTCACGTAATCAATACTGACAGCCACCTCATGCGGTGACTCACTTGTCTTACAGAGTACCATTTTGTTTTACTTTTAGAAAGAGAGAGCGCAAATTGGGGAGCAGGGCAGAGGCAGAGAGAGAGAGAGAGAGAGAGAGAGAGAGAGAGAATCTCAAGCAGACTCCACACCCAGCGCAGAGCCTGACACAGGGCTCAATCCCATGACCTGAGCCGAAATCAAGAGTCAGATGCTCAACTGACCGAGCCACCCAGTCGCCCCCAGAGTTCCATTTTCTCCAAGGCAGGTCCAAGTCCAACAACGATAATATCCATTATGAGACACTTGCATGAATTCATATACACGCTCGTCACGAACACAGGCAAACCTCCCCATATATGCATACACCCCTGATGTATATTCCCATATAGACAGAGATAGATGCACATACACATTTCCCGTGTAAACACATGCATACACCTCCTATGTGCACACACTTGCATCTCTGTACACACACAGGCATCTATCCCCATTATACACATATCACATCCCCTGTAGACACATTCATATATCTGTACACAGGCAACCAGAAACTCCAATATATATACAAACATATATATCTATATGATCTATATCTGTGTTTATATCTAAACTTATATTACAACCATACTTCTATCTATATCACCCATATACAGGCAAATATCCCCATACGTACACATACATGTATTTTCATATATATGCATATATATATTTCATATATATATGCATATATATTTTCATATTATATATTCATATATGTATTTCATATATATATTTCATTCATATATTCATATATATTTCATTCATATATTCATATATTCATATATATATTCATATATATATTTCATATTATATATTCATATATATGCATATATATTTCATATATGCATATATATTTCATATATGCATATATTTCTATATTTCTTTCTATACACTACAGACTATATCTCTATGTATCCAGAGATATGTATCTCTGTACAGGCACTAATTTTATTGTATACACAAACATAAGTCCCATCTATGCACATGCATATAAGTGTATCTGTTTGCACACAGACATCCACTCTGATAAATTATACACACATCTGTGTGTCCTCTGTATATGCACACGCACATACCCCAAACGTGCATATATATCTTTTTACATACACGCCCATATAGCCCCATAAATTCACATATTTATGTTTCTATAGATACACAAATAGGATATTTGGTTCATATATCACTTAGCTTCCTATGGCCATTTATAAAACATTACAAATATCCTCTCTGGGGGCATTCGTAGCTTTCTTCGGGCAAATGAATTAGTTCAGTAGGGTAAATGGCCAGCCTCGGGTCACCCAGCCAGTGAGAGGGGAACCCCACACCAGCTCCTGGTCCCCCTGACCACCCACCCTTTTGCTTCTGTCTACACTGCTCCGTGCCACATTAGGACCACTCGCGTCCCCTCTCCCCTCACAAAGAGCCGGATGACGCTTCAAAATCAAGGCGATGCGTCTCTGTGATGTTTGGAAACGTTTATGTGTCCAGGTGCACCGGGCTGGGTTCCGAAATGCTGGGCTGGGTCCTAAAACGACCATGTGCGTTCCTACATTCCCAGAGAGGAGGCTCCCCGGCTCCGGAAACGAGCCCCTCCTTCTTCTTAGAAGGATGCCCTATGTGCATAAAATCTGACATTCACCAGGAAAGTCGGTGGCAGAGAAGCCACACCGTGTCCTCCACCGCTCTATTTCCGTGTCCTGGAAACTGGAATGACCGTCTCCTTAGGCAGCTGCCTGTTTCCTGCAGCTCTGACTGATGGAAGCGACCAGCTGGCTGGTTTAGAGAAAGGTCATCTGGGTGGGTCCGTGGACCCCCTTCCTAGTGCTGAAGGGGAAACAGGGCGATCTCTGCTTCTCATTCCCAGCATCCAAGTACATTTGTGCCTAGTAGTTTTCTTGTTATGTAATATCATGAAATTCATGAAATAATGCATACATAAATATATACAAGACGCACATAGACTACATAAGTGAGTGGTTTTTATTCATTCCTCCGCTGCATATATACTTGGACCTTCAGAAAATACTTTATTTGACCTATGTTGGAAAACCTTGGGGCTGAATAATCTCTATTAGCCGTATACATTGCATTTCTTACTGGACCCATGTTCACACTTACACACACAGCTTTTCTCTGGTAGAACTTGTCAGTGAGTCTTGGCAACGTGTAGGATTTGACCATTTTCTGGCCACACTTACAATGTGTGACTTGGTAACTGTCTTGCCTGGTTTAATACCAACTCAGACATTTGAAATACAAATCTCAGCAGCCGTGGCCCCCTATATGGAGCACCAGCAGTGGTGGGAGGACTGGAAGGTGGGACCCCAATCCCCGTTTCCTGGTACTCACACGTTCGTGCAATTCCCCCCAGTGAGTACGGGAGGGGCCTGTGACCCTGTGAGCACCTCCTAACCATAGAACATGATGGACGGTCTCTTTCCGTGACTGCATCATATGTATGTGGTCCCACTGGCTGGCCCGTCCTCACTCTCTCGCTAGGCTTGAAGAAGCAATAGCCATCCCGTGACCCTGGCCCACAGAAGTGATAACACACATGTACGTGTGTGTGTGCATGTGCATGTGTGTGTGTTTCAGCCTCGTGTCCTATGTTAGGACCTCAGGATGTTGTATTTGCTGGCTCACGTCACAACCCTTTGGAGGAAGCCCCACTGCCCCCATTTTGAAGATGAATAGACTGAAACTCGGAGACGATTAGCAACTCGTCCAGGCCCTCGCAGCGGAGACGTGACCAGACGCAAGCAGGACTGATGGGGCCCGGGTCTGGGAGCTTATGTTATCCCGATTCCTCCTCAGAAAGGAGCTCTTTCCCTCTGTTTTCAGGCTGGTCTCCCCAGTCTCGCGTGCATTTGTGCAGCTAATCCCGTGTTTCAGCCAGGCGTAGGGCACCGAGACGGCTGGCGGTCCCACCGATGTCCACACCTTTGCTCTTCAATCCACCAAGGTGCAAACGTTCCAGAGAGTGGTGCTGGCGTGGGGCGGGGTCCCACTCCTTCGTGCCCCGTGATTGCCCGGCGTTTTCCTTACGTCACAAATGGAGCAGTCTTTCTGTCCCCTGACGCTCCTCTGTGTCCCTGAGCCCACTTGACCTTTGCTCAAAGGAAAATGAGACCTACGTTTCAGTGAAAATGACACTGATAGGTACGATCCCCCCCATGCGAGAACTTACTAATTAATAGCAGGGGATGATGAAGATTCAGGAGCCGGTTGGGGCTCTGATGTCAAATTCGAGTACCTGCCAGGTGTGTTCCTTTCCGGGTTCAATGAGCACATGTCGTCAACGCCCCACACTGCCCGCCCCCTCACCACCTCCACTCACACACCCACACCAGCCTGGGCTGCACTTTCCTGACCAGAGACATCGAGGGCCATTGACGTCCACAGCCGGGACAGGCTGCCTTAAACTTCCATTAACTTTTGAGGTGCTTATTGTCTTATCTTTGTGTCGGTCAGATACCCATATCATGTAAGAAAAGGAAACGTGATGATTTTTGTGCACGTCAAGGGATCTTGGCCTAACTTGTCTGTTTATGTAATTTTGGCCCAAAACAGCCTGGCTCTCAATTATAATGATCGGTGTCATGAAAGAGGGCAGCGTTGGGGGGGCTTCATTCTGAAATAACGGTATTTAATTCCAGGGAAGAAATTAACACAGAACTCTGTTGTATTTCAAAATAAAACAGCACGGAAAATACTGCATTTGCTGGAAGTTACCCTTCAGGGGTACACAACCCAAGATTGCACGTTTAACATTTCGGCATAATGATCACTCTGAAGAGCGAGGTGTTAGGGACGGGGTGGTGGGAATGGTGAGTGTGTGAAAGAGGAAACGAGCGGTTCTTCTAGGCAAACTCCACGAGTCGTGGGCAACGGAGAGACGGGTGGCTCAGAGACAGTAAAGAAGGAACTAAGTTTAAGAAGCCACGAAGTGTCAGAGCCCAGACTTTTACCCTCAGTGTAAAACACTCACTGGTGCTTTTGTGAGGACACCATGCTAATTTTCGCTACAAAATAACTTGCCGCAGATATGTTGTAATAAGAACACACTGATGTAACGTTTTATTTTATTTTTATTCTCTGCATTCTTTATGCAACGTAGAAGCGTCAGGGACACCTTGTCGTCAGATAGATGATCCTAACGGCTAAGCTGCTTTCAAGGAGTAGATTGGTTCCCTTTAGATGCTGGGGGCCCCATCCAATAACTGCAATTAGCACAGTTGTTTATTGCATTCTCCATAAATATTTACTGGGTGAAGGAGATGGCTGCGGAGCCTTACGTGTCTAAGAGCACAGCACCGTCTTACACACTTGAGCTCTGTGCCTTCTGTTGTCCATCTGCTGGACAGAACCCGGTCCCGGGTCACACCTCATCGTACATGAGGCTGGAAGCTGTGGATTTAGTATATGCCACCAACGAAAGAGATGGGCTTTGGTGAACAGCAAGCAGTCACCACCAGTCATCCCTCTGAGGGTGTGCCGAGGATTCGAGAAAGAAACAGAGCTCAGTAAAAGACCATCGCGAGCCCCGGAAAGACAGCTCCAACTTCCAGGTCCTTCTGTAGGGGCCTCAGGGGAATCATACGGGAAACACTCAAAGTGTCTGAAGATTAGTACAAGTCCAGCTATCTCATTATAGCTCCAGCCAGATGAGGAGTCTGGAGCTCAGATGCAAGGTCCTGACAGGACTCACAAACCCGGGAGTGAGTGACAGCTTGTGATATTTAAAGTCACTAAGATGGATGAACTCATTTAGCCGAGAATTGCAGAGACAAGATCAGAGGGTTGAGGGCTAACTCCAGAGGCGTTTAGACATTTACAAACCTGGGAGGGGAGGAAAAGCCAACAACAACAACAAAAGACTGTAAAGGAGCTACCATTGAGGAAAGATGTGAACAAGGAGCGTGTGTCTGAGAAGGAGATACTGGTCACTCGTTCCCGGTGCTGCAGGAGTAAGACAACACGGGCGGAGTTTGTGACGTGGAGATCACGGTTGACCTTAAATCGTGGAAAGGTTGGGAGAGAAGCCTATTTGGAGTAGGAGTGGAATGACCAGGAGTTGAGAAAGCCCTTCTAATTCCCACTCAATACAACTTGCTCTGATCAGTCTGCTTCGTGGTCCATTGGTGGTTCACCAGCTTGCTCCCTCAACACGGAAGTTTCTTTAAAAACCTTGTCACCCATGTGAGAGGTGGTCTTCACGTTAGGTTCTCGAAGCCCATGATTGGTAGCTCTTTTTTACTCCCATGCTGCAGTACCATTTCCACGAACCAAAACACTCATCTTGCCAGAAAAAGTAAATTGCCACTTTGGAACATGAAAAACACATAAAAATGTGAATAATTATCATCGTGAGCATAGTAAGTGCTGTGGGATTGGGTGAATAAAGCAATTTGCCTCCTGTTACGCCTCCCTCTTTTTTGCTTTCATAATGATCAAAATACTTTTTAGATTACTAACACAGCCAGGTAGAAATTAGAGGGAAAAATTCTCCCAACAGACATAGACTTTATCCATAAACCAAAACCCCATCTCCAGGCTCCAAATCACAGACTTTTCTAAGTGAATATAATATTTTACTCTGCCCCTCCCAACTTTCTTCCAAATTCATCCTCACCACTATTTATTCATAAACTCCACTAAACACATAGATCTGAAACAAATAAAAACATCAGTTTGCCCTGAATTCCTTGATGGTGGGCTAGACATATTTCTTTCTTCACCCTTTGAGAATGGGAAAACGGCATAATGGTGATATTACAGACCGATTTCAATGACGATAAACTACTGCAATGACCCAGAACCTATATAGCAGGAGACAGCTGAATCATCTAAAGGTTCTTCCTCATTTCCATTAATAAACTGAGGATACTTTGAAGTCTCCTAAAAGAGGGTGGAGAGCTTCCTAGACTTTGAGGACATCAAAAGACGAGATCAGAGAAAGCAGGAAAACACAGGAGTAACCCCAACACTGAGGACAGTGTTTTGCCTCAAGACATTTGCTGACTAGTGAAAGTGGCCCGGTGATTTGAACCCAAGGAACAGAAAAGCCAAATGGTGGGAAAGAGCGGAGGACGACTCAAAGTAGGCGTAGCTTTAGGTGGCTTCCAAGGCTGAGAAAGACCCACATCGGACTGGGAACTTGTCAAGGAGGGGCGTCCTTGCTAAAGGGCACAGATATCCAGCCAGGATCCCTGAAATGCGGTGGCCAAGGAGCAAGTGGAAAACAGAGCAGACCAACACTGTCAAAGTTTCCAGAGAGCAAACCAGGATCAAGAAAGAAAAACTTGGCATAGCTCAAGGTCGAAGAAAAACAGAATATTATAGTAGTAGTTTTGTCCATTTAATATAAATTTTTCAAATACATTGGTACAAATTTTTTTTTTAATTTTTTTTTTCAACGTTTATTTATTTTTGGGACAGAGAGAGACAGAGCATGAACGGGGGAGGGGCAGAGAGAGAGGGAGACACAGAATCGGAAACAGGCTCCAGGCTCCGAGCCATCAGCCCAGAGCCTGACGCGGGGCTCGAACTCACGGACCGTGAGATCGTGACCTGGCTGAAGTCGGACGCCCAACCGACTGCGCCACCCAGGCGCCCTGGTACAAATTTTTTTAAAACACACAATTTATAAGAAATAACATGAGAAGAAACAGAAATAAGAATAGTCCTCTGTCTTTTAATCCATAATTAAAATCCCCTCTAAAAGAACTCTCGGCCCAGCTGACTTCCTCGGTATATTCTAAAAGCATTTCAGGAACATAACAGATGAACACAGAGGAAGGGAAGGAAGAATAAGATAAAAACAAAGAGGGAGGCAAGCATAATCAACTCTTAAATACTGAGAACAAATTGAGGGTTGCTAGAGGGGAGGTGGGGGGGGGGTGGGCTAGGTGGGGGATGGGCATTAAGGAGGACACTTGTTGGGATGAGCACTGGGTGTTACATGGGAGTGATGAGTCACTAAATTCTGTTCCTGAAACCAATACTACACTGTATGTTAACCGACTTAAATTTAAATAAGTAAATTTTTTAAAAAATAGTATAGAATTTAAAATAAATAAATAAAATGTAATGGCACCAACTTTGCACGACATCTTCCAGAGAAGAAGAAAAGAGAAAACAATATCCAATTAATGTAGAAGGCTAGCCTAAACTTGGTAATAAAATCTGACAAGGATAGGGGCACCTGGGTGGCTCAGTCGGTTAAGCGGCCGACTTCGGCTCAGGTCATGATCTCCTGGTTCATGGGTTTGAGCCCCACGTCGGGCTCTGTGCTGACAGCTCGGAGCCTGGAGCCTGCTTCTGATTCTGTGTCTCCCTCTCTCTCTCTGCCCCTCCTCAGCTCGTCCTCTCTCTCTCTCTCTCTCTCTCTCTCTCAAAAAGAAATAAACATTAAAAAAAAATCCTAAAAAGGGTATTTCAAGAAAGGAAAATTACAGATCAATTGTCTCATAAACATATGTGAAAAACCCAACATAACATATTAGCTAGCTACCTAGTGTGATATAAATAAGTAGAGAGATATATCAGATTAATGCATTAGAAAATTCAATATCAGAAAAACAGCAGTTTCCCCCAACTCGATCTGTAAACGTAACGCTCTTGTCATATAGACAAGACCTTTTGTGTGTAAACTGACCCATTGTCTGTGACTGGGCAATTGAGGCAGCGTGGAGGACAAGCCCCCAAACAGCTACGGCCTTGGCAAGTTCTCCGGATGGTCCCCAGCAGTAACTGGCTATCCGTTTACATTAATGGAGAAGAAATGGACTTGGCAATGAATGTAATCGCTTTCTCTCCCTTCAAGCCTTTGGATCACCAGGACCCCTTCTAAAAGTCATATGATGCGGGTTTGTCTGTCCCGGGGCAAGGGAACTGGCCCAGTTGGGGCTGCACCAGTCCGGCTCTAACCTTGCCCTGCGGCGACTCCAGCTTCAGACACGGCTCCTCATCTCAAAGGCAGCATTTAGGAGGTGGCCCCCCATTCCTGGAGCTGGACGTACCCAGCTTTCTGCCGTCTGCCTCATTTTCTTTCGTTGTGCAGCCGGCCAGAGTCAGGTGCACCGCGTGGGGTCAAGGACTCCTCCTCAGAGTGAATCTGTTTTCCTTGCTAAATACAGCTGTCCTAAGCAAATCCAAAATAGATTTTATATGGGGTTCCTCGGTGGCTCAGTCGCTTGAGTGTCCGACTTCGGCTCAGGTCGCCATCTCGCGGCTCACGAGTTCAGTCCTCACGTGGGGCTCTGTGCTGACGGCTCAGAGCCTGGAGCTGCTTCAGATTCTGTGTCTCCCTCTCTCTGCCCCTCCCCCGCTCACACACTGCCTCTTTGTCTCTCAAAAATAAACATTAAAAAAAATTCAAAATAGGTTTTATAACATGTTAGCGTATTTTTACAATACACACTTTAAAACTTTTTGTTTCCTAATAAGTAAGGTAAAAAATTGGGGGGCGGCTGGGTGGCTCAGTTGGTTAAGCGTCCAGCTCTTTTTTTTTTAAGGTTTATTCATTGTTTAGAGGGGGGTGGTGCAGAGAGAAAGGGAGACACAGAATCCGTAACAGGCTCCAGGCTCCGAGCTGTCAGCACAGAGCCCGATACAGGACTCGAACCCACAGACGGCGAGATCATGACCTCAGCTGAAGCTGGACGCTGAACCGACTGAGCCACCGACTGGCTCAGGTCATGATGTCACGGTTCACGGGATGGAGTCCTGTGTTGGGGTCTGCACTAACAGCAAGGACCCTGCTTAGGATTCTCTCTCTCCCTCTCTTTCTGATTCTCCCCTGCTCACACGCACTCTTGAGCTCTCTCGAAATAAATAAACTTAAAAAAAAAAAGAATTTTTTAAAAATTTGCAAAACACGGGGAATGCACGGACACTCTTCTCAAAAAGTTGTTTCTAGGCATCTCCTCTGTACAAGCTATTGAAGATTCCAAGTGGAGTCACACACGTCCCACCCTGAGGTAGACGTCTGTAGTGAGGCGTGTTTGTTCCCTATATACAGGAGATATTTATGTAAAAGTCACCTACGCCTGCATGTATATATGTGAAGACATATAATATTTATATATTGCCTCATTGTTTCGATCTCGCCAGCTTGATAGTCTGGATCAGAATTTTGTCACTGAACCTATAATCCTCATTTAAGCCAATCTGTCAGGAGCCTCTGGAAACATCCAAAACAAGACTGTTTCTCTTTGTTTTGTTTGTTTTAAATGTCTAGAAAACTGATTGCTTTAGATGGTTGGAAGCCAAAATGCAACATTAACTTCCTTTTATGAATGCATGATATTCTTCTTTTTTTATATACGAAATTTATTGTCCAATTGGTTTGCACACAACACCCAGTGTTCCTCCCAACAGGTGCCCTCCTCCATGCCCATCACCCACCCTCCCCCCCCTCCACCCCCCATCAACCCTCATTTATTCTCATTTTTAAGAGTCTCTTATGGTTTGGCTCCCTCCTTCTCTAACTTTTTTTCTTCCTTCCCCTCCCCCATGGTCTTCTGTTAAGTTTCTCAGGATCCACATTAGAATGAAAACATATGGTACCTGTCTTTCTCTGACTGACTTATTTCATTTAGCATAATACCCTCCGGTTCCATCCATGTTGCTACCAAAGGCCACATTTCATTCTGTCTCATTGCCAGGTAGTATTCCATTGTGTATATAAACCACGACTTCTTTATCCATTTGTCAGTTGATGGACATTTAGGCTCTTTCCATAATTTGGCTATTGTTGAAAGTGCCGCTATAAACATTGGGGTACAAGTGCCCCTCTGCATGAATGCATGATATTCTTCACGGAAAACACGTAGTGAAATTGAAATCGCTAAAATCAACATTCTCACTCATCTCACTCATCTATTTTTTATGCACTTACTGACCTTAGAAATACACCAAAGTGTCATTCGGTTCATAATTCTGCATGCATATCTCACTGCACTGCTCTGTGGAGAGTTTTCACCGCACCAGCCCCAGCACTGCATTTTGTAAGGCTCCTGAATAACACAGGGGGTGAGGCACACGGAAATTACTGATGGCTAAGAATAAATCGTGTTTTGTGATTTTTTGATTCCCCTGAGTTATGGGTTCTGAGATAGTCAGTGGTCTCCAGAGAAACATCACCAATAAGATTTGTGTATATGTGTGTATAATATATGTTACATACAAATAATGTACAAGGCTATACATAACATGTATTTAATATATATAATATATAAATAATATAATTAATTAGTTTGTTTATTATAAGGACTTGGCTGATGGGATTATGGAGACTAGCAAATCCAAAAATCTCAGAATGGGCCAGGAGGCTGGAGACCCAGGAAAGCTGATACCATAGTTCCAGCTCAAAGGTTTATAGGCTGGAGACAAGAGAGCCAAAGTTTCAGCTCTAGTCCAAAGGCAGTCTGCCTTCCGAAGGGAAGGCCAGCATTGCAGATGAAGTCCAGAAGCCATCTGCTGGAGAATTCACTCTTTTGGCTCAAATACATTCAACAGCAAGGTCTTAGGGGAGGCCAATCTTTTCCTTATATTTAGGCCTTCAACTGATCAGACAAGGCCCACCCACATTATGGAGGGCAACTTGCTTTACTCAAAGTTCAATGATTTAAATGTTAATCTCACCCACAACACCCTCACAGACACTTCCAGAATAATGTTTGACAAATACTTGGGTGTCCCATATTCCAGGGAGGCTGACACATAAAATTAACTGTCACAAGTACATAAATAGCTTCACGTACAGTAATTTTTAATATACAAGCCCTATGCGTTATAATTCTGCTACATATTAGCATGCGTTACTGCCTATTAAAATGAAGAATGAAAGAGGAAAGCCATCAGACGATGCAATGCTCTCTTCTCATTAGATACATTACAAAAATAAAGGTGGACTTAGGGAGGTGGCCATGACCGCTAGCGCTTAATCAAAATCCAGCGGCGAAATTAAAATATACTTTCGTCGAACACTCTGTACAAGGTTATGTTTCCTTTGTAAGGAATTCTACAATCATAAAAACAGATGGCTCTTTGTTTGCCTTCGGGGAAGGGTTGTTTGCGAAAGGGTGAAAGTCAAGTGAAAGATAAAACAGGAATATCAATTGACGGTAGTACTGAATCACCGTGAGCTTGTGAACTGTTTTAACAAACACCACCATACTTTCCAACACGATACTGTAAGGCAAATATTATCATACACGTTATGTATTTACAGATTGCGGAATGGTTAACTGGAAATCAAAGAACGCCAGCCCCGGGGTCTGACTCCGAGCCCTGTTCTCCTCATTCATCTGAGCGTCTCAGTCGAAGAACAGAGTTTCCACACAAACTGAAGGAAATGGAGATAAACAATCAGAAGGACCAAGAACGATGGGGAAACTCGACTTGGGATTATTCTACAAACCAGGATCGCTGATCGGGCGGGTGTCAGGTTGACCCAGACCTAACGAGTCTTGAATCACACTTGAAGACAACAGTGTGTGTCCAATGTCACAGCTGAAGCTGTCCCCCGGTTGCCCTGGGCCAGAGCTCTCCAAAGGGCAACGAGGTAGGGTTCAGCAACTGGAGTGAAACCACGGAGAAATTCAACCATGTGCACAAGGTCATGCCACAAAGTCAAAAGCAAGAGACAGTTCTTGAGTTTCACCACCCAGCATGGTCCCCTCCACATGACGTGGGCACAGGCACACCAAGGTGCTCCCATATTTACCACCTTCCACCCAGTAAGGAACAACTTGTTTCTTGCCACCCTGTGGCAGGGGACTTCCTGCATACTGGAAGTGTGACCCCCGGCCTTTAGGCGGGTGGCTTTTGCAACTATCGGATAGCTCAGCCCTACCCTGGCACATCAGCCTCATGGACTCAGTCTTCCCCGGGCCCTTCCTAACCCTTAGCTGAGTGCGGCCTCCACGCTCTACTTAGAGCTTGTAGCGAGTAGAGCGGGGTCTACTCCCTCCCTGAGTGATCCTTAACCCGCTTTGCTGTGATGCGGTCCAAGTGGCTTCGAGCTCTGCGTCCCATGTGGGATGACATGGACGGACAGCCAGGAGACCCGACTATTGTTTCAACAAAAAGTAAAGCTCTAGATTCCGTCGTGTTTTCTGAAAAGTCGTTTTACCGGAGTGAGGGATGAGGGGGTGACGGAATGACTTGTCAAATGAGGCGCGAAAGCTGGAAATGCTTTTCTGTTGCCACGATCCAGAAGTGACGTATGATCCAGAAGGCAAGAAGGCAGATTCTCTGCGGTTGGAAGGTGGAAATATTCTTGGAATGCCTCAGCTTCATAGAAGGACGCGGTGCCATTTATAAGATGGGCTACGTTCTGAGAGGTTTGTTTTTTTAATATCTGGTCATTCAGTCCAGTACTTTTCTGTTTAGAACTGCAATTGTACGTGTGAATGCGCAATGCGTTTCCTTTTGGGGAGAGGAAGACCCATCGGCTGCAAGCTCCCAGGATCCAACAGGCTCCATATTTATCTTAAGAATCCATCACAGCAGGCCCCTGAGAATCCAAACACTGGCCAAAACAGGTTAACACAGGGGGAAGAATCTCAATCCTACCAGGACGGGGGCTTGGGGCACAGAACGATCTCCAAGCGAGGAAAACAGGGTGACCAAAGAGAAGAAGGTCACGGACAGAAAACCCTTATGCCCCGTTTCATCCTGGTCCTGTGGGCTGGGGCCCCCAGACCAGCTCACTAAGTGGCTAAGGCTGTTTGAGAGGGAGGGGAGCCAACCACATGCACTAGGCTGTGTGCGAGCAAGCATCCCAGGTCGGCAAAGACACTGAAGGGAAATGCAGGTTGCATGTGCTCTGATCCCACCTGGGACCTGGAACAGAGAAGCATGACGTCTCTCCGGGACATCATGGGCGCCTCAAGGGGCTCCAGCAATTTTCCAAAACATCCACGAAAGGTGAGAGAAGAAATAAGGGCACACCTGAGACCGTGAAACTGTGGACTTTGCCATTTGGCCTTGTCCTGACTCCGGGCCTCGTCCGCGGTGTCGGAGGGGACAGCTTAGGGGGTGAAGGATTCACATGGGGAGCTGGCGGGGCTGGGAACGTGTTTGCTGAACTTGCTCGAGAACGTAGTCAGTGACTCTGCCCAGAGACAACTGTTCCTGAAGGAGCCATCTGTCCCGAAGCCCATGCCTCGTCCACCACCTTCACGTCACGCTGGTCCTCCATGCAGACGGGGTGCCTGAGACCCGGAGCAGCAAAGCACCTGCCCAGGTCGGGAGGGACAAGAGCGGTCTGAGCACGTGCCACCTCCCCCTGCACCATATCACCGCCAGCCCCTTGGTGCACCTTCTCTCAATAATCCTTGCAAGTCTGTATAGTACACACCATGTTTACCCCCACTCGGCAGCAGGAAACCGACATGAGGTAGCTTCCCTGAGGTCACACAGCAGGCGAGTAACACCATGTCTCCAAAGCTCACCACCCTAACCACGGTCAGACGTGTCCCTGATGCTGGGGATGCCTTGGCGGCCACGATGGGAAATCAACACAGCTCCCGTGTGCATGTGTTGGGGGGACGCCTGCTCTATTATGTTAGTTCTCAGAATGCTGTAAATTCTGATGGTGATTTTTTTTTTTGGAGAGAAAGAAAGAGCATGAGTAGGGGAAGGGCAGAGGCAGAGAGAGAGACAGAGAGAGAGACAGAGAGAGAATCTCGAGCAGGCTCCATGAACTCAGAGCCCCATTCGCGGCTGCATCCAACCACCCTGGGATCAATCATAACCTGAGCGGAAATCAAGAGTTGGGTACTCAACCAACTAAGCCACCCAGGTGCCCTGATAATGATTTTTTTAATGATTTGTTTTATTTTTATCTTTTATTATTGATTTTACTCTTGTTCGAGTTATTATTTATCTGGTCGCGTCTCTATTTGGCAATCAGATCATGCGTTTAAACATTCGCTTCTATTGGACTCTACTCCTACCTTCATTGCAGGTCCCATCCTAGTTTATTGTCACCGCAGACTGCTTTAGGTCCTGCTTCTGAGACCACCAGTGACCTGTCCAATTATACCAGTCTCCTGCTCCTTCCCTCCTGTCCCCCGGGGCTGCGGAGGACAAGGTCAGCCCTCACTACAGGTAGGAGGCAGCCCCTCCTCGTGAAAAATGCTTCCAGTCTGGGGTCCTGGGACACAGGTCTGCACAGCGGAGCACAATTCACCCCAAGTGTCCAAGATGAGAGCAGTCGCCATGTTTACACAATGTCTAGCCGCACTTAGAAAAAGAGGCAGAGGAGTCTGAGGGACAGAGGGGATGGATGGTCCCTTAAAGGGCAAGGTAAGGACATGAATTTGAGAACAGGTAAGGTTTCCCATGGTCCGTCTCCGGGGGAGTCTCCAGGAGCCGTTTCCACACAGAGTGTAATCAGAAGGAAGCATCCAGAAAAGTGCTTGGACCTTTTCAGTGCTTCTCGTTGATGTTTGCCACTCCGGCCATGACTGCGCATCTCGGGGCCCAGGGGAAGGCAGCGGGGCAGCAGATCGAGGCCCGGGGAAACCAGTGTCACGTTTCAAGCATGTATTTTCCTAACAACAAACAAACATGAAGTAAAAAGTAATTGAGAAAAAAAAACTAGTTTCTGGAAACCGCTTTCCAACAACCGTGGCCAGAGGCTCCAAAGCACGTGTGTGGTACCTCTTTGCAGGGAGGGGTGTCTCCCTCGAAGCGGCTGCAGGGAGAGGACAACGAGGCCCCGTGGCGTCCAAGCCTCACAGCCGCAGGTGCTCAGAGGTTCGAGGGGCCCCAGGGTAGCAGCGGGGTGAAGGCGTCCTGGGCCAGGAAGCAGAGGGGGAGGGAGAGTCAGGATCTCTGGCCTTCCGGGCGCCGAATGGAACAACTTCAGGCATGAAAAGGGCCTCGAGCTTCAAAGCGATCAGCATGTAAATCTTCCATGAAATCTCCTTTTATTTTCTCTTGCTGGATTTGAAAAGCAGACTAACCCAGACAGGAATGCGTCTTGTGCTCCGGGGCATCAAGACTTCCTTCTCCTGGTTTGCTCTGCGCTTCCCCTTGGTGCCCGCGTGTCCCGCCTCTTTTCCTCCAGCTTCCAGTGGGGCGGGTCCTCCTGCAGCCTCCTGCAGTCCATGTTTGGTGAGGGGGCAGGGACCCTTCTCCCCCACAGGCCCTGGGCAGGTGCCACCGGTGTTACGGTTGGATCCCCTGCACCTGCGCCCTTGTGACACGCTAACGACCCAGCCAGGTTGGTTCGGTGCATCGCTACCTGTCCCCTGCCCCGCCTTTATCCGCCCTTGCTCCCTGCGCTGGAGGAGGTGACATCTACTCAGATCTTTCTCAGGGATGGTGTGGTCAGCCCCATGGTGGCTTCTGGGCATTCACGTCCTTCCCTTGTCCTTTGTAAAGGGAGACCTTTCTCATCCTGTTCCTCCGTCCAGCTAACTCACGCTTACCTCCTAAACTCGATGCAGCTGCCATTTCTCTCCAGATGGTTCCTGACCTCCAGGCTGGACACTTGCCCCCCTCTACTCATCTTCCCGCAGCAGACATCAGTGGATACCCGTCTACTTCCCAACCACTGAAAATAGTACTTTCCCTGCACTGAGCACCTGCTATGTGCCAGGGCGTATGCCCACTTGATGTCATTCGATTCTACAAAACAATTGACCGTATTGCTCTCCCCCCAAATGCTCACTCTTGGTGGATTCTTGAGAACCCTAAGAATGTATATAACTCCCTTTTATTATGCAGCCGAGAGGAACACAGACAGGTCTGAACCAGGGCGAGACGACTTTCAAGATTTCGACAGCCTCTCGCTGTGTACTATTGACTGCAAACTCCAGAAGGTGAGAGACTACGTTTTATTTGAATTTTAATTGCAAGTACGTAGCACGATGCTCAGCACAGAGCCCGGCATAAGGCAGGTTGTTAATTGCATTATTTAACAGCTACGCACAGATGCTCACTATTCTGGGGAATCAGTAGGTAGAGTCAGCAATGTAGGACTACCCGTCTCTATGGATGGCCTAGCGCCTGCGCCCGCAGAATGCGCGATCACGGGAAGATGGCTGCATTTAATAGAAATGGGTCCTGAAAAGAAGGATTAAGAGCTAGAAATTACTCAAGAAAAGGGAAAACCTGCTGATGGTAGGTTTTAGAGTTTCCTCTCATGTAGGGAATTTGCAAAGGGAAGAAAGTGCTGCTGTAGACATGCAGGTCAATTGGGACCTCCTAGGGGGTCGTGAAACGCCAGCCTTTTCCCAGGAGGAGACCGCTTTAGAGAAGAATGCCATCTGTTTCCCGCAGGCCCTCCCTAACGCAGCAACTGAAAGGACCCCAAGCCCTTGGCGGCCTAACCCAAGTTGATTCTCAGTCATCAGAAGTCCAATCAGATGCTTCTGCGAGCTGGTACCCAGCTTCCTTCCATCTGGGGGCTCTGTCCTCCTTGGGGCACCTAGGGATGGAGATTTATGGGTCATTCCTGGAAGCGGTACCTGTCACTTTCCGGCGCTCTGTTGGCCAGGACTATGTCCCCTACTCACACCAAAATGCAGAGGAGGCTGGAAACACTGGGTAGCTGGTGCCCTGGAGGAACAGAGAAGGGCTTGGGGAAACGCCACCTCTCCCTCCGGCTTCAAGATGTAGACACATTTAATCCGGACAGAAAAGGCATTTTTACTGCAACGTATAGTATGTCCTTTCATGGGGTGTTGGAATCCTGCAGGGTAAGTCTCGGGGTGTGGTGTGGAAGACGCATGACCGGCCGGTGCCTGACAACAAGACACACACATCTACACCCCACCCGCCGCAAAGACGCCGTGGTTCTAAAAACAGCCCACAGCTCATCTGGCCGAGACCGTAGACAAGCAGGTGTCAGTAACACAGGTGTGAGAGGGGACACTGATCTGGAAGGGCACTCAGGCTGGAGGACGGCCAGGGGACCACAGGGTAGCTGTGGGTGGGCAGATGCGTCTGCAGAGCGGTGGGGTAACGTTTGACTGCGGAAGAGACGGTCCTGTCTTCTCTCTGCTTTTTTTTTTTTTTTCTTTTTCTTCCAGCAGCAGTTTCCCGCGTGTGGGAATACAAAGTCCGCGCTCTGAAAGCGTGGCCGACGCTGGAGAAGAGGAACTCAGAGACCCAGGAAGAAGTACATTTTGTTACATGGATTTGCACGAAGCTCAAAGGTGGAAGGACTGTGTGGCTCTTCCCGCAAGAAGGCTGTGGCCCTGGACGTCTGGCGATTGGCCTGGAGCCCCAGCAGCTAAGGGAGGGGCAGGGAGAGGCAAGGTGGCCAGACTTCCCCCAGGCCCGGCGCATGGTGACCACACAGCCGGCGCTCAACGGGGTCCAGAGGCGCACATCCTGGCACCGCTCCCACAGTGTGTGCATCTCAGGGACCTGGCGCTCCTTCCAAAGGGAGAGACAGTCACTCTGCACACAGACAGCAAAGTGCAAGGAATTAGCACTCCTCGGGAACATACCCAAGTTCAGGCTGCTAGGAGGCTCCGTGGACGCCCGGCAGGTGTCTTCCCCCCGTAAGCGCGATCACCCCGGGTGTCTGTCCCACGACTTTTCCTGGGGCGCCTCCGTGGGGTTAATGTCGATGATGCAGTTTGCTGACTGTCCCCCTCTACCTTGCCCACGTCCCCAGCCACCACCAGAGACTCCTGCTTTTCCCACTTAAACTGTTCCTCCTGAATCCTTGACTCAAGCCCTGCCTCCAGGGACTAAAAATAGAGAGGGGCCACCAACATTTTCCAGACATTTCTATCTCTCACCATTTATTCTTACCCTGTGGCTCGCTTGTAGATATAGTGTTTGTTTCCAGGTCAGCCAGCAACCCCTTCCTCCTCAGTAATTTCTGTAACGGGCTCAGAATACATACCCGTGAAGGGGATAGAGAACCGAATCGGAAAGACTCCGTGCAACTACAGGCAGAGGGACGGGAGGGGCAATCTGGCTCATTTTTCAACGAGATGGTAATGAATTAGGAAAGGAAAGAAATGAAGGGCTGATTTTCTGAACAGAAAAGGAGCAGCTGGGGAACCACGTCCCTGAATTCTGGTGGAGAACCAGACCCGCAGGAGGAGAGGAAAGGCGAGGAGGGGACGCCAGGCGGGAGCCCCGCCGTGTGGCCGTGGGGTGAGTGTGTGTGGCATCCTCACGAGATCTGTATTGTGGTCTTGGGTCTTGGCCGCAGCACTAAGGGAAGAAACAACTTCAGGATGTGGGGAGCAGCACCCCATCGTGAGTCAGCGGACGCCCAGGGCAGGGATCAGGAATGAAATCGTGTCTGTCATGTGGTATCCTGAGATACCTAAAGGGTTAGAATATTAACCTATTAACCAGAACAAATGGCGTCCTGCATCTCAACCTTCCAGGGCCGGAAGCCCGGCTTTTGGCTTTAGTGCTGCCGTGCCCCCCTTTTCCTCGACACACCGTGCTCGCCCCTCTGCGCCCTCTGGGCTCTACGTCTCTAGGCTCATTTGTCAAAAGGCAACCTGCGGAAAATGCGTGTTCCAGTCATTTGACATGGATGTTGCTGGAGACGCAAAGCGTTGCCTTCCTGAGGCACCGGCGTCAGAGTCCTGCTTGAGAGCGACAATCGCGGGCATCGACCGCCCTAGAGAGGGTGTCCCTTACCCCTAGCACCTGAAGGAGCCATTCCTCCCCAGCCCAATCCCCAAGCTGGTAAGGCACTGCTCCTAGAGGTTCCCTGGGACCCTGCCCTCAGCTGTATCATAGCTCTGTAGACTCCTGCTGTCACAGGCCAGTCACCTGCCTGTGTGTTCCTCTAGACCATGAACGGCTGGAAGGCACGGGCTAATTTTCGTTACACATACTTGTACTTTGCTTCTAAGTGCAATGCGTGGCCCTCGGTAACACTAAGTGAGTGGACAAACCCGTGGCTATGTCGTCTCCCCGTCCACAAACTTCAGCCATGTAGCCAGAGACCTGCACACCCTTTGGAGGTCTCCACTGAAGGTCACCATTCTCTCTCCCCCCGTGAGGCTTTGAATGATTTCTCTCTGTCCTCAGCCCGTCACACTTGGCTCTGTTTGTCTATTTGGTTGTTTGTTTTTGAACTTCCTCCATCCGTGTCCACTCTCATGGTCAAGTCTTCTCTCCCTGACTCCCAGCTCCTGTCACCTGCCAGAGAGACTTTTCAAACCCTTTCTTGTTTCTAGTATTTCAGAACCTCCATCGACATGGCAGAGACAGAAAGAATTATCTTCAACCGGCCTCATTTTGATCTTGACTTCTTTTGACAGGGTCTCACAGTGTCTCCGTACTGCCTCTAAAATTTAATAAAACCCCAGCTCTTGGCCGTAAGCTGGCTTATTAACTGACCCTCTGCTACCCACGCTAAAATCTTCTGTTAAATGCAATTAGAGTTATTTGATTCCAGCATAGAAATCCGCTGTGTAATCCTTCGCTCTCCGCGGCCTCTCTGCCATCCGCGTGTCACGGGCATCAGTCTGCAAGATGTCCCCGCAGGCTTGCCGTTGGCCCTGACTCTCCACCTTCTGAAACTCACCTCTTCAACATTCAAAGACAGACCAAGTCTACTCCACTGGAGTCATTGCAGTTGCCCTAAGCTTTGCCTCCAGTTACTCAAAGCACTTCCCACTGAAACTTTGTCTTTTCCTCCTTCCAAATGCTTGTCCGTGCTGAGATGTGTGTTGTTTCATTTCTCCTAACAGATGTGCATGCTCCTTTCATTGGGGTTTTTACCCTTTTGTTTTCTGAATTTCCTGCTCCCTTCAACAAAGAAGCATGGATTTACTTCCCACGACAATTCCCTCGGAGCCTCCCAGTGTGTGCAAGTGAGGAGGAGGAAGGTGAGGAGGAAGAAATGATGCACGTGTCTGTCTGATGGGCCTTCGAGATGTCCATTGCCACCTACGTCCATCTGTCCCATGTGCAGGAAGGTGTCCTTTGCCTGGCAAACCTGAGAATACGAAAAGGTCCAAGTGGGTTTTACCCAAATGTAAATACCCAAGTATTCACTTCAGAATGGCTTAAAGAATCCACAGTGTGGGACGGTGTAGTAATGGCATCTAGGATGGCTCCAGCTCTCCTCTAGGACGTGCCCTAGTGGTGGAAGGATCCAGTGTAGGTGTTTACGTCTCCATGGAGCCTCCTGATGTGGGGGAGATCAAGTTCCTGAGGAAGGATGGGCCTTCTCTGAACCCTGTCTCTGGACTCTGTGGGGAGAAGCATTGTCTCTGCCATGGAATTGAAGGCCAACGAGGTAAGCTAACCAGAGAGAAGTAATACTTCTTGCTTTGGAAAGGAAGTAATCTCTCTCTCTCTCTCCCTCTCCCTCTCTCCGTGTGTGTGTGTGTGTGTGTGTGTGTGTGTGTGTGTGTGTATCAGGGTGATGGGGGGAGGATGTCTCCCTAATCCCACAAAGTACAAAATGTATTGGTGCCACCTTCTGAACGGAACTAAAGAGATCATTTGAGAGCTTAGGAGAAATTGTTTCCACCCGGTTTTAGGGTCAGGCTCTAGTGTCCCTGTCCAAACACCATTTCCAAACCTTGCCAGAGCTCCCTGTGGTCATTAGGGGGCCGCTAGCCGAGCCGATTCTCGGGGACATTTCTGTGATTAATCAATTTGGGAAATGTCACACCCTTTTCCCCATTTTTTATTGTGAAGTACACATAACATAACATTTATCATAGTAACCATTTGTAAATGCACAGTTGAGTTCATAATGTTGGACAACCATCGCCGCCATCCGTCTCCAGAACTCTTTTTATCTTGTAAAGCTGAAACTCCCTTCCCATTAAACAATAACTTCCCATTTCTCCTTTCCACAGCCTCTGTCAGCTTGCTTTCTGTATCCACGATTTTGACTAAGTGGAATCACATAGTATTTGTCTTTCCACGACGGGCTTATTTCACAACGTCCTCAGTGTTGATCCGTGCTGGAGCATGGGTCAGAATTTCCTTCATTTTAAGGCTCGCGTAATGTCGCATTGAACGTACACATCACATTTTGCTCATCCAGTCATCATTCGATGGACATTTAGGTTGCTTCTATCTTTTAGCTACTGTAAACAGTGCTGTTATGAGCATTGATGTGTAAAAAGCTTCACTGTCAGTTCGTTGGGGTAAACACCCAGAAATGGAATTGCTGAATCATATGATAATTCTATTTTTATTTTTTGAGGAAACATCATAGTATTTGCCCCTGCCACTGTACATTTTACATTCTCACCAACAGTACGCAAGGCTTCAAATTGTTCCACATCTCATTGATACTTATTACCTTGTGTTTTCTTTTTTTTTAGTAGACGGCCCAACGGATGTGAAGAGGTATCTCATTGTAGCTTTTGTTTGTTTGTTTCATTGTAGTTTTGATATGCATGTCCCTAATGATCACTGATGTCAAACATCTTTTCACATGCTTATTTTTATATTTTCCATGGAGAAATGTCTATCCAAGTTTTTACCCACATGTGAATGAGGCAAAACACGGAGCTGTTGAAAGTACAAGGATAAACAAAGTCAAAATCAAGTTTAACCGAAGCAAAAAGAGCATTAAGCAAAGAAAACATGTATTAACTTAGAACAAAGTAGAGTTTTAAGACAAAATTATCATCAAACATAAAAATATAAACATAATGACAATAGATAAGTTTCCCCAGGAAAATTCTAAATATCTTCATGTAAAATTCAGTGTGCGTGTCTGTATCTCAGAGCTTCAGGACATATGAAGACGAACACTGACAATTACAGGTGGAAATGAAAAATGTGTTATTATTGTGGGAGATCATTAGGACAATCTCTTGCAGCAACTATGACATAAATATATGGAATAGAAATAGGATATAGGCTACTTTAATGTTGCAATTATAAAACATCTTGACTTAAAAAAACATATATAGGGGCGCCTGGGTGTCTCAGCCGGTTAAGCGGCCAACTTCGGCTCAGGTCATGATCTCACAGTCCGTGAGTTCGAGCCCCACGTCGGGCTCTGTGCTGACAGCTCAGAGACTGGAACCTGCTTCAGATTCTGTGTCTCCCTCTCTCTCTGACCCTCCCTCATTCATTCTCTGTCTCTCTCTGTCTCAAAAATAAATAAACATTAAAAATTTTTTTTTTAAAAACATATATAGAACACTTCACCTGGGAACATTGACTAATATTGGAACTTTTGTTAATATTGATTTTGTTATCTAGACCATAAGACAAATCACCATGGATTTCACAGACTATTTCTTCTGACCAGAGTGCAAGTAAATTGTTATCTCTTTTTAAAAATAATGTATGTCAGGGTATCTCAAAGCAAACTTGTGCAGAACCTATGATTCACAGAAGAAAGTATAATAAAAATTAGAATACAGGGCACCTGGCTGGTAGAATATATGACTCTTGATCTCGGGGTAGTAAGTTTGAGCCCCACATTGGATGTAGAAAAAGTAAAAAATAAAAATAAATAAAAATAAAAATTAGAATACACCTAGACATAAATGATAATAAAAATACTACTTCTCAAAATAAGAGTTATAAAGACATTTAGAATTATACTAACATTAGCAAAGAAGATTGACAGGAAATGCATAGTATTATTATTGAAATCAATATATTAGAGAAAAAAAAGCAAAGGAATAAGCATGAACAAAGTAGAAGGAATGTTATAAGATACCAGCAGAAATTAATAAAACAAATAAGTGCATTTTTACAAGGAGACAAAGGGACACCTGGGTGATTCAGTGGGTTGAGTGTCTGACTCTTGATTTGGGTTGAGGTCATGAACTCATGGTTTTTGAGATCGAGCCCCACATGGGGCTCAGTGCTGACAGTGTGCCCAGCTTGCTTGGGATTCTTTCTCTCTTTCTGCCCCTCCCCCACTCACACTCTCCCCCCCCCCCTCTCTCTCAAAATAAATAAATAAACTTTAAAATAAAATAAAATTTCACCAAAAACTAAAAACAAAACAAAAAGGCCTTCAGGTAAAAATTCTACCAATAATTCCAAGAACAGATATTCTAACATTGTAGAAGTTAATCCAAGGACTCCATCCTGTATCCTGTATCCAAGGATAAAAAAGCTGGTCTCAAATCTGATAATAAGATTGTCCAAAGTAGGGACAAGGACATTATAAGAAAGGACATTATAAGAAAGGGACAAGGACATTATAAGAAAAGGATGTTGTAGACTACTTTCACTGTTGATCATAGAAACAACAATGTTCACTATATCAGCAAGCTAAATCCAGTGATACATTAAAAAAAGAATACATCATGAACATATTGGTTTTATGCCAAGAACATAAGGATAATCAACATTATAAAATCTATAACTGCAATTCAAAACATAGATGGAAAACAATTAATTTAAGGCATACAGTAATTATATTTAATTAAATTCAATTACATTCAAAATAAAGCTTTTCTAAAATCTAGAAAGAACATAATTTTACTTATTATAATCAGTATTTGCTAAAAAAAACTATAATGAATACCACATTTGATTGTGAAACGACAACAGAATTTTCTCTAATATTAGAGAAATAATAAATGCTTATTCTCACTACATTTTTCTTTCAATTTTTTTTTCTGGGTGCCCAACACAACACTATTAAGTGAGAATAAGGAAGCAAATATTAAAGAATAGAAGAGTCAATATATTTGTGTTCATAGAAAACCCAAGAGAATCTAGAGCTAATTTATTGAAATTAAAGAAAATTCAGAAGGTTGCTGGATGTAAAATCAATATGTGAAAATGGACTGCGTTCTAAATAACCATCAACAAACAGAAAATCGAATTATGAAAAATGCTATTCACAAAACATCAAATACATTGTCAAGGATTGAGTCTAGTGAAAACTGGTACATTGCCAAGGCAGCTTTGCAATTCAGTGGAGAAATGCCAGCATATTTAGTGAAGAGTATGAGGAAAAGTAGTCATCCAAAAAATAAAAATAAAAAGCATATATAAAATTTAAATATTATATTATACAAAGACCAATGCTAAGTGGGATAAAAAATCTGAAGATGAGAAAGAAAAGTAAACATTTGCTAAGGGGTGTATGCTTCCACCTTGGAAAGGTAACTGGTGTGGGATGTACCCACACACCATAAACAATTGGAAATAAAAACTAGACAAAATACGTCCAAGATATTGGACGATAGTCAGCACAGAACTCTGACCCCTAACAGAAGGAGACAAACAGGCAATGCCTGTCATCACATTATGCCTGCAGACAATTTCTAGAATTCTCTCTGGGTAGAGGAACTCGGGCAGAACACTCTTCTCAGTGGAAGAGAGAGGGATAGCCCTTGGAGGAAGAGAAGAAACTCCAGGAGGCTGGAAAATGAACTACTTCCAGGTTCAGAAATATTGCCAGGGAAGCCAAAAAATCCCCAGGCAGAGGTGAGAATTTGCATTCCTACCAGCCAGCCTGCAGCTATCTTGTTGAATACACTGGGCATGTTGTAGAGATCCCAGAAAATCAATAAGCATACAGAAGTCGCCCTCAGAGAACTAGGGATCAAACAGCCCTCGAGTAAAATCTACCCCAAGTGTGTCCAAAAAAAAATTCTAAAAACCAAGCTTCAAAAGGTTCGAGCTGGCCCACAGGTTGTAAAGTGCCCTGGTTATATACCAGTTCAAGTCCAACACGTTTTCAAGCAATAAAACAATACTGGGAGCTCAAAATTATAAGTGAGTCCAACCAAAAATTACTGGAAAAGACAATAGGTACAGAGCTATCCCACCCATTACCAGGAGAAAAATGAGCCTATAAAAACAGACACAGGGGGTGTCCGGGTGACTCAGTTGGTGAAGTGTCCAACTTGAGCTTAGGTCATGATCTCGCCTTCCGTGGGTTCAGGCCCCATGTCGGGCTCTGCACTGACAGCTCAGAGCCTGGATCCTGCTTCGGATTCTGTGTCTCCCTCTCTCCCTGTCCCTCCCCCAATCATGCTCTGTCTCTTTCTCTCAAAAAATGAATAAACATTAAAAAAAAAAACTAAAAAAACAGACCCAGAAACAAGAGAGATTATAAATTAGCACAAAAAGACTTGAAGACAGTATTTATATTATGCTCAGAAAACATGAATACGATGAGAAGAAAAATCGAGGGTATAAAGAAGAAACTCACGTAACTTATTGAGATGAAAACAAGTCCTATCCATAAAAGTCCCATGTGTTAAAAAATCCTCTACTTTGAGTATTAGGGGAACTTCACTGGATGGTATTAACACAAAATTAAGTCCTGTAAAAAAAAATCAATGAGTCTGAACATAGAAATAGCAAGTATACAAAATGAAGCATAAGGGAAAATAAAGCCTAGAAAAAATTGAACTTACTAAAATTTATGTATAACTTCCAAATCAGTGCTTTCAGCATTCTCGTGGCCAGACAAGACAACATTCCGCCTTCCGGTTCTAACTCTCCTACTGACAACAGGTGTGCTTTTTGTAATATATTTTGTGTCATGGTTTTGTGTTTTTCTGCTTTTTGTTAGTGATTTTGCAGTTTAAAATAAGCCCAAAGCATAATGCAGAAGTCCTGTCTATTCTCAAGCACAAGGAGGCTGTGATGTGCATGATGGAGAAAACACATAACATTAGGTAAGTTTTGTTCAGACATGGGTTATAGTGCTTTGGCCATGAGTTTAATGTTAAAGAATCAACATCGTACGTCAAATAGGATATCGTTAATAGAAACACAAAAAGATTGTGTGCGGATTGATGAAAATACAGCTCACAGGAACCTAACTCTGTGTGTGCCCAGGAAGCAATGCTCAGTATTCACTCATTCAGTATTTATGCCAAATTTACAGAACAGAACGACTGTGAATAATGAGAATTGACTATATTTCTCACATCCATACAATTGGTACATTTTTAAAACAGAAATGTGAAACTATGTTAAGATGCGCCTTCTCAATCCCTTCTTAGAACTCCTTCCTAGAGGGGCACCTGGGTGGCTCAGTCGGTTAAGCGTCCGACTTCGGCTCAGGTCATGATCTCACAGTCTGTGAGTTCGAGCCCCGCGTCTGGCTCTGTGCTGACAGCTCAGAGCCTGGAGCCTGCTTTGGATCCTGTGTCTCCCTCTCTCTCTCTCTGCCCGCCCCCCCGCTCATGCTCTGTCTCTCTCTGTCTCAAAAATAAATAAAAACATTAAAAAAAAAAAAAAGAACTCCTTCCTAGAGGAATTCCTTGTGTTGGACTAACTTTCCAGCCAAGGACAATTATGAACTTTGTGTAAAACACGATAGACAACTTTTGAAGCACTGGAAAATAACTACAAGTTGGCATAACCAGAGGGGATTTGACTCTTGAAAGAAGAAAAACACTCTCATGTCTCCTCTCTTTTCCAATAGGAAACACAGAACGGACCTCGCTAGAAGGGCCTTGAAAATAGAGGAGCAAATTCTGAGATAACATTTGATGTCTGGGCAAGATTGGCTGCAGTCTGGTCCATGGAAATAAATTTATAATATGATGCTGATCACAACAAGTAATCTTTGAAATATTGCTGAGAATAAGCATCTTTATAAAGAAACATTAAATTCTCAGCACGACAGACTTAAAAAAAAGATGTTAACTGGTCTCCTGAAGAGGTCTAGGAGATCCAGTGAGTAAAGGGGGACAAGACAAGATCCCAGCAATAAGGAGTAGTCTCTGGTACTAGTAAGACTAGTTAGCAGTCACTAGCTGTAGTAACTAATAGACATTAAAACTCAGAGGAGCATCTCGCACGTCAGCTTTTTGGTTTTTGTTTATTGACAGGTTTGCTGCTATGGAATATCCTGGAAAGTTGTTGATGCGGAGTGTTTTGACTTCAGAGAGGCATTTTGAACTCAGTGGATAAACAAAAGGAAGAAGCAGGAATAAATTTAAATCTGGGCGCAACTGGGGAGGCTCTGTTCGGAACTCTGTGCTAACTCTCCGGGGGACAAGAAGAATGCCATCACGTCCCCATTATGGCCGAAGAGCAGACCATCATCCCAACGTGCTCACAGGGGGACACAAGGCAAGATGCCACAGACGTGTGTCGTAGCTGCTTTCGGAGGGAAGAGCGATCATCAAAAAACCATGACTATTCATTCTCCTGGCCCAGTTATTTTTGTTTTTTTAATTTTTTAATGTTTTTATTTATTTTTGAGACAGAGAGAGACAGAGCATGAGCAGGGGAGGGGCAGAGAGAGAGGGAGACACAGAATCCGAAGCAGGCTCCAGGCCAGACGCAGGGCTCGAACTCACAGACTGTGAGATCATGACCTGAGCTGAAGTCAGACGCTTAACGGACTGAGCCATCCCGGCGCCCCTGTTTTTGTTTTTAAACTTGCATTTCTGAAACTGTGTTTCCCAAGGAAACCCAGGGAGGGTATCTCCATATTTATAATATGAGGCTCATTTTTGTGTGTTTTCAATCTTTCATTTTAAAATTATTTATGGAAAGTTGGATTTACAGAACTAGGGGTAAGTGTGATCCACACCTTCATGATCTCTAAGGTCTGGTTAAAAGACAAAACAGGAAGGCCTGACACTGTGTCTCTTTTATTCAACTATATTGATGGACATGGGGCCCCTATACATGGAAGAATAAAAAAACAAGAATAAGGACTGATGTAAGTTGGGACGCCTGGGGGGCTGGGTCGGTTAAGCGTCTGACTTCGGCTCAGGTCATGACCTCGTGGCCCACGAGTTCGAGCCTCGTGTCAGGCTCTGTGCTGACAGCTCAGAGCCTGGAGCCTGCTTCGGATTCTGTGTCCCCGTCTCTCTCTGCCCTTCCCCTACTCGCACTCTGTCTCTCTCTCTCTCAAAAATAAATACATGTTTAAAAAATTAAAATAAAAAAAAGACTGATGTAAGTTTACATGACCATGCACAGAGAGTCCACTAAATGTGGTACTATCTCTGAAACGGGGGGTGCCTTGCCTTTGTAAAAATGTCCCCACCAGCCCGGGGGATTTGCGGCAAGAGGCTTCATGGACTGGGCTATCTTCACTTTCCAGAAAGATCTGCTGGGCCTCGTTACCCAGGAACACAGACGTGACTGTGCTGTGCCCAGGCTGACTCCTCTCCTCGGCTGCCACCGCTCACAGCCAACTGTGTGACTGATTCTCTGGTTCCTTGCCTGCACGTCGAAGACTCAGGTCACAGCACAGCGAGGACCCTCTAGTGCTTCTAGTCTGAGCCTCTCCTATGCCTCAGATGTCCCCACTCTGTAAGCAAAGGGAGGAAGGAGCGGGAGTACCTCAAACACAAGGTTACAAAAATTACCATTATAGGAATCCGAGTTAAAGAGAGCTTTTACAGCCATAAAGATGATGCAAATCTATTTTAGAAAAGTTGTGAGTTCCAGAAAGAACTATTTATTACTCGTGGTTGCAGTGAAAATTATCTAACATTCGTTACATACTTGCCACAGTCTGGGCACTGAGTACTTTTTAGACATTTTTAACTTATTTCTCCCCAAGCCTCATAAATTAGGTGACATTATATGAGTTGCATTATATAGATGAATAAACTGAGGTGTAGAGACTTAATAATTGGTTATACAGCCCTATGTTCGCACAACTAGTAAGTGGGATTCAATCTCAGACCAAGTGATAAAGGATAAATTTTTTACCATAGTAATCATCCTCATCGAGTACTAAAGCTCTTTTTCCTTTAATCTTTCTGTCTCCGTATAGATTTGCATTGTAAAAAGAAATTGTGATTATACTGCATATATTGACTTGGTCAGTTTGTATTGTTAGTAGTGTTGTGAATGTATCTCCGTATCATAGACTAATCTTATAAAATATGGTTTTCAGTGGTCTCACGGCACTCCGTTGAGTGGAATGTTGTAAAACTTAGTTATCTATTGGTGTGTCACAAATTATTCTTTAAAAACTTGAAGCTTCAAAGAATATTCACTATCTCACATGGTTTCTGAGATTTAGGAATCTGGGAGCAGATTCTGGCTCACCATCTCCATACAGGAGACAGAGCATTACAGTCACAATGTAATCAAGATGGCAGGTGGGGCGATGGTCATCTGAAGGCTGGAAAAAAAATTTTTTTAATGGCACTTTCACATGGGTCATCACGTGGACCTCTCCTCATAATATGTAGGCGACTTTCCGCAAAGTGAGAGATCTAAGGTAGAGAAGGTGTGAATCTCAGTGACTTTCATGACAGTTTTCAAAGTCACACAGATGACATACTGTTTATTATATTGTGTATAAATAATTCATTAGGCCCATTATTTACTGAAAGGAAGGGGGATTAGGTTCCATCTCTTATAAGGAAGAACATCAAAGAAGTTGTAGGAATACTTCAAACCACAATGTAAAATAACTCTATTTCTATATTTGCATCTACATGTTTTCTAATTGATTTCTAAATATTCCCATTGTTCAAAGTGTTATCACAAATATCTTTATACGTAAATCTGCGAGTGTTTTTGTCTTAATTCCCTTAGGATAATATCCAAGTGAGATGACTGAGAGAAAAGATATAAATGTTTTTGAGTTTGGGGGTACATATTGCCTTAGGGAAAGAGATCATCTCTTGAGCATTTATGGCAGATTGTATTTTCCAAAAATTATCAACAAAATACACTGCATCCCACATATTATTCCTATGACATAATTTTGACAATATTCCCATTGAGTGTAGGGTCTATGTCCTAGCTTTCCTACTCTTGAAACTGTGTGAAACCCTGTGACTGTCCCAACCAATAAAATATGGCAGAAATAACACTATGTGACTTCTGAGTATGTCATAAAAATATCATGCACTCTGCCTTGTACTCCTGAATGCTCGCTATTGGAACCAGCCACCAACCTGCGAGGAAGCCAGGCCTCCTCAAGTAGAAACCACACACAGGTGTTCTGGATGTCAGCCTCAGTGAAGGTCCTGGATGCCAGCCAACATCAACCACCAGGTAAGAAGGGAATGAGCCTTCTGATAACTTCAGCCCTGAGACACAAGGCGACCCAGGTTTCAAGATGTCTCTATTGACATTGAGTGGAGCAGCACTGAGCTTCCCCGCTGAACCAGGTCCAAACTGGGGACTCAAGAGCAAAATAAGACTGACAATTCCACCCCAATGTAATTACTTGAGAAAAAAAGATGAAAACTTATGTCAACAAAAGATTTGTATAAAAAAATAGATAGCTACAAAAACTGGGGGAAAAATCCATATGTCCACTGAGAGAAAAACAGACAAACAATTGTGCTATACCCATAAAATGGAGAATCAGTAATGAAAAAAAGTGAGATTACTGTTCATATCTCATTTTTTTAAAAATGTAACCCGAGGAACTATACCCATCTTCTAAGGTACCTTTGTTCTGTGTGTCCGACCACACACATTTAACAGCATCGGGCGGGAAGAGTGGGAAGCACGTTCCATTAAAGTATAAGAAGATGGGAAATGAGAAGCCGTGCTGATTGAAGGTCATTTCCACAATAGAGGTTTCATTAATTCAACTTGGGGGCAGAAGATGCCAACAAGTAAGCTAACTACTTGGTGACAAATGGGGTCTGAAGATAGGAATTCGAGCATTAAAAATTCGAGGAGACGAAGACGGGGTTGGGAACTCCTGCTACTAATAGTCCCACATGAATTTATTAAGAGGAAATTAGCACAGGCGTTGGACTTATTATCTAGCCAACACTGCTTCTGACAAGCTGTAAGAAATAATTTTGGTAGAAGAATGGTTATATTAACACCACCAGTATTTCCATTCAAGGCCCTGAAATAGTGTTCTGATGGAGAAAAAAGTAAAATCTTAGCTGTGTGGTGGTGCTTTTGTGGGGAGTTAATATTCCATCCTGAGTCAAGGGGGAATCTTGAATAAAAATGAATCTTGTTGTCTGTCATCTTGATGTGTGAAAATTAGGGATAACAAAGAAAGTGTTTTGTGGAGAGGTGAGGCATCTCTTTGCCTAACAAAGCGAAGAAGTGGTGTGGGTCCTGCTCCATGGGGAAGCTGAACAAATGCAATGTCTATTTCCCCTATGCCCGGGCAGAGTTAGAAACAGGACACCGTATCTCAGGACATACGAATATGGACATAATACCGACTGGAACCCTGAACAGCTACCAGTGGTCCCTATGAGACCTATTTCATTTTCGGTGGTTTTATCACTGATGTGCTAGGAAGTGCAAGGCATGTGATTGGGGGACCAATATGAGAAAAAGACCACGGTCGGGGTTCCCTCCACAGAAAGGTTTTCAAGGTCAAAGATGAGGCAGGGGCAGGGAGCAAAATGAGCCTTGGGCTGTGAGATGGGAATTTAAGAGCTCCTGCTTGTATTAAGTTGTAGTGAGAAAGGAAGTACGTGTCCCTAATGTTTAATAACACTCTAATTGCGCCCTTGATCTGTGTGCATGTCGCTGCTGATGGACGGGTGTTTCCTGAGAGGCGCCATGACCCAACACCGCAGGAAGCGGCACCTCATTCAGTTCCTCACTTGATTGCTTTGCAGCTTAAATGGACCAACGTAAATAGATTTAAAAATCCTATTACCTGGGGCACCACCTGGGCAGATCAGCTGGTGGAGCGTCCAACTTGGGATCAGGTCATGACTTCACAGTTCTTGAGTTTAAGCCCCATGTCAGGCTCACTGCTGTCGGCCTGTCAACGCAGGGCCCACTTTGGATCCTCTGTCCCTCTCTCTCTGCCCTGCCCCCACTCGTGCTCTCCCAAAAATAAATAAAATAAGTAGTTTTAAGAATTGTTGGGGCGACTGGGTGGCGCAGTCGGTTAAGCCTCCGACTTCAGCCAGGTCACGATCTCGCGCTCCGCGAGTTCGAGCCCCACGTCAGGCTCTGGGCTGATGGCTCAGAGCCTGGAGCCTGTTTCCAATTCTGTGTTTCCCTCTCTCTCTGCCCCTCCCCCGTTCATGCTCTGTCTCTCTCTGTCCCAAAAATAAATAAACATTGAAAAAAAAAATTAAAAAAAAAAAAAGAATTGTATTCCCCAATTTTACGTAGCTATATTTTACAAAATAGGCTTCTAGAGATACCAGGTGGTTCCCAGTAGTCGTGGGTCCAGAGAGAACACTCCTGTCAGTCACTCTCTGGCAGATGCCAATGGGCAGACAGGATCCCACACCTCATATCCACACCTCCCTAAGGACACAGGTTCTTGACTTCTGCTTCTAGCCAACGTGAATTAGTCACCGGGTCTGAATACACCCTCTCCCTTGAAAGGAAAAAATGGACAAAATTTAGGATTTAGGACGTGATGATTTTCAAGACACTGGAAGTCAGGCGATGAAGGATGGTTGTCCTTGGTAGGCAGGCAAAAAAGCGAGCTGAGCCCTGCAGCAGCCACTGTTTGCACGGTTCACGAGATGCTGGGCAGAGTACTCTCAGCTGGGTCTGGCCTCCACAGACAGGATCATCCCTGAACCAACCACTGCTCTGTCCTGCCTAACAAATATTAAAAGCGAGACCCAAACGGTTCAAACTGCTTACAAGTGGCTTAACTACGCCTCAGAACAAAGCTCAAGAACACTTCTGGAAATGCAAAACTATCCGAGGGCCAACAAGGTAGAATTCAAAGCTTGTCTGCCAGTAAAAGATTCCCAGGCATGCAATGAACCAGGAAAATACCACATTACTGAAAAATAGGAGAAAATGATAAATCCACCATTATACTCAAATATGGCAATCTCCCTCTCTCAATAATTGATGAAGTGAACAGAAAATCAGTAAGGATATAAAAGATTTAAATAGCACCATCAACCACCTTGACCTCCTTGGCATTTATAGAAAACCCCACCAAGCGAAGAGCAGAATACATGCTCTTGCAAGTGCCCACAAAATTTTTTACCAACATCGACCATATTTAATGCCGTAAAACAAAGCTCACCAAATTTACAAGTATATTTGCTGACCACAACTAATTCCATTAGAAATCTAAACCAGAGAGCTGTCTGGAAAATCCCTGGATATTTGGAAAGTGCATAATATGAGAGCATCAGAGGAAAAATCTAAAGGAAAGCTGGAGAACATTTTGAACTGGAGAAAAATAAAAAAACTCTGTAATAAAATTTGTGGAATGCTGCCAAAGCAGTGTTTGGAGGAGGGCGCATTTAGCTCTACCTGTCGATGCCTGAAAAAAATATATATTCTCAAATAAATGACTTAAGTTTCCACCTTGAGGAACTAGAAAAGAAAGAGCACATGAAATTCAAAACAAGCAGAAGAAAAGAAACAATAAAGATCAGAGGAAAACTCAAGGAAATAGAAAACTTAAAAGAGAGAAAATCAATGAAATCAATAGCTAGTTTTTTGAGAATATCAGCAAAACTGATGAACCTGGAGGCAGACTGATTAAAAAATGAGAGAAGGTAGATTTTGTCAATATCAGGAATTAAAGAGGCAACCTCACTACTGGTTCTATGGCTGTTAAAAGGTTTATGAATGGGACGCCTGGGTGGCGCAGTCGGTTAAGCGTCCGACTTCAGCCAGGTCACGATCTCGCAGTCCGTGAGTTCAAGCCCCGTGTCAGGCTCTGGGCTGATGGCTCAGAGCCTGGAGCCTGTTTCTGATTCTGTGTCTCCCTCTCTCTCTGCCCCTCCCCCGTTCATGCTCTGTCTCTCTCTGTCCCAAAAATAAATAAACGTTGAAAAAAAAAAAGGTTTATGAATATATGATAAATATCTTCACGGCAATGAATTTGAAAACTTAGATGAAATGGACAAAGTCCTTGGAAAACACCAGTTATCAAAGTTCACTCAAGAAGAAACAGGTCATCTGAACAGAGCCATATCCCTTATTTTTTTTTTTATTTGTCATGAACTTTCCCAAAAAGAAAATTCTAGGCCTGAAAGGTTTCCTTGGTAAATTCCACCAAAAATGTAAGAACAAAACCGTACCAATTCCGCACAAACTCTTCCAGAAATTGAAAATGAGAGGAGTGTTCCCAAATCGTTTTATGAGGCCAGCATCACTTTGATACTAAAAGCAGACAAAGACATCACAGAAAAAGAAAGCTACTCACCAATACTCCCTCATGAACATAGATGCATAATTCTAAACAGAATTTTAGCAAAGAGAACCCAATTCACATATTAAACATTCCTCATGACTAAGTTGGGTTTTTCTCAAGAAGGCAAGGTTGGATCGACATTCCGAAACCAGTCAATGTAACTTAACCATATTAACAACCTAGAAAAGAAAAGTCATCTGGTTTTCTAAACAGGCACAGGAAAACATTTGATGGACTCAAGCAAACTTCTGATAAAAATGCTCCACACACTAGGAATAAAAGGAATCTCCCTCACACTGCTAAAGGTCACCCATGAAAAAGTGGTTAACATCACACTTAAAGGTAGAAGACCGAATGCTCTCCCCGGAAGATCAAGGCCAAGATGTGAGCAATGCTGTCACCACTTCTGTTCAATGTTATGTTGGAGGTTCTTGCCAGTACAGCCATATGAGGGAAGAAAAGAAAAAAGCATCCATCACGAATGACATGATCGTCTGTGGAAGAGATCCAAAAAATTCTTTTAAAAAAACCTACTAGACCGTGAGTTCGAGCCCCGAGTCAGGCTCTGGGCTGATGGCTCAGAGCCTGGAGCCTGTTTCCGATTCTGTCTCCCTCTCTCTCTGCCCCTCCCCCGTTCATGCTCTGTCTCTCTCTGTCCCAAAAATAAATAAACGTTGAAAAAAAAAAAATTTTAAAAAAACCTACTAGAACCAATAACTAGTGTAACATATCTACAGCATACAAATCAATATATTAAAGTCAACCCTGTTTATATCTGTTTGCAACAAATAAATTGGCAATTCAAATTAAGCCAACAAAAACATTAGCAATAGCACCAAAAAATTGAATAATTAAGAATAAATCTGTCCGAAGATATGAGAGAACAGCACACTGAAAATAACAAAATATTGCTGACAGAAATTAAAGGAAAACTAGGTAAATAGAGAGCTATATCATGTACAAGAGTCAAAAAACTCACTATTGTTAACATGTTGATTTGCCTGGTTTTTTTTTTTTTTGGTAGAAATTGACAAATTGATTCTAAAACTCATGGAAATGCTAGAAGTGGGCAAAATAACTTTAACAAAGAAGAACAGATTTAGAGGGTGAATACAGCCTAGTTTCATGACTTCTAATAAAGTGGTAGTTGCCAGGAGACTGTAGTATTGGTGTAGAAATAGACAGATTGATCAATGGAATAAAATAGAAGATGTAAACGCACACATCTGTACAATTGATTCAAAAATGGTACAAATGCAATTCAATGCATTAGGAATAGTCTTTTTGCAAACAGTGCTGAAACATTTGGATATCCATATATTTAAAAAAAAAAAAAAAAAAACCAAGAAACCCAAACTACACCTTTCACCACATATAGAAGTGAACTCCAAATGGACTATAGACCTAAGTATAAAACTGAAAATTTGAAAACTTCTGGAAGACAATGGAAGAGTGCACTTTTGTGACCTTAAGTTTGGCAAGGATTTTTTAATACCTCAAAAAGCAGATCCACAGAGGAAACCCCTGCTAAGTTGGACTTCATTAAAATTAAAAATGTCTGCTTTTGGAACGACTGTTTAGAGAATGAAGAGACCAGCCCTGGTCTGGGAGAAAACGTTGTCAAATCATACACCTGAAAACGGACATTTATCCAGGATTTATAAAGAGGACTCAAAACTAATGATTAAGTGCCTTAGTGTGTTGAGGCTGCTGTTAACAAAATAACACAAATGGCATGACTTATAAACCACAGAAGGTGATTTCTCACAGTGTGAAGATCTGGAGTCCAAGATAAAGACACTCTTCTGTCTGGCGAGGCCACTTCCTGATTTAGAGATGGGTGTCTTCTCTCTGTGTCCTCACCTGGAGGAAGGAGTGAGGGAGCTCCCTGGGGCCTCTTTTATGATGGAATGGATCCCATTCATTCGCACAACTTCACCACCTCTCAAAAGCCCCATCTTCTAAAACCATCACCTTTGGGGGCTATGAATTTGGGGGAGGCAGAAACATTCAGACCATAGTGATACACATATAAACAAACCAATTAAAAAGTTGGCAAACGATTAGAATGTCCATTTGGTCAGTATGTGACTGAAAAAGCAATACTGATGGCCAGTAAGCACGTTAAAGACGCTCAGCATCACCATTCATGAAGGCAATGTGAATTAAGATTGCAATGAGATACCACTATCAAATGCTGAGGCGTTTAAAAGCTGGCCGACAGGTGTTGGGGAGCGTGTGAGGGCGCTGAAACCTTCACACACCACCGGGGCATAAAGCCACTTTGGGAAACACTTTGAAACTTCTTAAGAAGTTAAACTTAACACCTCTCCTATGATTCAGCATTGCACTCTTCGGTGGTTCCCCCAAAGAAGTGTCCCCTTAAGTACACAGGAGAAATGGGCAAAACTAAGCTAACCCTTAAACGTTTGTGTCAACTGAGCTATTCTGTAAAAGTCTTCTCCCTCTGCCTGAAACCCTCTCCGGCTGCCTGTCTGCCTTGTCCTGTCTCTCATGGCCTCTGAGACTAGATACAAATATCGCCCTCTTATTGAAGCCTTCCCTGGAATGACTAACTAAAAGGGCACCCCACTCCTTTACATCTCACACACCTCTTAATTATGAATGATTCTCAACACAAACGCAGTTCCCTACTCTTATGGAACTTACCTTTATTGAGGGAAGACAGATAATCATTAAATACCTATTTGTCGAATGAAATAACCTGACCACATATGTAGCTGTAAAGTTGGCCAAAACACTTGAGTTATCAAGAAGTGTATTTTACAGATGATTCGGGGCACCTGGGTGGCTCAGTCGGTTAAGCGTCCAACTTTGATTTCAGCTCAGGTCATGATCTCATGGTTCATGAGTTCAAGCCTTGTGTTGGGGCTCTGTGCTGACAGTATGGAGCCTGCTTGGGATTATCTCTCTCTCCCTCCCCTGCTTGCTCTCTCTCTCTCTGTCTCAAAATAAATAAATAAACTTTAAAAAAAAGATGGATTTATTTTCACTATTGTTAATTAATGACCTTTCTCCAAGTCTGTATACTGTCTTGGGACATTGATTGACGATGATACAATGGATTATAAACCTTAAGTTCATAAATATACTTACACATGACATACTGTAAGAAAATGCTTAATTGAAATGCATCATGATCACCGACTTTCATAGACCACTGGCCCTGGTCTCAGCCACATGTGGGAGCAGGGGAGTACGTGATGGGCCATCTTCCCACCCTACCTTCCAGGAGGTAGAGATCGACCCCCGTCGAATGTTGGTTTGAAACCTGGTTCAAAGAATGACTGAGCTGGTTTATTTTAAGATGTTTGCTTCTGTTGAAATATTTGCTTGACACTCTTCCTACGAGAGGGGAAGGAAGAGGAAGGAGGAAGGAGCCAACATTGATTTTTTTAAAAGCATCACTGAGTGTCCTGGTGGTTGTTTCTCTCCGTGTAGGCTTTGCTTTCCCAGCCACCTCTGAGCCTCAGTAGCAAAAATAGCTGTGAATACAGAGTCTGGCTGAGTGCCCTGGCATGGGATTTTTTTCTGAAATTTCATACATCATTTACAGCCTGCTGCAGTCACGGTACAGTGCGGCATATAACCCCGAGAGGGAGCGAAGTGGAAAGAACAGCGAGCCCACGCTCGGGCTCGGCTGCCCTTTTGACTGCAAAGGAGCCCGTGCTACCTGCACATCCATTTTCTCCTAATCAAGGGAAAAAATACATTTGAATCGGGGACTTTCCTTTTTCTTCCTGGGCTTGTTGATTTCAATATTTCAATAAGTTAGCCAACTGTGTGGATAAGCTTAAATCTTTGTTTTATAGCTAGACAAGAAAAATAATTTTCTTTTGATGTCAGTGACTTGGCAGACACAAGCCTGGGGGAGACCTTGTCTTCTCGGTTTGCATAAAATTAGTTTTGTTAAAAAATACATGCACGCGTGCACACACACACGCGCGCGCGCACGCGCACGCAGGCACATTGACAGTAGAATAGGGCCATGATGTTTCCTTCTGAATTACAGTGTAGGGGAAAATCCAAATCATGTCGGATGAAGAAATGTCATTTTTTCTAAATCAATGGATCTTCATCCTATAGAGGTCACGGACCCCTCTGAGAATCTGAGGAAGTTACGGAAGCTTTCAGTGTGCACTAGCACTGCCTGTTATTTATAATTCAACAGCAGAGACTAGAGAAGAAAAGGCAACTTCATCCTGAAAACAAAAAGAATGGCTGCCTCTTCACCTAGAAACTCCCCAAGGCCAGAGGCCGTGTCTTTGATTTCAGTTCTGTTTCCACACGGCCCGAAGCTATTACATCCCTACCTACAGCAGTCTCCAAAACTGGAAGGACTGAGCAGGAGTTTTAAGAGCCTCCTGGGTTGCTCTTTTCTGTAGGGACAATTCTAACCTGGAGTCCAACCGGGAGATGGTCACAGTGGGTGACCAACACCCACAGCTGCTCATACCCCCTCTTTGTGACTGTGGTCACCAAGCTCACCATTCTTGTCTGTCTTCTGGTGAGGGTGGCCTGGACTCTCAGGTGCAATCCCAGACAGAAAACCTTCGATGGCTCCATAGATGCTTGACAGCCTCCAGTCCCCACGCCAACTTTTACAAGAAGAGTATAACTGGGCTTTAGGACAGGATAGCCAGTATTGAAACTTCGCGTCCAACCCACCTTCCTCTAGGTGGGCAATGCACTCAAACACCCAGGTGCACGTTTACCTCCCTTGCTCGGATCCAAGCTCAAGAATGTGAAAGTCTTAAAAAGTGGTGAAACCAATCTGGAAGTTTCTAGCCATTGTGAGGATCATAAAACCCCGTGCGTATAGTGTTTGCCATTATCTGACTGGCCCCGCAGTCACAGGCTGGTGCTGGGGGAGCGGCCGCATACCCCCTGGGCATCAGGAAATACTTGGTCTCAGGGGAACTGCAAGATCAGCTCTACTTCTGACCAGCCAACCTGAACCCAGTCACTTCACGGGGCATCCAAGTTCTTGATGTTCAGGCAGGCCCGGCTTGGACACGCAGGACCCACTCTCAGACTCCCATTCTGCTTGACTTTGCTTCTTGGGCGTTGACATGTACTTGCCCCTGTAAACTTGGTTTCTGATCCTTTTCTATGAAGTCTTTCTAATCTTCCCAGTCATGATTATTCATCTTCTCTTCCGTATTCCCAGTGTCCTTTAGTTGTTTTGTTTTCGTATCTCCATTTCAACAGAGCCTGAAACAAAGGGACCCTGTGTGACTACTTGAAAACAAGTGCAAGCCACTTGGAGTGGGCCAATACAAAAGTGCGTCATCAAAACGCTATTTTTATTATGTCCAGCCATTTACTCAAACTGTGGGGCTTTCTTTCCAGAGGCTGTATAAATGACTGATTTTCGGAACAGTCCTTCTGGGGAAGAAAAAGAGAAAGACTACATCCTCCAGCTTGCTCCCGCGTTGCTGACAAATTCTCTCCCTAAGGCATTACTTACCCCTGTATGTTCAGGTTGGGCGCGTGTGGGCACTCAGCACATCCCGGGAAATGCTGAGGCAGGAGTCAGATGAGATGCGTGGCCCTCACATGAGGCACTGGGCTATAGGCTGGTGTCCATAAGGAGTTGGCTGGAGGGCCCATATGACGAAGCAGCATGTTGATGAGGGCCAGGGGGAAACAATTTGTCGAAGGCCCCTGAACAGATCCCTGATGGCCTAATGTGGCACATAAGAAGTGTCTAATATTCACAGATACAGAAGTTCTCTCTCTCTCGTATCACATGAGTGGGTGTGCTCGAAAGGTGTTCTATATGGAAAATTCCAGAATCTTCAAGTTTGAAGGGAACTTAGAGTCTAATCTACACCCTGACTGCTGCACCCAATACTGTTGATGTGGTCTTATCAGCCCCAAATGCCCTTGTAAAGTAATTTACATGAATTTACATGTAATTTCATAATTTACATGAATAGACACTCAGCCTCCATTGATACAACCTTCAAGGCTTTGGATTTGACCATTTTTCAAAATGACAGGCTCATAACTTCTGACAATGATTTTTTTCTAATATTTCCCCATATAGTTATCAAGAAACTAAGCCTGCGGTTAAACTTATTCTAAACAGACAACTGGAAATTCCATGGCGAACATACAAATATTTCCAAATGATGCGAAATGGAGCACAAAGTCTCAAGCATCTGTGTCCACTTTAAAACGATCTAATGGATGTGTCATCTTTCCATCTTGACTCTACTTTAAAATGACTGAACAAGCCAATACTCCCAGGTGATGGGGTTGTATCCACATGCTAAAATGACATGTGTAAAATTTGCTATTCTAATTATATATTCGTGTCAGTGAACACCCACGAGGAGTACAAAACCCTGTGTGGACACAGATGAATAAACAGGTGGTTTCTGTATCGTGGATCTTGCTGGAGGGCTATCCACTCCTGTGGGCTGGGAGGCTGGGAGGCTGGTGGGAGGTGTGGGAGGGGTGGCAGGTGGCCCCTGATGCATTACATGGTGACCAGGCCAGGGAGGGGGCCCTTGAAGAGCCTGGTAGTCATGTGTGGAAAACTCTGAAGGGGAAGGGGCCAAGGGAATTATTTTGAAAGGGGCATCTGGAAAGGGGTTAGATGTGAGCAGGTGGAGAGGAAAATCCGGGAAGGGAAGCGGGAGCCGACCCTTACAGGCTATGGGGAGGCACCGGAGGGTTTTCGGAGAAGCGTGATTGCCACAGAATGCGCACGTTGCAACATTAGGGTGGGTGGGGAGGACCAGGCAGGGACAGAGAGGCCGTTCAGGAGGCTTTGCAATACTCAGAAGGAGGTCGTGTTCACCTGACACAAGGTGAGGAAAAGAGGAGGGTAGGGATGTGGTCGCAGAGGTGGGATCCACCGTGTGGGGCCGTCTCTGGATGCGGATGGTGAGGAGGCTGGTGGCCAGGAAAGACTTGGCTTCCTGGCTTGTACAAGCGGACCGATGGTCAGCGCAGAGGACACACGAGAGGCCACATCCAGCTGTAGACTGCTCACTTCCTCACGCTTGCGGGCCGTCCACGTGGAGACTTGGGATGGATATGGGCCTCAGGAGCTCCAGGTGAGAAGCGGGTAATGGTACCAGACTGGGCTCAAGGTTCCCCTTGACAGTTCCCCCTGACGACTGGCTGTGTGAGACGATGGCGAGGAGTGGAATTCATGGGACGGGACAGCAGCCGGGCAGCAGCCCCCGACGTAGAAGGACAATGGCAAACGTGTGGCAGGGGGCAGCAGAGAGGAGCCTTCCACGGACGAGGTGGGGCCGGTGCCCAGGAGGCTTGGAGAGAGGGTGACAGGGAGCGGAGCCTTGAGGTGGCAGAGGCCGCAAGGGAAAGACCCCGGACGCGTGGGATGTCATCGTCGTCGGCACCAGAAGGCGTGTGGGGAAGAGTCCCCCCGATTCTCAGGCAGGGCCGAGCGTGAGGCAGGGGCTCCCTGACACAGGGGCCAGGGCAGCCGCTCTGAGGAAGGAGAAGGCAGGGCAGGAACAGAGCAGACCCGGGGGGCACCGTGTGGCCCAGGAGCTCATGAGTCAGCTCGGCTCTGCTTGCAGGGCCTGAGACGGGATGAAGGGAGGAGGTGCACCGGGAAGGGAAAACCGTCCAAAGGGCATGGGGGCGGGGGAGACCCTGGGAGGACACCGGCATGGCGTTTGAGCCTCAGCGCTTACTGTCCTAACTCCCAACATGCAGAGGAACCACTGGAGAGCCAGACCAGAGAGCACGAACCCCTGTTCCCGTAAGCCCGTCTGCAATTCGGGCCACCCCGTAAGTGACCAGCAAGCCAAGCCCCGCCCCTCGGCCATGTCTGTCAGGATGGAGGCAAAGGGCACCCCAGGGGCTCCCGACCCCCGGCCAGGGCCCCACACGGAGGAGTGGCGACTGTGGGAATAAACAGAGTGGGACAAGGACACCCAGAGAAAGAAAGTGATGCCAGCTGCACGACAGGGAGGGGAAAGGGCCAGGACCCCCGGATCCAAAAGCCACATTCTTGGATCACTACATGACACAGCCTACAGGGGGCCTGTCAAGTCCTCACGTCGTTCCTGAATCGTGTTTCCTTCTGAGAATTCAGGAAAACTAATTTCAGATTAAAATAAGTTTCAGGAAAGGATGAAGACCATACCCCAAAGGGAGGGGCGTCTGGGTGGCTCAGTTGGTTGAGCCCCCGACTCTCGGTTTCGGCTCAGGTCATGATCTCACGGTTTGTGAGATCGAGCCCCGCATCGGGCTCTGCACTGACAGCGGAGCCTGCTTTGTCTGCCTCTCTCCTTGCCCCTCCCCGCTTGCACGCTCTCCCTCTCAAACTAAACATTTTTTAAAAAGTTATTATTTAAGGCAGGAGGGAGAGAGGGGAGATTATATGGCAGAAAAATACCTTAGCGGGCAATGAAAACACCAGAGATATGTGTGCACGAAGCCCTTCACACCCGCAGCCTGGACCCAGCCGCCTCGGTCACCTGCACGATCTCCCCGCCCCCCCCACCCCCCCTCCCGGCTCTGTGTCTGGGCTGCAGCTGACTTACCACAGTGACCAGTCAGCTTGGGCCCAGGGCAACCAAGGAGGGGAAAAGAGAGGTGAGGGGGTACCCAGCTCCAAAGCTCTCTGGAGAGTGTGAAGTCTCGTGTCTTTCCACAGTGTGTTGCGCGTGTGTGTATCTGTGTGTGCGTACATGTGTCTCTGAGTGTGTACGAGTTTGTGGTGCATTTGCATGTGCGTGTGTCTCTGCGTGTCTGTGTTTGTGGTGTATGTGTCTATGGGCATGTGTGCGTATGAGTGGGTATGATGTGTGTTTGTGTGTGACGTCTGTGTCTACGCGTGTGCGAACGTGTGTGTGGTGTATGTTTGTGTGCTTGTGCATGCTTGCGTGTGTAAGTGTGGTGTGCGTGCTTGCGTGTGCCTGAGTGTGTCTGAACACGTGCGTAATTGTGTGCTTGTGGGTCCGTGTGTGTGTGTGCATGTGCGCGAGTGTGCTGTGTACTGGCAGAAGGTGGAGGGAGGTTCTGTAAGCAAATGAAGGGCGGGGTGGCTTCATCACCTCAGGCAAACATGGCCCTTGGAAGGGCAGGGAGGAAGCACCCAAGCATTGAAGGACAAGGTCAAAGGAAATGGGAGGGGACCCCACCCTGCCACCGCTGCTCACCTTGGGCAGACTGCTCTAGTTCTCCGTGCCTCGGTGTCCCCCCCGAAAACGGTCATCGTGGTAGAACGCACCTTGTGTGCTTTGACGTGAAAAAGGCTTAAGGCAAACTTCAGCCGCTTGTCTCGGTGTGGCCTGGAAGGCAGCCCGACGCGGGTGCGTGGCTCCTGCGTTCTCTGGGCGTCCCAGAGGCCTGCTTGGGCCGGAGGACGCCGGAAGGCACCAGAACGCTCTGCCCCAGGCAGGACCCGCACCGGTCGCTGCCCGTCTTGAGGGGCCAGGGAGGGCACAGGTGCCGGAGAAGTGGAAAGTGGACACAGCACCTCCTTGCCAGGCAGCCCCACAAAGCTTCCCCGGTCATTCCTGTTTGCATACGGCCGTTTTATATTAAATACGATAGGATCCATAAGGCATTTAGCACAATTTCTGGCATAGAACAATTTCTCATTCGCTACCAGAATTATTTTACCATACCTGCCATTTATTCCAATTTCGGCTACCTGGAAAATTCAGTAATTTAATTTCCGTTTGTCAGATGAAGAGACTGAGGTCCCAAGAGGCTGTGTGATTTTTCCAAGCCCCCAGTTCCGCTGTGACCCTCCGGAGCATTCCCATGTGGGGGCTGACGGTAGCTATTGAGTTGAGTCAGCAGTTAAGACATTCAGCCAGTAGGTGGCCAAAGAGGTGGAAAGCCTGGACTTTCTGACTCCACGCGGACGCCTGGTTCCTCACGGCACCTGAACTGTCTTCCTCCAGTCCTGTGCTGTGCTGGTTCCTCCTGCAACTTCAGAATAACCCTCGAAGGCCACCTCGGCCACGCTCTTGACCACGGAGATGCGGGCAAGTGGTGTGTGTAATGCTTTACAAACTGAAACATGATATGGTCGTGCAGAAAATCTCACGTGACGTACTGTTGGAAACTGCTAGAAAGGCACCAGTGCTACCGAGCTCACACCTTCTCACACACCCTTTCCTCCAATCTGTACCGCTCGGGCTCACAGGGGTTTATTCCTTTTTTTAAGTAGCCAAGAACAGCGCCCGCTGCGGTGCGTTTCCTTGTGGAAATGTTTCCTTTCTACGGCATCTGCTTCTCTGTGGTCCCATGGCGCACTGTCTTCTCTTCACGTCTGTTGTGTGCATCACTGGGTCTCAAACTTTTGTTGGATCTTAACCTTGAGCATCTGAGTCACAACTACTAGTCTTTAAATCGTGAGTGTCTCCTATAACTCAGTCCTCTGTTTACCCAATAGAAGCTCCTGGCTTGTTCCTTTCTATGAAAGTCATCTGTCTTTCAAGGTCTGCCTTAACCTTGAAAATTCCCCCCAAACCATTCAAGTATCTTAAAAGGACAAATGGGCAAAGCCAGCATGGTCATTTCAAGCTGTAGGAAGATTGCTCAGCAACCGGCTTGAACTTCAAGGAATTGTTTTCCCAGGAAATTGAGAATCGAGGTCAGGTAGGAGGCAAAGCCGCAACCTTTTAAAGCTGTGGGCTTCCTTCTGGTTGCTTCGTATTTAAGTGTACGTTTGTTCCGTGGAGAGCTGACCTACATCAGTTGAAAACCACTGGACCTTCCGGTGATACACCTGCTTCAACGATTCTGTCTTTCGTTGGTATTTTTCCAATAGCATTCCTGAATTCTCTCACGATGTCAAATCCAAAGCTCTAGACCATTGAGGTATAGACTAAAGCAGAGGTTTGCCTTCGATATGTCAAAAAAAGTCAAAACTAAAGAGCATTTGTATCCTATAACCAAATAATAGCTATGGGATATTCTGCCTAAAGCAAGAAAGCAGAGGAAAAGAAATGATAATATAATTGTTCAAGTTGAGACCAGTATGTACTGCAAGTTAGAGGTCTGAGAAGTCGCCCGGCTGATGGATTACACACCCGTGTAGGTGTCCGCATGCTTCCATGTGTATAAACCAACTATAGTCGGTGAGACCTCATTAGAGAAATTGATGGAGAGTTTGAACTATTGAATGTTTTTAAAGAAATGTAAATTACATTGGTTAATACTTTCATAAAAAGCTTTGATTTATTTTTTAATTAGCATATATCAATTGTTGACAAGCAACTGGGTAATTTGAATATGCTGGAGAGAATCTGAAAAAAAAAATAGCTATCTTAAACCTGCAAATTTATTTGCATAGTTATTTTGTTAACAATGTCTTTCTTTCCTGGAAGAGTCTCCATCAATCCTACTGAATAATCAAAAGTTATAAATTAGCATACAATGGCCAAGATGTGACTGCATGTGTGAGGAAGTTAAAATTTCATCATATGAATGCGTTGTCTTTTGTTCAGCACAATTGTGTGTGTGTGTGTGTGTGTGTGTGTGTGTGTGCCTGCATCAGAGCCTAACCCTCTATGGCATCATAAACATTCAATACAAACACAGAAGAGAATGAAAGGAAGTCCACACCTGCCTACACATTACCTGTGCCAGCTCCTGTATTCGTCACCTCCCTCCTTTTCTGTATTATTTTCCACCTTTCTATTTCATGTTAAAATTTTCCTCTTTTAATAAATGTTAATCAGCATCTGCAATTACTGTTTGTAGTGCTTAGGATTCTTTTTGAAACTGGCAAGGCTGTGCTGAATATATCGTTTCATTGGAGCCTCAGAGAGCAAGGTTAGCATGACATTGTTCTACGAAGGTGGTCGTGTCCCCGGCGGGATCAGCTCCGTGTCACGACAGGAGGGAGCGCGCTGAGGGAACAGCATGTGCCAGGGAGTCATCTGTGTGCGGGGACATTGCACCCTCATTGTCGCCCTCTGCAGAGGGACACGCAAGAGATGCAAACCCAGAGAGAGAGAGGAGAGGGGTGCTGGTTTGCTTCCTCGCGAGCTGGTGCCCTTGCTCCAGGCTGGCATCTCATCAGCCTCCTGGCGTCTCATCAGCCTCCAGACACTTGGGTTTGGAGGCGTGGCTCGTTTTACCGAATAAACGTTGTACAGAAACCATCTGGACGTGTGAATCTGATGCCAAGCATTGGGAGGGCTTGATGCCAAAAGCAGCCTTGCAGGTAACGTCTTAGTACCGAGAGTGCTCCAGCCAGATTACGGTCAGATGACAGGTGTTCTTAAAGCAATGCTTTTGTGCCGGGTACCGGGCTGGGCTCTCTCCCTGCTTCCCTGCGTGCTGGACAGCACTGGGTCCCTGCAGGACAGGGGAGGGGATTCTGTGGGCTGTCACACCTCCTGGCAGCCGGACATTGGTGGTCGGGAGGGATTGGGAAAGTCAGATGCAGACGAGTTGCCACGTACAAGCCTTGCTTTGTAAAGGCTCCCAGAGCTCGTTTAACCCTCTGGACATCCCATGAGCAGTTGTTACTATGCACACTTTGTCACTGAGCGAACGGGAACTCGGAGAGTGTAAGAAACGTGCACAAAGAGCCACGGCTCATCTGAGGGACACACACCTGTGTGGCCAGAGCCCTGCAAGCGAGAGAGGAGCAGCGGGGAGGTGGTGACGTTAGCGAGGTGGCCGTGGACCAGCCTCTGCGGGGCATTGTGGGTTTTATTCTGAGTGATCACTGTCATACCTGCAAACTTCGATGCACTGAGTCGCCCTGGCGTTTCCTTCGGTCGACATCTGTGTAGGTGAACTAACATCCCCGGCCAGTTTCCCTGCTCACTGTTGCTTCTAACATCCACTTGCCTCATTCGGAATTCCATTTCCTCATCACTGATTTCCTTCAATTACCAAAAGCCACCCGGTGAGAGTCTGGTAGCGATCATTTCTCTGTGTCTTGACTTCTCTGGTTCCTAATTTGGCAGATCTACGCCCTCAGCGCTTTGCTACTGATGAAACCCTGAGGACAGTGAAACTGTCATCCCTTTACACGTAATCTCTCTCTGTCTCTGTGTTTGTCCTATAGGTTTTTCTCCTGGATTTGATGTTAAGAAATTGCCAAGCGATATGTTTATGTGTGCGTTTGATTCATTTATTCTGCGTGGGATTTGCTATTTTCCCTTAACCTACCCCTCTTCAGGTCTGAAAAATTCTTAGCTGCTGCTTCCTGGAAAACTGACTCTGACCCCAAATTCCACTAGAAATGTGTTAAACCTCCTTCTGCCATTAAGTGAATTTGAGTTGTTTTCGTAAATATCCGTCTCTCCCTCCTCTGTGTCTCATTCTGGCTCATTTCTGCGTATCTGTGGTCCAATTAATTCCCATCTCTTCAAATGGATCGAACGTATTGTTCGGTATGTTCTTCACTCTTTTGGATTATCGTATTTTAAATTTTAGAAGAGTTGTTTTTTCTTTTTTTAAAAATACTCTTTGTTCCCTTTGTGGCCTGACCTTACATCATGAAGTCTATGCTTTTTAAAAATATTGATAAATTTAAGAGGCTCCTGGCTGGCTCATTCAGAGGAGTGTGTGCCTTTTGATCGTGGGGTTCTGAGTTTGAGCCCATTTGGGGTGTGGAGATGACTTAAAATCTCTAAAAAATACATCAATAAATTTAAACATTTTATATTTTATAAAGTCTCTCTGAGGGTGAAGTTCTCGTGCGTGTGACTCTCCTGTTAGCTCTGTCTATTCTGACTCACGGAGAACTGACTCAGTGCGGTTAATTTTATTTTCACTTGGAGCGCAGATTTTGTTCCAGTTTTTCTTCACGTAGTGTTGAACTTACAAATCCTATTTACATATCTCTGGATTACCCTCAGATGCCGGTTCCATAAACATATCTTATCCACGTCTGTCTTTCACCTCCTCCCTCTGACGAGGCAAGAACCAGATCACGCTACTTATGTCTCTCCGCTGCTCCCATCCCCTCTCCCATGGAATCCTCTGCATTTCCTGCCAGATACGTATTAATTGTCCTCTTTTATTCAACCACACCAATGTCCTTGTGTCTTGTGCCTGACATTCTCTCATTATTTGTATTCATTTTGTATTTCGCTATGGTAAATTCAGAGGAACTCTCGCAGGGAGGGAGTGTGGTTTGCGAAGCTTCTATAGGTTGGCCGTACATTCCAAAGTGTTTAGCTCTTATCCTGAAATGCGATTTTAGCAGGATGAAGTATGCTGAGATTAAAGTAATTTTCCTGGGGTGCCTGGGTGGCCCAGTCCATTAAGTGTCTGACTCTGGATTTCGGCTCAGATCCTGATCTCACGGTTCATGGGATTGAGCCTCACATCGGACCTTGTGTTGACAGCGTGGAACATGTTTGGGATTCTCTCTCTCCCTCTCTCTCTGCCCTCCCCTGCTCGTGCTCATTCCTACTCTCCCTCTCCCTCTCCTTCCTCCCTCTCCCTCTCTCTCTCTCTCTCTCAAAATAAATAAATAAACATTAAAGTAACTTTTCCCAAGTTTCCAAAGGTTGGAAACCTTTGAGGATCTTACTCCTCAGCTACTCTAACATCCATCCTTGCATATGAGTTTGGTATTGATCTGACTCCACTCCTTTGTAAGTAGTCTGGGTCTCACCATCTGAATCTCTCTCTGTCTCTCAGTATTGTCAAAATTTTTCTCCTTAAACTTATTCTAAAATGTCATCATCTTTAGATGCTCCTTTATGATAGACGTTCTTTAGTATTTGATGAGATTCAGTCATCCATAAGGGGTCAGTTTTTACAATGGTTCTATATGCGCTCAAAACAATTATACGCGAGGACAGGGTTTTATGTATGTTTCATTCAACTGAATTTGTCAATTACAGTGTATATAATTACCACATCCTTGTAATTGAGAAGGGTGTTAAAATCTCCCGTTGTGTCTGTGAATCTGCTCTCTATTCTCCTTTTCTTCCTGTTGTACTCATCAAATACTTTTTACTCCACTGTATTCCTTTAATCATTAGACGTGGCATATTCTCTGGCACGTGGCCTTTTGTGATCACACTCAAGATTTTACCACATATATTTGACTTACCCAAAAAAGTAAAATTAATCATGACCTCTATGTTCTTCTCATCTGCGATCTAACAGTACTTTGGACCACTGCCCTCCTGTCTTTCCTGTTCTTCATCATAGAGCGTGAATAATCTAATCGTTATTATTTTTATTGCTTTAGAACAATCATGCTCATTTAGATGGACCGACGATTCTCCCTACAATTTATTCTGGCTTCCATTTCTTCCTTCTACAGTGTTTAATCTTACTCTTTTACAGAGAGTTATAGAGGTGAACTTCCTCAATCCTTGTCTGAAAAGAGCATTATCTAACGCTCATTATTAAATAATACTAATACTTCAGCTGGATACAAAATTCTAAGCAGAAGGTTATTTTCTTTTAATACTTTATAGATTATTTCATTGTCACATGATTTCTATTGTTGATATTGAGAAGTCTTTGCCAGGCAAGTTTTCACTATGGAAATAACTTTGTTTTTTTTTTCCACTGGAAACACTTAAGATCTTTTTCTTTTCCTTTTGGAGTTCATAGCTTCATCATGATGTGTCTAGGTGTGCATATCTTTTATTTATTGGATTCATTGATATTTTTGAGAAATTTCCAGCCATTACACTTGGACTGTTTCTTCTCTTCCACTCTCTCTGTTTTCTCCTCTTGAAATCCTTTTGGAATATATAACAATAATTTGGTCCCTCATTTCTGTTAAGAAATATGTGTTTCCTTTTGGAAATTACATATACAATTATTATATGTATTATATATGATACATATATTATATGTAATATATACTAAGTATATATTAATATTTATAATTAATAAATAATTAACAGTGTTATGTTATATGGGTGATATCACCCATATAACATAACATTGCTAATTATTTATTAATTATTTAATTATCATACACATAATTATTAATAGTTACATATATATACTTACACACATATATAGAATAACATGCGTTGTTTTAAAAACTCTTATTTAAGAAGAGTTATTCTGTGATTATAATTTTCTAAGCATTTTGTAAATACCATTTCACTTAGTCCCTAAAACAAGCCTTGTGGTGAAGTTGAGTAGGTCCCTAGAGCAATCCTACAGTCCATTATAGCTCTCTTCTGCTTCGTACAATCTCCCCGTTTCCTCAATTTTCCATTTCAGTTATTGGGTGATTTTCACGTCTGCCCTGTATTCAGTTGTATCTTGTCCCTTCCTTACACGTTGAGTCCTTCTCTTCATGTCTTGGGTTATTTTTAATGTTGTCATCTCCCAGGCACTCCCTGGCAGTCTTCCACCTGGTGCTCTGGGACAGTTCACGTGACTGACCCTGTCCTCTGACCCCTGTTGTGGCAGGTTCTTCCTTAGTGCTCGAACTGTGGATTCATCTTGGGTGGATGCTGTAGCTGGTAATCTTTGGCAGACTAGGTTGGAGGTAAGTCCCCAGGACGTGGCTTCAGTGTTTCCTTTTGGTTGTGCCTGGGGTATTCTGCCTGCGTGCCACTGGTATGCCAGTTCAGGACCTTCCAGATAGACGTAATATAAATTTCATCGGGTAGGCTGGCCCACATTAACTGTTCTTTGGAAGTACTTCTTTTCTCAAAGCCCAGACCAAGGCAAGCAAGGCTGCTCGTTTTCTTCCTGAACTAATCAGCAGACTTTTCTTCCTCCCCCTTTTACTGACCATGTAATTCTGTGAGGCTCCTAACTGGGTGCCATAGACCTTGTGGAGACCCATGGCTTTTCTTACACAGACTTCCACTCCCACCCACAGCCTGGTCTCCTCATTTCTCATCCTTTCTAGAAGCTTTGGCAACAGATGCTGCTTGTACCTTTCTTCTCAGGCCCCACACTTCAGCACCCCCGGAAATTTCTGTTGCTTTCCCGATATCTTATCTATACATTCCAACATATATCACGGCATGTCTATCTGTTTCCTAGTTGATTTGCAAGACAGTATGGCATAGCAGCTGATAGGGTGGACTCTGGAGCCTTATAGCCTTGGCTCCAGCCCAGTCTCACCCCTCAGGATGTGTAGAAAGCATCGAAAGTTTCCTGACTTCCCTGCTTCAGGTATGTCATTGTAAATCAAGAGGGGCATTCCCTTTCTCATTTGATGTGTAAGAAATGAGTAAGTTAGCTAATATAAAGCATTTAGAGCCGCTTTTAGGCTCTCTGTAAGCAGCAACTGTCATAATTGTTACACATTTGGGTTTAGAAGGTATATGGTTAGAAACCAATGTCCCCTTCAGTGCAGTCTTAATATAATAGGTACTCTTTCAATCGCGTTTTAAATAATCAAGTTTTCTTGATAAAAGCTTTACGCTCGTTTATTACGTACATAAATTTTTAATGATGTCCCAGGGCCACATGAGCCCTGAGAGGTAGGTATTATTATCTCCTTCTGGCCAATAAGAAATGTGGATGTACAGCTGCCTCCCAGAGCCTCAGCAGGGATCAAGAATGCAAATCCCAGCCTCCACAGCCCTAAATTTCTTGCTTTTCCTACTTGTATTGAAGACAAGCACCTTTATCTGGTGCCGTAGTAATAGCCTCTGGCAGTAACCTCGGTTTTTGGACCATGAGACCCTAGACACGCCACAGTACTCTCTTCTTTTTTTTAATTTTTTTTTTCAACGTTTATTTATTTTTGGGACAGAGAGAGACAGAGCATGAACGGGGGAGGGGCAGAGAGAGAGGGAGACGCAGAATCGGAAACAGGCTCCAGGCTCCGAGCCATCAGCCCAGAGCCCGACGCGGGGCTCGAACTCACGGACCGCGAGATCGTGACCTGGCTGAAGTCGGACACTTAACCGACTGCGCCACCCAGGCGCCCCACACAGTACTCTCTTCTTAGAGCACCTGAGTTGCTGAGTACAAGAAAAGGAAACGGAGCTATGTGAGTAGAGAAATGGCAGATCCAAGTTTCTAACAGGATGCAAAAGCCAACACCGGAGGGCAGGTGGACTCAGGTGCGATGACAATGGGGGAGCGGAGACCCGTCCTATCCTCTACAACGCTCTGCCCCACAGGCGGTCCTTGCCTTACTAGCATTGAATTCAATGGACACAATACCTTTTCAGCAGGCATCAGGAAAACCCACTCTCAACCTCCTGCTCTGTCCCGTCCCAGTTCAGAATCCCTTCAGGGGGAAGAACTTTCAAGAGGGGTCGGCCAGCCCAAAACATTCCTCCCTCCACACCACTGCAGGCTGTGCTTTCTCCGACTTGAAAACGAGGTCATGGCCACTGGATCTCAAGCTCAGAGATCTCCCCGCAAGACCCTGTGTGTGTAGGGGGGTTCGCTCCTGGGCCGGCGCCCAGAGCATTTCAAACACCATGACAGAACGAGACACAGACCATTTTTTCCCCCTCACTCCGCTCGGATGTATGGATGTGTCTGCTTTCAGAGGAAGTGGTCGCAGTGCTTCACAAATGTCCAAAAATGAGCATTTGGAGCTCAATCTCCGTCTGAGTTAGAACTGCTTGTATTAACATTTGTTTTGAATTGTTGCTCTGTTTTGTTCTGTGAGCCAAAAGCAACTTTCCTTTGAAGTCTTGCCCCTCTTCTGGGAGGGAGTACCAGCTGATTCAGTTCTGTTTGCGGGAATGTAAAAGTTCATTAAGAATTAATCACAGGATTGAAAAATATCTCGCCATCTGTAGCCCTCCTTCTTATTATCCCCCAAAGTTCTCGAGACTTCTATTTCTGGCGTTGTTCTCTCTCCCCAGCCACGGAAGAGTTTCAGCCAAGTTGGACGGGTTCCTTCTCAAAGTTAAGAATCCAGGGTTTGGTGACTGCGGGGGTTTGATGTTCTGCTACAGGTGCCGTGGGGGGGCCTGCAGAGGGACAGATGGGAGGCAGCGTGTGGCCGAGGGGGCGATGGCTGTCAGACTGGAGGCCGCTCGGGGGGTGTATCCATTTGTGGGGGTTTGGGGTTTGTCCTCAGGGCTTTTCTTGGAGAAAACTTGTTCTCTCTGAGTAAAAATACCCAGGAAGGAGGTTAATGTGGCCCTCTCTGCACGACTGACTCTGATTTGTCCCGCTGTGGGGCCATCGACTTCCTCGCTCATGGCCTTTCCGGGAACCCAACCAGCTCTAAGTCAACCCAACCTCCATGAGGGTCCATCTTGGCCGCCAGCGCCCTGGTAGCTCGTGCAATTTTGCAGGACGTGGCTCTTTTCCCGTCCCACGTAGCATGTCCGTGGAGTCACCGCTCACCCTCAGTGCATGCCCCTCTCTGCGGGTCTCCGTCCCCAGGGCGGCATGGTCGGCACGGGCTGCCAAGAGGCGAGAGAAGGAAGTCGTCCTTGGCCAGGGAGGTCCAGAAGGGAGAGATTTTTGCACATGTCGGGAACAGCCCGGTTGACGAGGAGACGGCCTTTAAATCCCGGGAGCGGGGCAGGTCCTGTGAGGGATGAGAGTGCCTCTGATCAGCAGAGAAATCCAGTGCCTCCGGCGTGCTGGGTATCGTGGCTCTCGTCCCGGGAGATCAAGAAGGGAGATGCAGCAGAGAGCACAGAGCCACGTAGCACTGGTATCGGGAGCCGGGGACATCTGTGTTTCCTTTCTGGTTGTCTAAATATGCTGTCTAGACACGTCTCCAATCTCACGTTCGCGGCTCTGCGGGATTGCAAGCTGTGTCTCTTGCTGAGAAGCTGTCTGCCATTGTCTCCGTCCTGAATAGAGATGGGACAAGACACACGCAAAGCGATATGAAGCACCGGGCTCCGCCACAGAGACACCGCCTCGTGGAAAATTCTAGAAACTAGCGTACAAGGATGTGAATGGCGGTGAAGGGCAGTTAAGTGGGGAGACACAGAAAAGGATCTGTTGGACTACTGCTCCCTCTCTCCTTTGCCTTTGCTGACTCAGGGCGGGCAGCGAGGGGGTGGCTGCGGGGAGGGGGACGCAGGTGGCCTATCCTGGCTCCTGACCCTTCCAGGCTCACCTCCCCTGAACCACGCTGCCGCCCTCTGCTGCCCTGCCACCTCACATCAAGGGAATTCCAGCCGTTTCAAACTCAAGTGCAGAATTCAGATGGGCAATCAACACCACGCTGAGCAACGCACTCTGCCTACGTGACATCACGGCCCCCCGCGCCCCCTCGGCTGCCCCCGCCCAAGCCATCCGTGGAGGCTGAGACTCAGCCCTACGGGGAGTTGAGGACTTTGGGGCCCTGCAGCCACACTCCAGTCTCTTGAAATCAAAGCCTCAAAAGGAGGCTCCTCGTTGGAAAACCGTTTCATAGTTAAAAGATGCATAAATCTGTACCTGTCATTTTTTTTCTCTTTGCTCAAAAATGTTATCCAGTAACATGTTTACCTGCAAAGGTTGAAAAAAACATCACGTTCATCTATCCCGTCCATCCTGAAGGCACAAGGGATTGTGGGTTAACAGTTTTCTGCTTGTTTGCCACGGGATCTGGAGCTGAGTTTGGAAGGAGGAGAAGGGAAAGCAAATGGACACAAAAAGATATTTTCTGGAGAAAATAACCATGGGAGGGCAGGGCTGTAACTTGGGAGCCCTGCGGTGTGCCCCCAACCAGTCCCAACAGCCACAGCTCGGTCCCCCGACCCGTGGCCTGGTGTAGCTCTTCTCTTAGGAACGTGTCTTGCTGGCAGATGCTCTTGGCCCCCAGCCCAGCCTCACAGCCACCACGACCTTGACACGGCATGCTGACCTGGAAGCGGCAGTGATGCTGTGCCCCCAGGACCTCTTCGCAAGACCGCCTCCCCGTGGGGATGATGGGTACCCTGGGCTTTCCTCTTCAGGTGGGATTGATGCACCGTAACCTGAAAGTCATCCCGGAAGGGCTAAGACTGCAAATATATGCTAATTTGGAGTTTCCACATGCTCCTCTGAAAAAGGCTTTTTCCTCTCTTTTTTTTTTTTTTTTATCACATTTCTTTTCTACAGCCCTGGGGCCGAAGAAACAAACATTTGCAGAAGGGATGCAATTCTATACGTGAAGAAAAGTGCATGTCGCAAATATTGCTCTGAACAGTCTAGATGTTTTATCTCAGTGGATCCTTTATATTAGGGGTCTGGCGTAAATCTCCCTGTCCCTGCCTCCAGCCAGCATATGCTCACGGGCCACCAGGGTTCCTGCGCTGGCCCTGTTTGCAGGCGGCCAATGCTCCCGAGAGGGGAAGTCACCAGAAGCAATCTGCCCGTCCTCTGCGGTGTGAATCCCACATCCAAGCCAGCCCTCCCAACCGCGGGTCAAAAGCTCTGAGATGCCCATTTCTGATCCTTCGGTGTGGAAATGCACCGTTAATCCTTTTTTTTTTTTTTTTTATGTTTATTTTTTGGAGAAAGAGAGAGACAGGCTGTGAGTGGGGAAGGAGCAGAGAGAGAGGGAGGGAAACACTTAATCCGAAGCAGGCTCCAGGCTCCGAGCTGTCGGCACAGAGCCCGATGCAGGGCTCAAACTCACTAACCGCAAGATCATGACCTGAGCCAAAATCGGCCGCTTAACCCACTAAGCCACCCAGGCACCCCTAATCCTTTTTTTCAATGTTTATTTACTTATTTATTTTGAGAGAGAATGAGAGAGAGTGGGGGAGGGCCAGAGAGAGAAAGAATCCCAGGCAGGGTCCGCTCTGTCAGTGCAGAACCTGACACGGGGCTCAATCACATGAACAGTGAGATCGTGACCTGAGTCAAAATCAAGAGTTGGACGCCCAACCGCCTGAGCCCCCCAGGAGCCCCTGCTGTTCATCTGTATATATGAGATGCGACCTCTGCGCCCTGCTATCGAAGGAGCAGTCAGGAAAGGGGCCCGAGAGGACTCATCGGCGGTCACCCGAGATGGTGGTGGGTTTGCAGAGCAGGGGCCCAGCCCTGAAGGAGTCTAGGGGAGGAGGAAGGTACGAAAGCAGTCGTCCCGTGTGGACACAGGTGCCTTAATGGAGGTCAGCTCCCTCAGCGGGGTGGCTGCCTGTGCCCTGAGGTATAAGGGCGCCACGGGGCTCCGGATCCCTGGAAGAGGCTGACTCCACAGTCTCAAGTCCGGCTCTCTTCCGCCAGCCGCAAGGAAGCAGCCAGCGCCCGTGGCAGTGGCTCAAGCCAGGTGGTAGCAGGCAGGGCCAGAGGTCCGGCGAGGAGGCCAGCAGTGTTCTCGGCGGAGGGAGAAGGCGCTGCGGTTCGGGAACAGCAGGGCGGGGTGTGGTGCTGTCCCCAGATAGAGGCTGGGGCCTGGGGGACACAGGGGTGCACGAGGGGCGGTGATCCCCTGCCTTGGGTCTTCTGCTGCTCCTGGGGACCATGTCCACAAACCGCATGTTATGGACTCGATGTCAGCCCCCCACTCATATGCCGAAACCCCAAGCCCCAGTGTGATGCTATCAGGAAGATGGGTCTTTGGGAGGTTTGACGAGCTCATGAGGGTGAAGAATGCCCTGACGGGATCAGTGCCCTCGTAAGAAGAGACTGGAGAGCTCCCTCCCTCCCGGTGCGCACACCCAGGAAAGGCCAGGTGGGGACACAGGGAGAAAGCGGCCCTCCGGAAGCCAGGAGGAGCATTTCCAAACCTGCCAGTGCCCCGATCGTGGACTTGAAGCCCCCGGGACTGTCAGGGACGGAGGTGTGTTTCGAAGCCTGACGGTGTGTGGTGTCTTGTGATGGGGGCCCCGGCCGACAAGCCATGGAGCCAGGAGGGCAGGGCGGGAGCAGGCTGGTGAGGGGCAAGGCCGTTCGGGCACATTCCATCTGATCTGTTTGCAAAGCTTCAGGAAGCCCCGCCAAGTTGGCAGGTGAGCGAAGTCCCCGGCTTGGGCAGGAGGTTGGAGTTAGACACACACTTCTGGTACGGATTACCTTCATGGGGCCACTCGCTGTTCCCGGTGACCTATCACGGGGCTGGGGACACAGCCATGGCTTGCCTCCCGCTTACACAACAGGACAGCAAAGCTCTGAGGGGTTATGCAACTTGCCAAGGCCAGGAACCCACATGCATGTGACTCAGGGGACGGAGCAGTCCCCTCTGCAGCCAGAGGACCCTTCAGCCGTGAGCCTGGCCAGGCAGACAGCATGGGAGGGAAGGGAAACAAAAGTCACCTGGAAAGCCATTTGCAATTAGCTGCCTGGCCAGGAGGACACAGTGCATTTTACTGTGTTTTGCTTTGTTTCAATATTGATGTAAGGACAGATGCACCCCGGACCGCAGGAACCCCACCAGGTCCCCAAGGGAAGGGCTCACAAGGCCTTGCTGGAAATGATGGATGACTTCCTTGCAAAAAACAAAAAAAGAGCATTTGGGGCACCTGGGTGGCTCAGTCAGTTGAGTGTCTGACTCCTGATTTCTGGTCATGATCTCTTGGTTCATGCATTCGAGCCCCGCATTGGGCTCTGTCTGTGCTGACAGCCTAGAGCCTGCTTGGGATTCTCTCTCTCATTCTCTCTCCCTCTCTCTCTCTCTCTCTCTCTCTCAAAAATAAATAATAAATAAACTTAAAAAAAAAAAAAAAGCATCCCAAACTGAGAAAATGTGGAACAGCTGACAAATCACTCCTGTTACAACTCTACCTTTGCAAATTACATTTGGAGTTAATAATTCCCAGAAAGTTATTAAAAAACAAGTAAAGTTGGGGCGCCTGGGTGGCTCAGTCGGTTAAGCGGCTGACTTCGGCTCAGGTCATGATCTCGCGGTCCGTGAGTTCGAGCCCCGCGTCGGGCTCTGTGCTGACCGCTCAGAGCCTAGGGCCTGTTTCACATTCTGTGTCTCCCTCTCTCTGACCCTCCCCCGTTCATGCTCTGTCTCTCTCTGTCCCAAAAATAAATAAACGTTAAAACAAAAATTAAAAAAAAAAAAAAAGAAGTAAAGAAACCTAGCTTATTGATGAAGCCAACTACACATGTTGGAAGTGAAAAACCACCAGAGACACTAACACAGAAACCGTGCATCGTCCTAGGTCTCGTCAAGTGCCCCCAACCCCCGGCAGCCCACAACCCCAGGGAAACAGAATTCACCTGACACTAAAGCTCTCCCTTCTACCTCCTCACCTCCCCTTCCTGATCTCCTAACAGTTCCCGTTTCCCAGGGAGGGACTGCCGAGCTGGAGGCTTCCTGGTGTCTCTACAGCTCCCCCAGCCCAGAGTTGTGGCTAACAGGACCCACAGGGGCCTCACCTGTCAGCACAAACAGACACCCCTCCCTCGGGTCTCATCAAGTGCAAACCGGGGGTCCTGTTAGTTTCCATTTATAAACATGGATGTGCCTTTCACACACTCAGAATCACACCCCTGTATTCACCCTCCATTTGTTTGTGCCCACACCATCCCAGCAACTGAAATGTGGGCTGGGGACTGAAGGCCCACGCAGAGCCCGAGGCCGAAAGGGGAGCTTCGAAAACAGCCCAAGAAGGGGGCACCTGGGTGGCTCAGTCAGTTATGCGTCCGACTTCAGCTCGGGTCACGATCTGGTGGTCCGTGGTCCCCTCCACCAGCCCCGCACCACTGCAAGCACGCGGGAAACTCTAAAGTAAAACTTTTATGCTAATGCACCCAAAAATGGTACAGGCGCAAGGCGTAAATTCATTAGGGAGGATTTAGAAGCAATTTATTAGATGATAAGAACCTAAGAATATAATCTCTCTGCACTACCTGTATTTTCAATTTGCGTAATATATTCAAACTCAAATTAATTTGCAAATAAAAGCAATATAAACTTAAAGCCCTCCTATTTATTTATAGAAAGCACCTCGTCCCTGACTTTCCTATTTTCTGAAATGTCATAAAATTACTAGTGTTTGTATGTTGCTTATTTTTTTTTGAGGTTATTAGAAATCGAAATTAGCCTTAACATGTCTTTAATCTGTCCAACTCCGTGTCGAGGTGCAATTTTAACACATTCCGATTCCTCAACTTACGTATCGGTGATCAAGGTCCCTAACCTCATCAAAGCTATCTTTAAAAGCAACAAAAAATGCTTTTTGTTGTTGTTGTTTATAGAAGTTAAACACGTTCAATATAGAAGCTTTGAGGGAAGGAAAAGAAAATAAAAACTACTTTTCCGGAACCCATAACTCAAACGTAATCTCGATTAGACTTGAGAAAAATACACAAAACTATTTTCAGTTACAAGAGGCAGAAGGTGAGTTGCCCACAGACTCTCTGCCCCCAACGATGTGCAGACAGCAGGCTGTGTCCTCAGCATGGAGGTCCATCTGTCCCAGCAAAGCGAGACAAACAAGTCAGCTCCTTCCTGGGACAGACGTGGAGGAAAGCACCTGGATTGTTTAAAAGAAGCTGTCACTTGCCTGAACGATGGGAAACCTGCAAATACACTCCTCGTAGATCTTTTTTTTTTTTTTTTTTTTTTTTTTTTGTCACCTGAAGAAATACTACAAATGATTCAACCAAAGGGAGAGTTATCTTACGAGGTTCAAGCCGCAAAGACATCAGATAACAAGCCAAAAAGGAGAAAGAGCGGCCCTTGCTGTGAGGGCCAGAAATATGAGCCACTCTGTCCCCAACGCGGCCCTGAGCAGGGAACCCTTCCTTCCACAAGCACACAGTAGAGGCAGCTCGTCAGACACGGAGGAAAACAACTTTCTTCTAAAGATTACCGGGGGCGCCAGGGTGGCTCAGTCGGTTCAGCGTCCAACTTGGGCTCAGGTCACGATCTTGCGGTCCATGAGTTTGAGCCCCGCGTCGGGCTCTGTGCTGACAGCTCAGAGCCCTGGAGCTGCTTCCGATTCTGTGTCTCCCTCTCTCTCTGCCTCTCAAAAATAAAGAAAATTAATAAAAAAAAATTTTTTTAATCCACAAAACTGCTATCAGAAAGGAAGAAAATAGACATGTATTAATTTCTTTGATTGGAAGACTGAGTATTGTCAATATAGGAATTTTCTCCAAATCAATGTATAGCTACAAGGTAATTTACCAGAATCCCACCAGTCACTTAATAGAAATTGATGACCGCATTCCAGACGTATATGGAAATGCAAAAAAAAAAAAAAAAAAAAAAACCTAGAATAACAAAATAATTTTAAAATATAAGAATAACCAGCGGACTTGTATTACCTGACTTCCGAATTTGCTATAAAATTATAGTAATCAAGAGAATCAATTATTGGCATAACATTAGACATATGGATTAGTTCACTGAGACGGCATTTGTGGCCCAGCTTAAGGTCTATCTAGAGAAATTTTCGGTTAAACTTGAAAAGCGTGTATATACAACTGTTTTGATTTACGAAAGTGTATTTACAGTGTTTTATGGATGTTAAGTCAAATTGGTTGAAAGTGCTGTTCAAGTCTATATACTTAGGGATTTGTTACTGAGCGAGTTGGCTACAATCTCCAACTATAAGGGTGGATATTTCCATTTTCTTTCAATTTTGCCAGTTTTCGCTATATATGTTAAGGTCTGTTTTTAGGTGCATAAGCATTCATAATTTTTATATGTCCCTTTCCTAGTTGCCTTTTGTCATTAGGAAATGATTATTTTATTCTTTAGTTTTTAACATAAGGTATGTTTTTTCTGACAAATAACCAGTCTGTTTCCCTTAAGCTTATTGTTGACAGGGAATATACATTTGCATCCTTTACTTCCATACTAGCTCTGTCCTGGAGTTTAAAGTACATCTCTTGGGGCACCTGGGTGGTTCAGTCGGTTAAGCGTCCAACTTTGGTTCAGGTCACGATCTCGTGGTTCGTGAGTTTGAGCCCCACATCCGGCTCTGCACTGACAGCTCAGAGCCTGGAGCCTGCTTCAGATTCTGTGTCTCCCTCTCTCTCTGCCCCTCCCCTGTCCATGCTCTGTCTCTGTTTCTGTTTAAATAAACATTAAAAAAAATTTTAATAAATAAAGTACATCTCTTTTAGGCAGCATGTAATCATGCTGTGCTTCCTCATTCCATGTAAGTTACAACTCTGATTCAATTGTTTATTCCATTTACATATAATATAATTCTTGACATGGTGAATTCCTATCTGCCGTATCTTGTCATGTTTTCTCATCTCTTTGATTCGTCTGTCTCTGATACTAATTTATTTTGTTTTAAACAGATACTTTTAGTACCATTTCAGTTTCTCTTTTTACTTTTTAGCTATATGACTATATATGGTTTTCAGTGGTTGTTCTAGTAGTACAATATAAACCTTTACCTTTGCACAATCTACTCCAAGTTAATATTAATTTACTTCTGGTCAAATATAGAAATTTAGCAGCATTACAACTCCATGTGCCGTCTCCTTCTTGTCACACATATTTCATGTGTTTATATTATAGTTCCAAAACCACAGTGTCACGAGTTTATTTTAACCAGCCGTATAACTTTTATATCTAAAAATATTTTTTTAACATTTATTTATTTTTGAGAGACAAAGAGAGGCAGAGTATGAGCAGGGGAAGGGCAGAGAGAGAGGGAGACACAGAATCCGAAGCAGGCTCCAGGCTCCGAGCTGTCAGCACAGAGCCCGACGCGGGGCCCGAACTCACAAACTGCGAGATCATGACCTGAGCTGAAGTCGGACACTCAACCGACTGAGCCACCCAGGCGCCCCTGGCCAGTATATCTTTTAAAGAAATTAAAAAGGAAAAATCACATTTATTTCAGCTTTGCCTACCGAATGTACTCTTTCTGGAATATTTTGTTCTACTTTCATATATAAAATGTTCCTCATTATTGTCTCCTTTTGGTCATTTCTCAGTCCCCTGAAATAGTTATTTTTAATATTTTGTCCAGTTTTGTTCTTTTCTTCTGTGGAGGTAACCGCCCCCCCCCCGCCCCCACCATTCTCAGTTACTCCTGGAAGTTTAGCTCCACAAATGCATACTTCATAATAATCATCATGAGAAAAACCCTGATTTGAGACTCAGTGTTTCCCATATCTTATCTTCCCATCACAAAAAAATGAATTGAAATGATCCTCCCCCAAGGAATGGTCTAGCTTGAGATAATTATAGCTAAACGTAGAACTTGTATGTCAATTAATGTTCTAAGTACTAGACATCATAACACACTCACTCCCCATATAAGAAAACTGTATGCGGAAAAACATTATTGTGACCTTTTTACAGATGGAGAATCGAGGCCCAGAGATGAAAATTCATTTGACTGAAGCTATCCAGCTGATGACTAATGAGGCCAGGGTTCAAGCCCAGAGACTCTGGCCCCCAAGTCCATGCTTTCATCATTGAATGCTTCTACCTCTTGAGTTCCTGAAACAGTGGTGCAGGAAGACTCAGGGCCAGACCCCCAGGCACCCCACAGTGCTGTACCCACACCTGCTCTGTGCCGGTGTCCGTCCCCATGCTGGCCTCTTCCCTGACCCTGTCTTCAGGATCCGGCCTGATCCATCAGAAATGGAAAGGCCGTGTTTCTGCCCAGTTTTGCAATTTGCATAGACCACACTGCAACTCCGAGAACGTGACAAAAATAAACAGCTGTGTTAAGTGAAAGCCTGATGTCAATTCATGAGGCACCAAAAGAACTTCCTGGCATGATACTGTCATGGAAATATCACAGCTGAATTCTTTCAAGCGGACCTCACACCAGGGTCCAGAACATCAGAGTGGATTCACTGAGGCTCAAACGTGTCCTATGTGGGTCCATCCCACGTGGGGTGGCTGTGCAACGTTGCCCAAGAAAGGGAAGGAGGGAGCGCTGGAACGTGCCCGGTGTGCCAAGGAGGTAGGGGAGAACAGAGGTTGAGACTAAATCTTTTCAAGCTAAAAGTAGACAGAGGAAACTGATTTGTTCCGCAACATACAAAGGCCCCAACACCGCTTTCTAAACAGTGGTCTGTCTAACCTGAGATGTGATTACACACTATTTGCAGTCAGATCATCTAAAAGTATCCATTAGTTGCTTAGGTCATTTTGAGAGTAGAGAGATGCTCTAAGATTACCTATGCACTTAGCTGCCCACCTTCTTGCTCGTTCATTTTGGGTGATGGATATTTTTCTCCAGTGGGCTCATGCTTATGATTCCAATCATGTGTTCAATGAAGCTAATGAAACATTTATCTATCATGTTGATCTTTAAAAAACAGATTTGGATTTATTTTTTCATTCCAGTTACTGTTTTTATTGTTCTATACTGAATTATACGTAGCATCTGTTACATTTATTTTTCCTTAATTTTTGCTGTTTTTTTTTGCTTTTTTCTTAATGTATTCAAATGAGTACGAGTATCCCTCATATGTAGTTTCTCTTGTTGACTGATGACAGTGATCTTGATATACAGCATCTATTTTGCTCTGCAGCTTTCAGTCGAATCCATGGGTTATCTAAGAGAGTGCATCTCAATAACTAAATAGTCAAAGATTTTTTGTTCTCTCTGATCACTTATTCCTAACTTTTACTAGCTCATAATCAGAGCGTGTGAACTACAAAACACAAAAACCCAAACAAACAAATCTAAAACTCTTACCATTTTTTTAAAGTAAGCTTCATGCCCAGAGTGGAGCCCAACACAGGGCTTGAACTCCTGACCTTGAGATCGAGACCAGACCTGAAATCTCAGCCAACTGAGCCACTCAGGTGCCTTACAAAACTCTACCTTTAAAAATGAGTTTAGCTTTTGTAGCTAAGTACATACCAATTTTTGTAAGTGATCCACTACATACAAAACAGTCTCTAAAAAAGGTTCATTTCTCTATACATTTATTATTCACTTACACATTTGCAAATTTTCAATTAACTTTTCAAATTAATCTATTTCTTTTTTTTTTCCAGGGGAAATGTCTGATCGAGCGATGTTTCTCAACGTCTTTCATCGTACTCTCATGTTTGTGCTTCTGTCTCTACGGGTTGGATGTTATGTTGTTTGGTGTATTAAGGTTTATCACTGATGTATTTTGTTCGTAATGTGGGACTTTTGTTACAGGTACAACATCCGTCTATATTGTTTAGAATTTTCAATATTGAATTCTGCCCTGTCTTATATTAATATTGCTTCTGTGGCTTTTCCGTTTTCAGTTTCCTGTCCTCACTCTTCACATCATTGATTTCTAGTGTCACTGGATGAAAGTTTGACAAAGAACAGGACTTTTTCATGGTCCCAAAGCTTCTCTCCACAAAGGGCTTAATTACAAGTGGAAAAATAATAATTCTACGATGGAAAAACATGGTGGACACTACTCTAATGGCGTAATCAAAGATAATTTTGCAAGCAAAGAGACAAAGGGACATCCTGTGGCTCATGATATGATGAACAGAGAAGGATACAACATCACTTCTGTAATGTTGCTGCAAAAACATAAGAAGCTAAGTGAGGGAACATTAAGCAAAGCCAAACTCCAGGTCACTGTACAAAACAACTGGCCTGCAGTCATCCTCCAGGTTGACCCTCTTATCACCACTCCCTCATATTATTTACATAGAGTGCTGCCTTCCTTTGCACCCACAGGATTTGTTTTCCTTTCAAAACAGTCATTTGAGGAAAAGATTAGAACTGCTGTTCCTGGCAAATACCGGGGCTGCTAAATCAGTGTGGGGGCTGCTAAATCAGGGTGGGGGCTGCCAAAGAGGCAACTGGAAAAGGCCCGGACTGGTGGATTCCGCCAAGCAGCGACCCCTACTGGGGAGAAAAGGTGAGCTCTTGGAGAAAGAGTCCACGGAAGAAGGCAGCCTGGCAGGCTGAATGCCATGAACACAACAAGTCAACAACAATTTTTGATACTTATTCCAGCCTTGGCTTTGCTGATCTTGCTGTATAATTCTGGGGTAGCTATCAAACTCAAGTCAAAGAAAACCACAGATTATATTTCAATAAATCAAATGAGATTAAAACAAAAAAACCCCACGGAATGATATAGTGATTTCTAATTTGAGGGTATAAAGGAAGGAGGAGAGGAGTATGTTCTTAATGGAGCTCCTGATGGCCATTAAATGTAGCAAAAAGCCATTTCCATAAATTATGGAAATATGTGCTGGTCTCAAGTGCATCCCATTTTCATATTGTTTTGCTGTCTTAATGACATAGGCTATTTTTGTAACATCTGTTTTGGGGACCCTCCCTTTCTCCTGTGCTTCATTAGAAATTCAGTGACTCTCCTTTATAAAGAGTGCTGGTGATTTCTGGAAATGGACCGTGGGTCACCTGTTCCAGTGTGGGTCATTATGTCCGAGTTGAAATGGTTTCTCCACAGAACATGTTCTGACGTGACCCCAGAAACGTATCTGGAAGGTACGACAGCAGATGGAGTCACATAGATGGACTCACGTTCCTGAAAGGTCAGAGGGCAGCCAGGAAAGGATCCCTGGGAGCAGGATCTGACCAGGTAAGGCGGACACTGCATTTACACCGCCCCAGCAGGGTAGTTCAAAGGCTCTACTGGAGACTGTGTTAGATGAAGCTATAAGACAAAATCTGAATTCACGATCCACGACAATTAATACTGTACTTTTGCAGGCTACCGCACACCCCAAAATTACGCCCAAATCCTGCAATGCCGAGATAAACACAGTGGAGGTTTGTGACAAGCTTCTCTGTTCCAGCTGCTGTGAGGGTCACAGTGGAGAGCTGCTGTTTATCACACTGGCGGGTGTGCAGCTCCGTCCTGGTCCTAGGTTGTAGTTGAACAAGAAAAACAGAGAAGAAGAAATGAGAGAAGGAGGGAAAGAAGCAGGAAGCCCGGAGGGCAGGTACAGAGTGTGGTGCCCCAGCCCTCCACTCTCACCTACACCAGGGCAGGCGGAGTGCCCCCTCACTGTCACTCTGTCCCCTCCTCAGAACGGGCCCCAAAGACCACAGCAGGGAAGGATTCCTTTGGTGACAGAGTCCAGGTGAGGACTCGCTTGTGTTTTGCATGTGCTGGCTTGGCTTTGCGTTTTAGTATGAATTTTGTAAGTCTTCGTATCATTAAGTTATTTTCCCAGGGTGTAACGTGTCAATCTGAACTACAAAGGAAGAACATTGAAGGACCATAAAATGTTTGTTTTCTGAAGAAGTGAGACCTTATGTTACAAACTAGCCAGGTGGTTGGCCACCAAACATTTAAAATAGAATGGAAATGAGTCCTTCTTTTGTTCCATTTCCTGACTTACCTTCTGCCCTCCTCTTCCCCTGCATACCTCCATCTTCCAGCCTTTCCTCCTCACCTGTGCACACGTGCACACACAGGCACAGGCACACACAGGTGCACACATGCACAGGCATGTACAGGTTCGCACGTGCACACATGCACAGGCACACACATGTGCACACACATGCACAGGCACACACAGGTTCACACGTGCACGCACATGCACAGGCACGTACAGGTTCACACTTGCACACACATGCACAGGCAGACACAGGTGCACACACATGCACAGGCACGCGCAGGTTCACACATGCACACACATGCACAGGCACACACAGGTTTACACGTGCACACACATGCACAGGCACGTACGGTTCACACTTGCACACACATGCACAGGCAGACACAGGTGCACACACATGCACAGGCACACGCATGTGCACACACATGCACAGGCACGCGCAGGTTCACACATGCACACACATGCACAGGCACACACAGGTTTACACGTGCACACACATGCACAGGCACGTACGGTTCACACTTGCACACACATGCACAGGCAGACACAGGTGCACACACATGCACAGGTATGCACAGGTTCACACATGCACACACATGCACAGGCACGCAGAGGTCCGCACGTGCACACACATGCACAGGCACGTACAGGTTCACATGTGCACACACATACACAGGCACACACAGGTTCGCACGTGCACACACATGCACAGGCACACACAGGTTCACACAAGCACACACATGCACAGGCACGTACAGGTTCACACTTGCACACACATGCACAGGCAGACACAGGTGCACACACATGCACAGGCACGCACAGGTTCGCACGTGCACACACATACACACACATGCCCAGGTGCACAGGTGCACATACATGCAGAGACACACACACACGCACATGCTTGTGCACACGTCCCCTCCTGCTCCACATGTCCTGGGGCCTCTACAGGCCAGTATGGGTGGCCACAAATGGGACTAATTTCTGTTTGAGGTTAATGTTCACGGCTTTGATCCTGGGCTGGCCAGCCCGTCCCTCCGCCTTGTCCTCAACATCTCTGTTTCTTCTTGGAGACAAGCTGTCCTGCGGGCCAGGCAGCTCTGCGTCGCAGCCGTTTCCGGCCCGAGGAGAGGCAGACCCAGGGCGGCCTCCTCATTCAGCTGTCGGCTTCAGCCAGACGTGCTGCCGAGTTAAGCGTCTCCGACTCCCTCTGCAGCTCAGCCGGAAAGGCCTCTCGGAGCGGCAGCCCGGGGGGGTGGCCGGAGTCCCTGATGCAGCGGGTGACGGGGAAGTGAGCCGACCCCTCCGGACCCTCTCCTGCCGCCTGTGGGGACCGGCAGTGCGCACCCCCCCTCGCAGGGGCCGGAAAAGCAACCAGCTACGCACGCTCACAAATCAAGTCCCCGGAGCCAAAGGGCCAACTGAACCCCATCACGTTGCGAGCACCTCAGTGTCAGGGAACCGCTGCTTGGGGAATTTAAACAAGGGAAGTGCGGGACCTCACACGAAGCCTAGCCCAGTGTGTGACCGATGATGCCTTCCACCGGGCGAGTCCGCGTGTGACGCGTGTGCCCCGGGGCTATTCACACGCTTCTCGTTTGCTTCTGTCTTTAAGTAACTGATTGAAGAGGGAGTGTATTCTCGTGGGGGAGCCTGCCTGCTCGTGCTTCTTCCCGTGAGGTCTGTGCTTCCTCTCGGGGACGGGCAAATCTGGCATCTCCTTGAGAACGTGGCCGTGCGCTTGGTCCCGGGACAGGAGGGCAGGAAGCCAGCCGGGTCCCCCCCCCCCCCCCCCCCGCCAGGGTCATAGCCTCGCAAAGGCAGCACGCGCTCCCCGCACAAATCCCAGAGTTTTAATGACCCTGTTTTGGAGGGGACCTGGTCCGAGGGCGGCATTCCAGACCAGCCGCCTTCTTCACAGCAAAGATGCCCAAGGCGCTATTGGAGACCCTCTACGCCTTCCTACGGCCCCCTTTGCATACCTATTCCTAACGTCTTCTGACTGCTCCTGCAGAAGCTCTTGGACCACGGAATCGTCCTCCTTGGGGTGGTCCAGGAAGCCACGACGTTGAGGCTCCAGGCCCTTTTCCCTTGTTGTTAGGGCTGGGAAGTCTTCCCTGCTCCAGAGAAGACTTGGACCTTCTTCAGCTCGCTCACACTCCCTGGCTCGTCCAGAACACCCTGGTGATTGTGCACATTACAGAAGTCCTCCCTCAGCACCAGGATTGGGACAAATCGGAGAGAATACAGTGCGGGCAGAAGAAGTGACCCTGGGCCACCGCACACAGCTCCGGGCCCCTGCTCCTGACATCCCCCGCCCTGGGGCACAGGCTTTGCTCACAATGTTCCCTGCGGGTGTTTGCTCCCAGGCCGGTGGTTTTCACTGTCTGCGATCTGCTTCATACGTGTTGGCACGGGACACGCGTAGGACGTCACCCAGGACAGTCGCACATGGGAGGTAGTGACGTAACTGGGAAGTGTAAACAGATGCTTCCTGTCTCTGTAGCTGTGCTTCTGTGTGGCTTCTGTTCCTCCTGGCTCCATGGCCCTGGCCACTTGCAGCCAGCTTCCCAAGGACCGAAGCGACGTGGTCTCATCTAGACTCACGGATGCAATCTGGGGGTCCCTTTCTTTAGCCTCCTAACCCCACTCCCCTTAGGCACAGCCCCTGGCCCTCTTCCCAGCCCAGGATTTCCCTAGAGACACTGAGGCCCCTGCCCCAAACACAAACTGAAATTCCCAAGGGGAGGGCCTTTGAATCATGTGACGTGGACAGGATGCCAGCCTTGGAGACAGGGCACTGATGTACACGGAACGATCCGTGGCCCTCCACGTGGAGCGACAGCCCCACACTGGCTCTCCTCTGTCCTTCTCCCAAGCCCTTTCGTCCTTCCTCCTTATTAGTGCCTTGGACTCTCCCCACCAGACATAAGCCTCGTGGCAAAGCAGTAGCCGTGTCCATTTTGCCTGCCCACTTGGCTTTGAGTCTCACCTCCGAGAAACCCGTGACAAGATTATTCTACCCCCAAACCCTCAGTTACTGGAAAGTCTTGCGCTTTCTTTTCGACCACACTTACAAGAGCTGATAGCATGAGGTTCTCATAAACAGTCGTTTTTACTTAACCCTCTTGGCAGAGGGTTTTCCGTCTCGGACCCCGAGGCGTCCAGACAGGAGCAAGCAGGGCAGAACAAAGCACAGCGGTTTCTCCCCCTGGCTTGGGACTCAGAGTTAGACGAAGGCGGTGCAGGACTGTGTTCAGGCTGAGGATGAATGCGTCTCCCTGGATCCGTGCCGGTCGTTTTAAGTCCCTCGCTCTCTCTCCTCCTTTCCGTGCTCTCATCAAGCCGGCTCTTCCCAAACTGCTTCTAGAGTCTCAGCTTCTGCGTTGGTACCTGGTAGGTTGCGTGAATCACTTACTCTGGAGTGGCTTTTATTACGCCAGCGAGCCCTCCTCCGTGGGCAGGTGGCTGAAGAAACCAAAGGAGAGCAGAAATGTTCCTCCTTCACGGCAAGCCTCTGCCCCATAGCGTTTAGTGCGGCCGCCGTGTTCTCCAGACGTACAGGAAAGGAAGGAAGGTTTCGCTGAACTAGCCTAGAATTCCATGCTATGATCACCATCCCGGCAGAAATGTGAAGGTGTCCTCACAGCCGAAAATTCCAACCTGCAGTAGTTATTTCTATCTGTCTTATGGGTCCTTCAAGTTCATAAAGTCACCATTGTTCAATCCCTTTATATCGTATTGGTGTTTCTCTGGAGGACTTGCAAATGATGCAATCCCAGCAAACCTGGCTCGTGTGTTCGAATAATCCAAAGCAGATGATATGTTTTATGGAAACCAGTGGCCCAATCTGACTGCTACACGTAATATGTGCGTGTGTGTGTGCGTATACACATATATATGTAAGACATGTACACGTAGGACATGCACATTATATATAAGACATGTACACACGTGTGCAGGATGCAAACTCTACACATAAGATGTACGCACATGCGTGTAAGACACGCACAGCATCTGTAGGATGTGGACACATAACGTGAGCTCACCGGAGCGTGCACACTCTCTCAGCGGCTCCCTTGCGTGCTGATTGTCCAAGGGTAACACCGGCTGCACAGGTAGCCAGCCATATGCGGGGTTTTCCGAATGAATGACCTCCCTGAACTCAACCCCGAGATCAGCCGATCATGGATCCCATCACACCCTCCCAGGAAAGCGCCTGGAGTTTTGCATGGGAAGAGCCAGGCACAGCAGGGGCAGGCGTGCCGCAGGGCTGCTGTCCGTGTTCTCGTCAAGTGTCTCCAGCCCCGCTGACCTAATAGCTGTCCGCCTGAGGACCAGTCTCGGCTGCAGTCTTACGTCGTAAAGTTGGGAGTGGGTTGGATATCCCACTGAGGTCAGGAAATGGTCAAAGACAGTCTCGCCAACCCAAGACTGAGGACAAGATTACTGTATCGTGCTACTTGTGTGAATAAGTTTGGTCCTGTTTTGCCGATAAAAGAGAAAAGAAAAGAGAAAACAGTATTATCAGGAAATGAAAAGTTTCATGGGAAATCAATTCTTGAGTTCACAGAAGTGCACGCCTTCCTGGACTCATATTCGTCTCATCTCTGTTTGAGATCTCCCTCTTGGAGTGTGTCGATGCCTGCTTTCTTACGCAGAAGCTGTTGACGGCTTTAAGCTCCCCCCCAACGCTCCAAGTCCTGATCGTGAAGATGTTAAGGCCGCACCAGCGCCTTGGCCTCTGGTCCTCGGGTCCGCTTGTCAGTGACCCCTTCCCTGCCTGTCCTCCTGCTCTCCTCTTTCCACTGCCTTGGCACCTCCTGGGCTCCAGACCACACTGCATATTAAACATGGCATACTGGGGCACCTGGGTGGCTCAGCTGGTTGAGCGTCCGACTTCAGCTCGGGTCATGATCTCACGGCTCGTGGGTTCGAGCCCCGCGTCGGGCTCTGTGCTGACAGCTCGGGGCCTGGAGCCTGCTTCCAATTCTGTGCCTCCCTCTCTCTCTGTCCCTCCCCCGTTCATGCTTTGTCTCTCTCTGTCTCAAGAATAAAGCCCACCAGGCAAATGGAACGTGCAGTCAATGCTGAGAACCTCCGTTCTGAAACCCAGCTTGTGTGGACACCAGGTTCTACTGATAGGGGACAGTTTGGTAAGGTTAGTGGCTACTCTTCATCGGGATTATGTGTGCAGGTGTGCTTCTGGCCACCAGATCCGTTTGTAGGAATGTCAGCGCCCAGTGCTTCCGAGTGGGACCTTACCTGGGCACAGAGTTGCTGCAGATGTAATCCGTTAAAATGAGATTACATTGGAGTGGATGGGCCTCTAATCCAGTGACTGGTGTCCTTGTAAAAAGGGGAAATTCGGACGCAGACACACAGGGAGAATGAAAGGCGAAGACGAAGCCAAGAAAAGCCAAGGATGTGGCGCCTGAGTGGCTCAGTCGGCTGAACGTCTACCTTCGGCTCGGGTCATAATCTCGCGGTTCGTGGGTTCAAGCCCCGCGTCAAGCTCTGGGCTGTCAGCACGGATCCCTCGTCAGATCCTCTGTCTCCCTCTCTTTCTGCCCCTCCACCCCCTCTCAAATGAATCAGGAATAAAGAATAAATAAATTAAAGCCAAGGCTGGCCAGCAAACCCCCAGAAGCCTGGAGACACTGCCTGGAGCCGATTCTCCCTCACAGCCTGGGAAGGAAGCAGCCTTGCAGGCACCTTGATCTTGGCCTCCCAGCCTCCAGAACTGTGAGAAGGTACATTTCTGTTGTTGAGGTGCCCGGTTTGTAGTACTTTGTTATGGTAAAACCCTAGAGCCTAGTACAACAGACCTGACTGCAAATACTCAGGAGTCACCTCCCGAGAGTACCAGAGAAACACCTTTCCTGAGTACCACCTTCCTTTGCTCCCAAACCCACCTGGTGATTTTCGTCTTACATAACCAGGTCTGAGTGCTTGACAGAGAAGCCGACAATGGCAGTGAGAGTGAGGGCCCCGCATACAGGGTCTGGTGGTAACATTCCTCCCTCTGATTCACATGTGCACATAGCACGGGAATCTGTGTGTTTCACTGAGTCATAGGCATTAATGCAAAGCGTACACAAAGTTGCATCGCAAAATGCTTTTGCTCCAGATGCTGAGTTTACAAGACTTTCTCTGGCTTTGTATATTATAACACTACAAAGATTTTATAAGATCAAATACTTCGGGGATTTTTTAGGATCGATTCAAAACAGTATTTCTTATCTATGAAAGAAAGATCATTTTGTGTAGTTTCTAACATAACCGCTGGCCTTTAGTAAAATGGATTTTGCATGGATGCCTCTACTTTTTAATCTTTTCTGGAAGTCAGTATATATAGATATAATTCTCAAGGGTCTTTGAAAACAGGAAGTGCTTTGGGGAAATCAAAATAAAATATCTCTTCTCAAGAAAAGAAAAAAAGATGACATTTCATAAGCAGCAATACTTTTGCTATTTTCTCAAGGCATTTTATATCCCTGATATAAAACAAACAAAACATGTTGATGGAATCCAAATGACTTTATGTTATATTTGCTACTCTGACTTTTCCAGACGTGCCATTTGAATGAAGGGGGATACTCGGATCGTTGAGAAAAGACAAGACAAGGAAACCTGTGATCTGCTGATCTCTGGCTGGTCTCTGGACACTGACACTGTCTGGAGAGTGGGGACAGAGGGGCGGGAGGAGGAGACAGATAGGAGATACGGAGGTCACAGGGAATGGTTCTTAACTCTTCATGAAGCAGAGAGAGGATGCCTCCTTGGACACGGAGTCGAGTGTCAGAGTGAACCTGGCCTTGTGGGGCCTTGGAAAAGAAACAGACTCTGAGGTCCCACCCACCCGCCTTCAACGGCTGGCCCTCCTACCACCTCCCATGTGAATTTGAGCATGAATCTCTGCTTCTCTTGTTAATGGGGAAAAACCCAAATATATATCCCCTGAGAGGTAGGGAGAGACAATAAATGCCAACAGGCTTGCTAGAGAGTAAGTGCTCAGTAAATATGAGTTTCTACCTTTCCACTGTCTTTCTTTCCTCCCTCCCTTCCTTCCTTCCATCCTCCTACACTCCTTCCCTCTCTTTTTCTCCCTTTTCCTTCCCTCTTTCTTCCTCCTTCCACAGAAAGGAGAGGTTTGGAACAGACACTGTTAGGAACATCAGAGAAAATCAGTATTCTCCTTTCTATATCTTTTTGCAAGCCCTGCCCTCGCAACAAAAGCCACACAGCTACTGAGATGTCCTGCCTGCCATTCCTTCATACATCCTGTGTATTCATCCACGGCCTTCCTGCTAGCTCAGTTTCATAAATAAAATTCCAGAATGCAAAGGATACATTGAGTATGCATTTATGTACAAGAGCTTAACTATGCAATTGCAGGCACCCTGTTGCCTTTGGGAAGAATACCAATAAAATGTTCCAAGCAAATTAAAATCTATGCTCCTTTTAAAGACTTCCAGAAAATGTTAATTAAGAATCTATTCTGGTGTTTAATAACTCTATGTGTGAGGAAATCTTCTCTGTAAGTCCTCTAAACCCCATGCGCCAAGGTGAGAGTGCCTCCTTCTGAGGCATCAGCTTCTATCGAGATCCCTCTTGCCAATCATTATCTATCAAGTGTGTGACCGGAATGCACACATGGAGTTAACGAGTCCCCTTCCGCGTTTTGTTTCTCCTCTCTGACAAAGGAAAATGACACAGTGTGACACGAGGCATCTAACGCTCCACAGGTCTGCATGTGAGTCTGACGCACACCCTTAACTCTGCATCCTGGGGAGGAAATCTCCCTGAGTTGGTTGACAGTAAGCAGCTCCCTGGCATCATTCTGAGTGAGGGAAAGCCCGAAAGCAAGTTTGGGGATTTGCTCAACATGTACAACCTGCCCAGTCTTGCGCTCTGCGGTGGGGCCGTCCTGAGGTCCTTCTCCGTCTATGAGACAATGACCACATCAAGGACATGAATTATTCAGTGAAACGCAGCCCAGCTTGGGACACCATCCGTTCTTACTTCGGAAGGTGATGTCTTGGAGGTGTGTTGTTTTCACTTCATGAATTATCTCAGGCTACCATCCGAGGGAGTTGGGGTCACAGGCAGGAGAAAAAGTGGCCCGGTCTGTGATGTGTGGGTCAGGAGAAGCCTCAGCCAGATCCGGGGTTTTGCTGGAGTCTTCCACAGTGAGCACGGGGCTTGAGTTGATGAGTCTTGTACTTTGAAACGTGTTTGGAAACACCAGCCACACTCTCCCTCTGTCCGCCATATTCTGCAGCATTTGTGGAATGACCGCGGAAACGAAGTCCAAGTACACATTGTCCTGAGCACGCCCCACCCAGGGTGTGCCAAGCAGTCCTGCAGTGAGGCTCTCGCGGCCGCCGGTGTGCGGGCCACTCCATCCCCACTGGGCTCACCTCTCTGTTCAGATTCTGCATGTCTGAAGAGCTCTCCCAGGTGATGGGTGTGGCCCACGTGCTGAATAGCTAGGCTCTAGACGCTCTAATTAGCCTACACAAAATGAACACGTGTTTATGACATGCGCCTTTGCCACATGTTCATGTAAAATTTGACTTTCATGCTGCAAAGTTAGCATGAAATAAACTACACACACACACACACACACACACACACACGGAACATCTCCAAGGTAACCATACAAATGCTAGCTGGCTATTACGGGCACTGGAGGGTAGCTGGGAGGGGAGGAAAGACTTTTGAAAGCACAAACACCCCAGCCACACTCCTAGAAGAATTCAGGTCGAATATCTGGGAGTGGGACCCAGGCTTCAGCCAGGGGGAAGCTCCCCAGGTGACCTCAATGTATAGTCAAGGTGGTGATCCTCGGGCATGACATGGCACACGTCAGTACTACACGCTCTGTGTGAGATATTAAAACCAAAGTAACTTCCCAGTGTTAGTTCCCCAAGACACTTAGGAACTGGTAAGCTTTTTCTCAATACCTCATGGCCACTATTTCTGAAAACTGCCCCCATGAACAGCTGAAGAAGGGGGAAATCTGCCTGGAAGTCCCAATATTTCATTTTGCCCTGGAAGAGTTGGACAAAATAAATAAGCTGAGTCGCAATTTGCAGTCATGTGTCCTTACTTTAATCTTGCTGTTTTCTATTTCTTAACATTATTTGAATATTCTTTCCTCTACTTAGAAGACAGGCGCTCAACTGGGTGTTGTATCTCAGTGGTAAACCACGGGAATCTACCCCAAAAACCAAGAGCACACGGTACACCCTATATATTAGCTAATTTGACAATAAATTATATTTTAAAAAAAGAAAGAAGAGAGGCTTTCATTTTAAAAGGACCTCACTGATAATGAGCTTGAGTCTATGTGTCAAAGAGCTTTTCTAAAGGTTCCCAGGAGAGACCTTGACAAATGACTGAGTGCATCGATCCCTGCCATCTTCCTAAGTTGAGCCAGGATCCTCTGCAAGTGAAATGTGATGCAGACAAGTACCATTTGGGCAAAAGGATGAGTCGCCATGTTTTGAGGCAGAAGGAGCAAGGGTAGCCCGAAAGGTTTGGAACCTGTGATCAGGGTGGTAGTCAGGGACCCTGCAATTCCACTCCTATGCGCATGCCCCAAAGAAACGAAAACCCAAGCACCTACTCACGCACATTTATAACAGTACTTTTCTCAAACGCCAACAGGTAGAAACAACCCACACATCCAGCAATGCATGAACGAATCAGCCAGTCTGGGGCTTGCCACACAATGGAATATCGTTCAGCTCTAAGAAGGAATAAAGCACTGGTCTTGCTGCACCATGGATGAACCTCAAAAACGTTATATTAAGTGAAAGACACCAGAACCAAAAGCCACGTACATATGGTCCCACGCAGGTGAAACACCCAGAATAGGGAAATCCATGGAGTCAGAATGTACCCTGGAGTTTTCCAGGAGCAGGAGAGGAGGAGGAAGTGGGGAAAACTGCTTTAATGGGTAAGGGGTCTCACCTGGGCATGATGGAAATGTGTGGAAACGAGATAGAGGTCGTGGTTGTGCAACATCGTGAGCGCGCTAAAAGCCGCTGAATGGCTCATTGTGAAATGGTTGATTTTATGGTGCGATTTCAATAGGTTATTTTTTTTTAATATGGAAAATGTTTGGTTTATCTGATGGAGAGGAACAAAGCTGGAAAGGCAGATGGGGAATTCTGGTGAGGGTGACATTTTAAATGGAGTCACTGGGGAGGCATCCCTAAAAGCTGAATTTGGGCAGATCCTAAGGAGCAAGGGAGTGAGCCCCATGGACATGTCTGAAGAGACCACTGGAGGCAGGAAACCCCAGGCAGAGGGACGGCAGGGCAGCCCAGCTGGCTAGGCAGACGTGCCTGGAATCTAAGAGGCGCAAAGGGAGTTCCAAGCTCCGCCGGGAGCCACAGGGAGTCCAGAAGGAATCAGAGGCTGGCGACAGTGGGGAAATGAGAAATCCAGCAAATTATATGTAAAGTGTTGACTTTAGGTCTTGTTTTTTTTTTTGTTTTGTTTTTTTTTTAGTTTATTTATTAATTTTGTGTTTTGGGGGTATAAGTTTGGGCAGAGAGAGAAGGAGAGAGAATCCCAAGCAGGCTCCACGCTGTCAGCACAGAGCGAGACCCTGGGGCTCAATCCCATGAACCATGAGATCATTGACCTGAGCCGAAACCAAGAGTCGGACGCTTAACCAACTGAGCCCCCCAGAGCCCCTTCATTCTTGTTTTTAAAAGCCTTGTTCTTAAGTGGGTCACCGTGCTTTTACAGCTTGATCGAAACTTATGACCTCTTTTAATAATGACCCAACAATTAAAGAAACAGCATAATTAGGTTAGAAGCACTTTAATATATGTTGTTAACTTACTGTGTTTATTAGAAATCAATCTCTTCAGGCCGTGGCCACCCCTGCGGGCCGGGACTAACTAGGCCTGCGTTCTGCACGGACAGCACACGACAGAACAGCTGGCAAGAACACAACACCACCGAGGGGTGGCCCAGCTTGCGTTGGCGGTTGTGTGGCCAGGCTTTCCTAGAGGGGCTGGAGCCAGCTTCCGGGAGGGCCGGGGTGGGGGTTGGGGGGCAGCGTGGGTTTCAAAGCCAGGAAACCCGGCTCGACAACAGGGTGTGGCACCCCCTACCTGTGCAGCCTTGAGCACATGGGCACACCCGACTGAGCCCCAGACAGCTGGTCCACACTAAACTCCAGACCTTGGGCGCCCAGCAACAAGCCCCATGCACATCGAGCACCAGCTTCTCTTACCTGCCCCCCCCCACCCCTGCTTCCGCCAGCTTCTCTGCTCCTGCTCCTTCCCTCAGCCCCTCTGCCAAGGTCATCCTCTATCACTTCCACACACGCCCCTGCATTTCCAGCCCGCCTCCACTCCTTCTCTCTGCCCCTCCTGGGGAGCTGCTCCCCTCTGCCCAACGACCCCAGTCCTTCCACAGACCCTTCCTGTTGGCCCAGCCGCCCCCTCCTCCGGGAAGCAGGTCTGCGTGGAGGGGGACCCTCTGTTGCCCTGCTACTTTGCAGACTCAGAGAAGCAGATAGTGGGACGGCCGGGGTGCCAGGGGGGCCCTTCAGCTGGTCTGATTCGACCCCAGACGGTCCAGGTAGGTGATGAGATGTATTTAGGGAACGGCTAGATTCAAAATAGCTCTAATAACTGAAAACTGGTATTTTGTTTCTCAGAAACAAACAAACACCTCCCCCCAAACGCAAACATGATTACGTGGCAATTCCTACCATTAGCCAGGTTTTTTGTTTTGTGTTTAACTGTTTATCACTTTGCGTACTCCTCTCAGAACAGTGTTTCCCCGCCTGGTCTGACAGTGCGCGTGAGGCTCTATGGCCACAGAGCTGCTGAGACCCGGAGACACAAGGGATTTACCTGGCTGACGTCCGGCCCCCGGGGCTTCCCCTGTGCGGCTCAGTCTGGGGAGAGCACAGCAGAGGGGGGGCCCCAGTGGCCTGTCCATGCAGACTGCCCTGGAGCCCCAAATCCCAACGGCAGGCTCACTCACTCTGGTTTGGTTGCACAGAGAACACTCCAGCGAGCCTCCTAGAAACCTGCTCTCTGTGACAACAGCAACATCACACAGCAACGTGCAGAAAGTTTCACGCTGGCCTCCTCTGTCCTTGGAGGTGAACAGTACACTTCTGCGAGTCCGCTGCCCGAAACGCCCTGCCTACAGCTGTCCCCGGCGATCCTTCCTCACTGCCCTCGGGGCTCCGCTGGGATAAAATCTGGACAGACTCTCCCCGCCCCCACACTTCCTACCCCTGTCACCTGGCCTTGCTCAGGTCATAGAACTCACCACCACCAGACACGCCACACCCCCAATATCTGCTAAACCTACCTCTGTGTCTGCATCCAGGTCTTTGTGACCCAAACACACGCACGTACATTTACTACACTATACAGTTGACACTGAACAACGCAGGGGTTAGAGCCACTGACCCCCCCCCCCAACTCCCCCGACAGTCAAACCAAAAGTAAGTACCGTAAAGGAAAAAGAATACAGTAAAAAAAAAAAAAGTATTGCATTCTGAAAATAAAGTAAGCTAGAGAGGGGCGCCTGGGTGGCTCCATCGGTTGGGGGTCTGACTTCGGCTCAGGTCATGATCTCGCAGTTTCTGGGTTCCAGCCCCGCGTAGGGCTCTGTGCTGACAGCTCAGAGCCTGGACCTGTTTCGGATTCTGTGTCTCCCTCTCTCTCTCTGACCCTCCCCCGTTCATGCTCTGTCTCTCTCTGTCTCAAAAATAAATAAACGTTAAAAAAAATTTTTAAAAAAGTAAGCTAGAGAAAAGAAAGTGTTATTAAGAAAATCACAAGGAAAAGACATATATTTACAGCACTGTACTGCAGTTATTGAAAAAAGTCTGTATGTAAGTGGGCCTGTCCCATTCAAACCAGTGTGGTTCAAGGATCAATGGTTAAACGATGTTATATGTGATATACGTCATTTATACGCATATATGGACGTTTACTATACAATGTGTGCCTACATAGGAAAGTCAAGTGAACTGTAAATACTCATATATTTATTGGTCTTCTGCCTCCTTTAAAATGCAAGCTCCATGAGAAAATGTCTTGTTATTGGTCCTCATTTCCAGCCTGTGCTTACTTAGGCTCCCGAGTGATTAGCACCGAAACTTATTTCTGTAATGTCAGAAAAAAAGAGATCTCTGACAGATAGCCAAGATACAAAGATACCGCGAATGGATAGCCAGGTTTCCACACAGTGACAATTAGGGGGAAATGGCAGGAAGTAATTCGGAGGGGCTTTCAATTGGATGGGAGAGATTTTAGTTAGAACAGATGGATGTGAAGGGTCTGCAGCTCAAAACCACAGAGGACTAAGGGACAATTAGCAAGTGCGTAAGTGGTAAATGGCTTGAAACCCCGTGACAGACATTTATAAATGGGCACGCGTGAGAAATAAGGAGTTCCCTGTGAAGAGAGTGAAAACAGCCCCTTGCACCACTCCTATTAAAAGCCATCACCCAAAAGCTGGTGACGATGCTGTTGTGTTAAGACAGGCGACTGTAATTGCATTATTGTGTGCAGCCCATTGAAAAGCTTCTGGAGCAGAGGCAGAAGGCTAATTTGGAGCGGCGAGTGGGTTAGCATTCATTTCAGAAAGTCTTCTCCCAGACACACATGCTACGTCAAAATGGACAGCCTTGTTCTAGTCTGACTGTTCTATTAGATAAATTACCCACATTTGCATGCGCGCTGTTTAGCTCCAGGCAGGGGAATATTTGCAAGTAACACCTGGTGCCTTGAAAGACACACACTGCCTACTATATCTTACAAACTTTATATGTTCTTTGCTTCCAAGTTCAATTAAAACACTCTCCAGTGAAGTTTCATTGATTTACTTTAATATATGCCTAAACCTCAGCCAGGGCGTAACTGATTTCTAAAGCACAATATCCTGTTGATGAACAAAAGACACCACAAAGTAACTGTCAAGTTCTGCTGACGGATCATTTTGCTCATGTTCTGGGAGACGTTTCTTTTTTATAATTTTCTCCCCGAGTGTCTTCAAGATTGCTGGTTTTGTGGTACAATCGATCACGTAATGTGTGCCATCAAAAAAAATGGGGGGAAATTCCATCCTTCTGAAGAATCACATTGAATTTAAAGACTGTACGGTTTTCCTTCAAAGAAACTAATACGTCTACCCTTCCAAGATGAAGTTCTTTCTGCAGGTTGTCAGGGATGGGAACGTTTCCCATACAGATCTGGTCATATCAGTGAGAACATCCATGTTCCCTTCCCTTGACCCACAGCTCCAGAACCATGGACAGAACCCCCGCTTCCAGGGAGCCGTGCTCACTCTGACAGTGGGGCAGGTGATGAAACCCACCCCCCCTCCACAGCACCGGGGGGTTACATCCAAACACAGAACCCACAGCAGGCACCTTACAGAGGCCTGGAAGGTCAACACACCACACAGGCATTCCATCCAACCAACAGGAAGGATTTGCTTTCCTTCTTTTAAAAAAATCAGGAAGTCAGAGGGCCTTCAGGATAAATCATGAACCACATGATTCTGGAAGCTTTGCCTTGGTTCAGAGCCTTGCTGTGTGTTTGTTTCTGATAAGCGCACAGAGACACCAGCCTCAGGGAAGGCCCACAACCCACACTGGAAGTGAAAAGTAGTCCAGAGGAGATCAGCCACGGACTGCGAACGTCATGGGGAAAGAAGGAAGGATGAGTCGCTTGGGGAAAGAAAAAGCCCAAGAAGAAGCTTCTCAGGCCCCCACGTACGGATGCCTTCCCTGCCCCGGAGAGCTGGACCACGTGGACGTCTGACTGGGTGTGGGTCAGCTGTCACTGCAGCCAGAGAATGATCAGGCTGCCCCTAGAAAAGTGTGTGCTCTACGCCTGCCGTCCTCCCACGAGGCCCAAGGTGGCTGCCAGGGCCGTGCTGGTATTGTGTCCACGTTTTGCCAGCATCTGCTGTAACCTACCTGGCATGTCGTTGCCAACTTTTGCTTGTGTGTTATCTCTCCATGGGCTGGAGATGATTGGAAGGTAGGGTGTTGGTTGTTACGGCTTCAGGCTCATGGTTGGTCCATCAATGCCTCCGTGAGTTCTACACACAGCGCATCGCTCAGGAGAGCCGTCGCCTGTTTTCAGAATCCTCAGAAACCGTATTGAAAGGCCCTTAATAAAAGCTTCTACAAGCCAGACTCACATCTTAAAATGCCAATGCTTCTGTTTCCTGATCTCTTTGAGCTATGTTACAAAAGGATTAAAATCAGTATTTTTAAATCGCAAGCATGACTCTTGAATTTACGGCAGAATTCCAAATGCAGCCCGTATCCGCATGGACTCAGCTATCTCACGGACAACCTTCGACCTCAGAACAGAATAATTAAATCCTCTGCAACACTACCTGCCTTGATCCTGTTCCCCAATGCCGGGTTTATAAAGTGTTTGATGTGAAAAGCCTGTCCAAGTTTAACAAGACCTGGTACCGCTAGAAATATTCTATGGAAGTCAAGACCTCCTGTTCTGACTATGGGCTGTAGCGTCTACAAGAAAATAAAATCAGGAGAAAATAGTTGGGAACCATTTGCGGAGCCCAGCTCAAAATTCAGAAAGCACGAATGGAAGCTAAAATTTGGAAAGGGCAGTTCCCTAATGACCCTCTGTCCCCTGTGCCTGGGACTCTGAGCATCTTCTGGCAATGACAGCACAGTTGTCTGAGCACAGGGAGTGACATCTCAGAGATGGGACACTTGCTGAGGTTGGTTTATTTTTTTTGTTTTGTTTTTACTATTATGAACAATGCTGCTCTAAGCATTTGTGTCTTTTTATTTTTTAATGTTTATTTTTGAGAGAGAGAGACAGAGTGTGAGTAGGGGGAGGGGCAGAGAGAGAGGGAGACAGAATCCAAAGCAGGCTCCAGGCTCTGAGCTGTCAGCACAGAGCCCAACGTGGGGCTTGATCCCATGAACTGTGAGATCATGACCTAAGCAGAAGTCGGATGCTTAACTAACTGAGCCACTCAGTCACCCGGGTTTTTTTTTTTTTTAACATTTTTTAAAATTTTATTTTAGACAGAGAGCACATGGGGGAGAGGAGTGGAGAGAGAAAGAGAGAGAGGGAGGGAGGGAATTTTTTAAAACTATTTTTTAAAGTTTATTTATTTTGAGAGAGACAGAGACAGAGTGAGCAGGGGAGGGACAAAGAGAAAGAGAGAGAGAGAGAGAGAGAGAGAGAGAGAGAGAGAGAGAATCCCAAGCAGGCTCCATGCTGCTAGCACAGAGCCTGATACAGGGCTCGAAACCATGAAGCTCCGAGATTATGACCTGAGCCAAAATCAAGAGTCACTCAACTGACTGAGCCTCCCAAGTGCCCTGAGAGAGAGAGAGAGAGAGAGAGAATCTTAAGCAGTCTTTACACTCAAGACCAGATGTGGGGCTTGATCCCACGACCCTGGATCACAACCTAAACTGCAATCAAGAGTCAGAACCAGGCGCCCCCCTTTTTAAGTTTATTTATTTATTTTGAGAGAGGGAGAGAGAGAGCACACGAGTAGGGGAGGGGCAGAGAGAAGGAGAGAGAGAACCCCAAGCAGGCTCTGTGCTGTCAGTGCAGAGCCTGACGCAGAACTCAATCCCAAGAACCGTGAGATCATGACCTGAGCCAAAATCAAGAGTCTTAACCCACTGAGTCACCCGGGTGCCCCTGCCAAGGCATTGGACATTATTCTATCCGACATCATTGTTGACTCTGTTCAATCTTAATCTTGCCGTGTGGGTGTAGAGTGAAAGAGACACCTCTCTCAAGAAATGGGGCTCTAGTGGGAACCATCCGTGATTGACATTAATTAGCCCCATTTCTCCACATCCACAGAGGAGAGAACTCACGCTTCCCTTCACTCTCTCCCCTTCACTTGTCCCCACAAATGAGGGTGACCTGTCCAGCAGCTGATCTGGAGTAGTGACTACAATGCCTGACCCTGTCACTTTAGCATGGACTCTTCCAGAGCTGCATGCCTGCATGCCTGAGAGAGATCGGCATTCTCCTCTCTTCTCCAGCGACCTTGGGACATGCCCTGCTGGTTTTTTGAGAACAGCCTCCCCCAGGTGCTCTGCCCGTAGGTGGCTGGGCCAGAGCAATAGAGTGTTAAAGGTGGAAGGCACACTCTGACCTTGAACCCTGGCATCACTCTGCACCATAGCTCTCCCAGCGCACCTGTGTAGCCTTGTGTGGGCCACTCACCTGTGCACACCCAGGTATCTCCATTGGCAAAAAGCGTTCTATAACCGTATCTACTCCATGCGGTCACCAGGCCCTGGTGTTCCCGTCGGTAACATGGGATTCATGGCATTGCTGTGATGTGTAACTGAGGAGAATGCCTGGCCTTTACAAGCCCTGCACACATGTCTGCAGTTGTCATTATCTTAAATAATATGTTTGCTTCCCTTTCTGATGCCTGAGACTATTTATCAATGAATCTAGAACACAGAGGGGAAGGGACACTGTTACTTAAGCCCCTCACACACCCAAGTCAAAGGGCATGTCAGCCATACCGGCGAAGGAGATGGTCAGTAAGGAAAGACTACAACACACACAGAGGAAGGGACCAGAGTACAAGAAGTCAGCACTGAGGGGTGACAGTTGTAACACTCGTGGTCTGCAAAGCCCCAACTATTTACTATCTGGCCCTTTGCAGAAAAAGTCTGCCGACTCCCTGCTCTAAAATAAGCAATACCCTGTAGGCCCCTGTGCTCCTCATAAGACCTCACTCCCTGTCCACCTGTCCAGGTGTGCTCTCCTCCAAGGCCAGGGGTCTAACAGCTGCCTCTTCTCTGAACCCTGGGCTGCACTGCTGTCCCTTCTGTACCCGACACAGTGTCTGCCTGACCTCTGCTAGGTCACAGTAATGTCTCCTGGCTGCAAAATAAATGGATAAATGAATGTAACACATTGGACAACTACTTCAGATCTTCATTCAAGTGGAACTTTCCGCCAGCTAATAGCACTGTTATTAATGATCTCATTCCAGATAGCGTTTCAACAGAAATTTAAAAGAACTACAATATGTCAGCTCATCCTTAAGCAGGAAGTCTGGTCACTCTTGGCGCATGGATTGCCAGCATTGTGTGGGCTGACCATGTTGATACAGGTGTGCATAAATGGTGCGCACTTCGGGTACAAATGAGAAAGGCATGGTTGGGGCTTCTAGAAACTTCCTCAGCCCGTCTACACTCAGTTACTGTCTCAATAGATCTGGTCCCTGAGAAGAATACTACATAGATTCCCAGCTCTACTCACGGATGACTGTAGCATACACAAATAAAACAGAATTTCATGGTTTCCCTTTCTCAACTTTATCCGCAACCCATGGATGGACTTAATAGTAGGTGGTAATCAGACATAAGTCAAAAATGGGACGAATCCATGACAGCAACAAAACAACAATAAATCACCCTGAACATATTTCAAAGCATTCACAGGTCAATGGGAGAAAAACACTAACCCAGCCACAGAAGATCCTAACAAGATCTGTCTTCCATTTGTGACCTAAAAGACAAGCGCCCGGAATAGAAGCAGATTGCCAAGACATCCTTAATTCACTTTTCATTTTGATCATAAAAATCTGGTATTCAGTTACAAACAATCTTACTGCATCTGGAAGCCATCCATTAAATGATTATATAGAGCACAGATATACCTGTCAGTTTTCCTCCTGTAAAATGTGCCCTGGTCATCCTCGGAGGCTTAATTCATCACTGTTTTCCTTAAATCCAAGTGATTACAAGTTGTGGTAGCTCATCTCCAAAGATGAACCCAGTTCAACCACTTCCCCGACATTCACGCCCTTGTGTAGTCTTTTCCCCATGAATCTGGGCTGGCCTATAATTCATTCTATCCAAAACAATGTTTTGGAAGTGATGTGACAAATCTCTGCCTAAACCTTAGGCCTCTCTCTCTCTCCCTGCCCCTCCCCTTCTCAAAATAAATACATAAATAATCATTTTTTTTAAAAAAAGAGAAAATAGGTCTAATGATGTAATTGAATCCTCCTCAAGACTATGTATTTAGAAACTATTTGCTTACATTCCACATAGAGAAAACGTGTTTGATCGTGTGTCACTAATGCACGTGTGTGTGTTGTGTTTGTGTCTGCACTACTGTAGTCATGTGTTAGATATGCTATAAATAAATACTAACATGAAATCTACAAAGAGGGATGCCAACAGAAATTCTCATACTTTCCTGGGGCACCTGTGTGGCTCAGTCGGTTAAGCATCTGACTTCGGCTCAGGTCATGATCTTGCAGTTCGTGGGCTCAAGCCCCATGTCAGGCTCTATGCTGACAGCTCAGAGCCTGGAGCCTGCTTCAGATTCTGTGTCTCCCTCTCTCTCCCCCTCCACCTCTCTCTCTCTCTCTCTCATATACACACACACACACACACACACACAAAATAAAATAATATAAAATAAAATAAAATAAAATAAAATAAAATAAAATAAAGAAGGTCTCATGTTTTTTATAACATTCTAAAGCATTTGAAAAGTAAACTTCAGACTGTCAACGGTAATTATTTCCAGTGGATTTTTGTTTGTTTGTTCTTGGTTTTCTTCTTGCTTGTTTGTTTTTTGGCTAAATGTGTTTTTCCCCCAGATTTCCAAATTAATAATATACTATGTAAATAATTAATGTTTAATCTTAAATATTATTAGGGTTTTTAATTTATCATAAATCCTAATAAATTACATTTGGATTGAGAGTGAGCAAGACGAGTGCTCCCATTTTCCCTGATCATCTTTCTCGGTCAATAAATATGTCCCTTGGTGATCAGGATAATGGAAACAGAGGACAACTCTGCCCTCCCACCTTTTACATGCTAGCCAACACCTGCCAAACCCCTTTCTTCTTCCATGACTCCCTGCTTGGAGCTTTAGAAAACATCGAGAATTAAAGAGAGTACCAGCAAAGGATCACCCCATCTCACAGCCTTCTTACCACATAAGCCACCCCACCCATGGACCTCTCCACTACCTCAACCTCTCTACCATATAGACCTCCCCACCATATAGACCTCCCCACCCCATGAACCTCCCCTCTCCACGGACTTCTCCCATCATATGGACCTCCCCACCCCATAGACCTCCTATTGCATGGACAACCTCTACTATATGGACCTCCCCAATCATGGATAACCCCCACCCCATGAGCCTCCCCACCTATGGATCACCTCCGTCCCATGGGCCTCTCCACCCCATGGACCTCTCTGCTCCATGAACAATCCCCACCATACGGACCTCCCCAATCATGGGTCACCCCACCCATGGACCACCCTACTGCATGGCCTTTTAAAGTTTCAATCCAAGTAGAATCCGTGTTTTCTTAACTCTTCACAAGTTTTGCCTTTCCCTTAATGTTCCAAATGCCAACACTGAAAGGCTAATTTCTTGGACAAAAAGTGGTCCAATTTATTACACTTCATGTTGTGAACAGTGCCACATGGAAAGTTCTTTCATAGAAACCTACTTAGGAAAATAAGGTTGAGGCTGAGTGGAGAGAGATTTCTCTCACGAGGCAGCAGACAGACACTATAAAAGGGCTCCTGGGATGTGGGATTTGTGGTGAAACTTGATGAGTCCATGCTTGCTCTGCATTGGCATCCCCATGGTCTGAGGCCACAGGACCCTGGGAGCCGAAGCGTCAAGGAGAAGTGAGAAGGTACGAAGGTTCAAAATTATCTTATTCCATCCAGACCCAAAATACAACTGCAGAACACTGGGACTACAGATGGCGGTTTCCCCCGTCCTGTCCAGATTCCTCAGCAAGTGCATTTCACCCGACCCAAGATTTACATTTCCCATCTCATACTTAAGGCAGAAAATTCTATTATCTTCACTTGAAATATAGAAAATCTATGGCGATGATAAATTATAGAACTAGCCTCATTCATACGATAATGACTTAATTTTGATTCAGCCTTCACTGTCTACTCTCTATGTGAAATATGGCCTACGACTGCAGGAATGGAGAGACTCAGAAGACACGCTCACAGACACACACACAGATGCACACTCACTCACAGAGGCACAGTCTCACAGACTCACACTCAGACTCATGTACACTTGCAGACACGCACATAGATGCACACTCACAGACACTTGCAAATGCACACTCACAGACACACTCACAGGTGCACATCCACTCACTAGAGTCGCCTGCACCTTGCTGGAGGCTGTGTGAGGGGAGGGGAGGAGAGTGGGCTCAGGGGCTGACCACCTGGGGCTGCTGCATCCTGGCTCGCCTACTTACTAGCTCTGCCACTGAGCTGGAGCAAACTTCCTGAGCTCCCTGGGCCTTGGTTTTCTCACCTGTCAAGTGGGGCAACAGTAGTAGGAGGAAAGCTGCTCGAGAAGCCCAGCCCACAGAGCCGGCCCAAGCACACCTGGGTGCCATCACCTGTGACAGACGCTGAGACAAGACTCTGGAAACCCCTCCGCAGGGCACACATTCAGTGACTGTCATGGGAAGTCAACCTCAAGACCTGGAGGAAAGCGTCCAGGGGCCTGGGACTGAGACAGCCAGGCCGTCCCCTCACTGAGGCCCTGCATCGCTGTGAGCCATTCTCCCGTCTCCCCTTCCTCAAACAGCAAAGCCCACCGACGGAGACCGAGGGGCCTTCCTCACAGGGACCAGTTCACACCCTTCTTCATCACGGGCCTCAGCAGCGCAGGGCGGAAGGAACGGGCCCCGTGACGTTGGGACTGCCGGCCTCCAGAGCTGCGACAGAATACATTTCTGTTGTTTGAAGTCACCCCATCTGCAGTACTTTGTTATGGCAACCTCAGGAAATGCTCCAGAGGACATGATGTGCTCCCCAGTAGGGCCCATTTGGGGCAAGAACGTTGCGGCCTAACCTAAAAGCCAGCGAGGGCCGCTATGTTTATGAAATAACATCACCGTGTGAGCAGTCCCTGAGAAATGACGGTCACTGCAGCTGCCTCTGTTACTGAAGGTGGGGGGGAGCCACGGGGCCGGGTGCCTGCCCTGGTGCGTGGGCGGAGCGCGCTCAGAGCCAGCAGTTCCCCCCCAAACCCAGCCTCCCCATCCCACCCCCCCCCAGTGTGGCGGGGGGGGGGGGCAGAGGGGCTTGTCAGTGGGAGCCACAGTTGGGCAGTCAGACCACGCTTCCAAGGACTCCCGAACAGCAGCCTCAGCTTGGCGCATACGTTAATGTGCCATCGATCATCCATTCTCCCGTCTCCAACGCGCTCCCCTCTCCTCTCCTCTGTTGCAAAACCCCGTGGCTCTCACACCCAGCCATCACCCTCTCTCCTAGGGTGCGTTCTATTATGTTTTCAGCCTGGGTTACTGTTTTCCAGCCTGGCAACGGCAGTGCCCACGCATCCCATCGAACAGATGCACGTAAAACCCCAAGCTGAGCAGGGACGTCATTACCCTTCCAGAGGAGCCCCATGAGGGCCCCAAACTTCCTCGCTCATTGCTGGCTGTGAATCTCTGCCAACCTACAACAGCTGGAACACCTCGCCAGGTCTCCACATGGATTTTGTGTTAACCGTCTCCTCTCCCGGCCGGGTCCAGCTCTGCCTGCCCGAGCCCACATCTGCACCTGCAGCCTTCCTGAAGATAATGGCTTTTCTCTGCCCAAGCTGGTTCTGAGATTCAGGCATGTTGAATCCAATTGCTTATTTCAGGGATAGAAGAAGCATGCCATCCAAACCTTCAGCGGGGCCTGGATTCGGTACACCCTTTTCAGGGGCAGTGTTCCCGAAACACAGCTATTAATTAGGTAGCCAATCTGTAGAAGCAACAAGGGGATAATAATTAAATCGCTGGCAGGAGATTCCAATGAAATAATGCAGATGTTAAAGAAGAAATGAAGAAGCAAACAAGGTTAATGGTTCTGTGGAACTAGGCTCTAGAAGGATTGTGTTATGGTGTTGTAGCCACCTCAGTGCCATAGGAGCCTGGAGCCATAGCCTTAGTACTGCCTCTCGACCCTTGCAGGACTTGGTTTTTCCATCCGTATGATGGACACACTCATGCTAACCATCTCAGACCCAAGCTGGGCTAAGAAAGTTGCTTGGACAATAATTGTAAAAAGTTTAGAAAACCAGAATGCTCTGATATAGGAATCACAATAATCTATTAAATATTTTCAATTCACCAAAGATAAACCTAACTCTTGCTCTTAAAATCCCATTGGCAGGAGGGCTGGACCCATAAAAATAGGGGGCATTGGCAGGAAGAAGGGTGCTCAGTGGCTCCACCCCACCATCAACATTAACTCATGCATATAACTGAAGTGTTGGTTCACAGCCGGCCATTATTTTACCCCAGGGGACATTGGACAGTATCTGGAGACACTTCATTGCCATTTGCTTTGGGAGAGGCAGCTGCCAGTAGCACGTACTGGTGGAGGCCAGGGATGCTGCTACACTTTGTACGACACACAGGACAGTCCCACAGCACAGAGTCACCCGCTCAAAATGGCGATAGTGCTGTGGTGGAGAAACGGACTAGAGTTACCTTATGTCTCTCTAGCCTTCTGTCCTCAAGGAGCCTGCTCGCTTCTTGGCTTGAGGCCATGCTCCTGAGCTGGACCAAGAGAAACAACGGACCCGCCCAGTACCAGAGAGACGCCACCCCGTCAGCCTTTTAGCTCAAGAGACCCCCACATTCATGCGCCATCAGCTGTAAACTGCAGAGACATTTCTTGGGAAATACCAAATAAGGAGGGGAGCAGAATGGAATACTCTTACCAGACCTAACTGTCTTACATCCTGGACCTGTGTTCTACCAAGTGATACCTGCTCTACATGTGTGGTCATACAGTTGCGGGGGAGCAGGGGATTGAAGACAGGGGCTTCTGTGACCCGAACAAGATGGTAGCCAAGACAGGATCGGGAATTTCGTACATGACTTGGAGCGTTCTTCACCCAATCTTCATTTGTTAAGCGCCAACTATGCATGACCTATGTTCCATGGAATAGCCAGACATGGTGTTCCCCTCTCAGGAACTTACAGTCTAGTGGGGAGAGATCATAGATCATTCATGAACAGTAAGAGCTAAGAGAAACCAAGCTTGGTGAGGGGCCCAAGGGAGGGGTGTGTGAGGTTGGGCAGTCCCCTCAGATATGACGACATTTGGTCTGCTGAGGACAGGGGCATCCATCTAGGAGGTCAGCCTGAAGGACGGCCCAGTGACTCAGGTTACTGGCATGATGTTTACCACGATTCAACTAATCCACATCCACTTTCCACCATGGTTGTGCCCACCTCCACGTTGTGTGCAGGTGACGCACGGCCATAATACTTCCCAGCCTTCCGCTCAGGGCTGGAGCATCTGAGAACCCAACTGCCAGGGCCTGGCTGGCTTCACCCCAGTGTCAGGACTCAGTCTACGATCAGCCAGCACCCACACGGCAGGTCACAGCAAGCTTTTCGCAAACAGCAGCATTTAGTTCGTGGCCTTTCCTGCTTCCCCCCAAAGCAGCGCTGCGTCTGGCGCTCGTCCAGATCACTTAGCTAGGAACAACACACAGCTAAAAGAAAAGAAAAAGAATTAAAAATTGCAACGAGTTTAAATAGGCAGCCATCCGTGGGGCCGTGCGTGTTTCCAGACAGCTTTATCTCTGCAGTTCACGCCCTTTGGTTGTGAGCAATTTCAAGGTTGATGGTGTAGCAACTGCCAGACATTCTTCCTGGCTGGTGGTGATCATTCCCTGGGTTGTAACAGGGCCGCACCGTTGCCTTGGGAGGGGGAGAGCGTATGTTCGTCTCCCTCCTCATTAGGTCAAATCAAGTTTTCCAGGGCCAGGGCCTGGATCCCAGCTAGAAAGTAAGCACGTCTTCCATGTTGCTGTGCTATTCTGATGCACTAGGCTCTTGTTTCCAAGGAACCCACTAGAATGGATCATCTCTATTAGAGAGGGAAAGAGAGCTAAAGCCACCAGGATGTCCCCAACCCTCACCGCCTGGCTAGAATGGGATAGATCTAGGGCATTTCTTCTTGACCGTTTTGTACAGCCACGTTTCCAAGGCCACAGCGCTGAGACCAAAAGGTGTCAGTGGCCCCAGGCACGGAGAGAGGTGGGTGGTTCCCGGTCCTGTCTCTGCCCCAGGGTGGGCCACCTTACATGAGCTCCCAGCCTGCTGGTCCCCATTTCCCCATCTGCCACCCGAAGGTGATTGATGGCGAGGACCCACTTCAGGTCCTGGAGCCCTATAGATACATCAAGTCCTTTCATGATAAACGCCAGCTCCTCAGTGCTGGCAGCAAGGGACCCCCCTACATGTGTGCCCACCCCCAGGGCTCTTCGTCCACACTGTGAACAACTGTGTATTTCAGATTTCCGACAGAACTGCCCCCCTTGTATTAACCCCAGGCCCATACGGAGTCCCGCTGCACACCCACCATGGACTCAGCTGGCATCCTTATAACATTGTGACCCACCATTTACTGGGCACTTCCTGTGGGTATTTAAATTTTTATGGAGAGAAATTCCAATGGCAGGAATTGGACACATAGAGAAAAAGGTCTCAGGTGACATCAGTGTTAGGGACAGTTTCCTAACATTCTTCTTTTTTTTAATGTTCATTTATTTTTGAGAGAGAGAGGCAGAGAGAGGGAGACAGAGAATCCAAAGCAGGCTCCACGCTCACAGCAGAGAACCTGATGCAGGGCTCGCACCCATGAACCGTGAGATCATGACTTGAGCCGAAATCAGACACTTAACTGACTGAGCCAGCCAGGCGCCCCTAGGAGGGTTTTCCTCTGGGCCCAAGGAGTGGGGACAAAGAGCAGTTTTAACTTTACATCCTACAGCAGACTGGATTTTTTTGTACGAAGACAGGGATCACGTATTATATATGTATGTATATCACATACGCACATCTCTGCACATACACACGTGTATAGGTGACAGTGGAAAGATGTCAGAAGCAGCCCTTTCCCATTTAATGTAAATGGCACAACAGATCCTTTCTTTGACTTCCCCTTGGAACTTTCAGAGGAGTCAGGGGAATCTCAGTGGCCGGTGTTTCACCTGCTGGGCAGCTGGACCCCAGGACCTCAGTGAGGGGGGGTGGTCAGCTCCACTGGGGCCCGGCGCCCAGCCAGGGATGGCCCCCACCCCAAGCTCCCACCGCGGGCTCTCCGCTGCATCCTGCATGCAGGACTCGGAGCCCCTGGCAACTTGTGGGGTCCCCATCTGTCCCCTTCTCCCTAAACTGAGGCCTGTTCCCTCTGCCTGCCCTCCAGTCTCCAGTGGGACCTTCTCTGGGGGCCTCGTCTACCTTCAGCACTGTGGGTTCCAAGCCTGTCCTTGTCACCAGCTGTCTGGGGACCTCGGGCAAGCCAATCTGAGCCACATCCTGTCGTGAGAAACAGCAGCCACGTAACAGATCCTCCGGCTCCTGCCGCAACAGCTAAGAGGCAGAGCTAACCAGGCAAAGGCAGTTCAGGGGCCCTCGAGAGTTCGGCAAGGAGTCACAGATAATCATCTCCCACATTTATCTACACCTCATTTTTCGAAGGACATCTACGATCTCTTCTTAATCCTGCTACGAATTTGTCCCCCGGGTAGGATCGCGAGGATTTATCTCCACTTCCTCTGCCTGTACCCAACCATCACTGGAACCGCTTGGAAAGGCCCCTTCCTTATTCTTTTTCAAGGACAAAATACATGCAGAGACGGGCCTGAGCTAGCCTGAAATCCCAAAGGAGAGGATAAATATTGGTGGAAGGAATGGATTAATAAGAGGGTGATCCAAAGTGCCCAATAGTGGCCTGGCCGTGTTTTATCGTCAAGCTGCTAGGGGCACGGGGGCTCCTGAATTGATCAGGACAGACCCCGGGGACACTTAGAATTCCAGACGGAGTCTAGACTTCATTGTCCACTTAAGAATATGAAACAACCCTCCTCTGGGGCCTACAGCACAAGTCCAATCTATCTGTCTGACATTTACTAAATCCCTTCTGTGCTGGGCATTGGAGACACAAATAAAGGTAGATAAAGGCAGAAGCTTGTAAGGACAGTGCATTTAATGTCAGGCAACTTTGACGAGCCCATGGGCATTGGTTCATTCATTCATTCATTCATTCCTCGGGGAGTACTCACTGAGTGCCTATGTACCAAGCATCAGCTCCCCTTTGATTCTTCTGTATTTCTGTCTTTTTCCATAGGACTGATCATCTTCTAAAATACAGATTCATTTTGGGGACGCCTGGGTGGCTCAGTCGGTTAAGCGTCCGACTTCGGCTCAGGTCATGATCTCGAAGTTCGTGAGTTTGAGCCCCGCGTCGGGCTCTGTGCTGACAGCTCGGAGCCTGGAGCCTGCTTCAGATTCTGTGACTCCTTCTGTCTCTGCCCCTCCCCCACTTGTGCTCTGTCTCTCAAAAAATAAATAAATGTAAAAAAAAAATTTTAATACAGACTAATTTTTTCATTTATTGTGTCTCCTTTACTTGTCTGTGTTTCTCTGCTGGGGCGTAAGGCCCCAGAAGACAGGGACCTTTGTCTGATTCATTCACTGATGTTTCCCACGCCCCTGGACTACGGCCCGTGGAAGGTGTGGGTAAACGTTTCCTAATAAATTAAGGCCCTCTCCGAGGCCGGAGCCACAGACACAGCCTTCAGCTTACCTGGACTGCGGGGGTCTCTTTCCTTCCACTCTGGCCGGGTCTCTCTGGTCCAGGGGCTCCTGAGTTCTGCAGCTCTGCTCGGCCCTTTGGGATGGACAGCCAGGGCGGACTCTTCCTGGACATGACCCAATCCCATGGTGCCGGCTTTGCCCACAGCCTCCTGGGGCCAGCGTCCGCGAAATGCCGGTCTGGAAGAACAGTCACGTGCCTCCCTAGCGTGTCTTTCTAAACCTCCCTCAATTCCCAGCCAACCTCCCTGAATGCTTTGGGCCCCTGGAAGAGAGAAGGGCAGGGAGTTGAAGAGAAAGGTACAGGAGGACCAAGGAGGGACATTTGTGGGGAGCCCTCCCGGTCGTGGGCAGTGCAACGTGGGCTAATGGAGGGCAGGAACACTCCCCCGGGCTCCCACTCACATGTCCACAAGGGGCCCTCCCTCTGTCTCTGAAGGCACGTACAACACAAAGCCACTCTGCCTTCTGTCACCAGTCCCTTGCTGGTGACTTGATCTGTTCCACTGCCCACAGGTCTGCCTTGCTGATCACCCAGTGCATGCCAAGCTCAGGGAAGGGAGCTGCAGACACACGGGGCATCGGCTGTGCTATTCTGACTCTCCAGGTCTAGGAAGGGCCACAGAAGAAAACCAACAGCTACACCAGGGAAGAAGGCCACAAAAGGAGGCAAGCTATATATAGGCGCTTGGCCAGGAGGGTGGGTCGGGGAGGCATGTGGAAGATGTGTAGTGAGCTGCACTTCGAAGATGAAGAGAACAGAGCCGGTTCTGAGGTGAAGCTTCCAAGAGGGTCAGGGAGAGAGGAGGCCCCAGCGGCCGGGGGAGCTGGTCGTGAAGAAGGGGGGGGCCCTCTCGCTGAGGAGGTTGGATCTTATCCTGGAAAGATTTTCATGTTTAGAGGCACGTCATCAGATCGGGCTTTGGGATATCCAGAGGCCTGGAGCAGGGATGCCTCGGGAGAAGATCTGGTGTCTTGTCACCATCCTGCCCATAAACAGGAGGGAAAAAACGAAAGACTCTCCACCTGCATTCAGGGCCAGGAGGCGCTGGCCACACCGTTTGTTGTAAAGCTGCAGGAAAAGGGAAGGGAGGTACAAATATGTTCCAGTCTCCTGTTTCGTGATGTCGAGTACAATTCATAAAGAACAGTTCTAATAAATGAAAAAGAAAAATTGTGCTCTCGGGACCAGAAGCAGGTACTGGCCAGGGAGGTGTCAGGTACATCCGATGTCTGAGACACAAGAAACGGTCCCGACCCTCAGCGGCTTCTTGAAATGCGTCTCCCCCCCCTCATTGTTTTTCACATGTATACTATGTGTTAGGCAAACTTTACATTATGCCACTGAATTAATAAAACCCTGTATTTCGTGGACTGATATTTTTACACCTTTGAATTGGCTTAGATTTTTTTTTCCTCAATGCAGAAGTTGCACCTAAAGTGTTTGCTATCAAACTGTTTTCCTAATAATTCTCTCGGAAACTTGGGAAGTCAGGCTCAAGTCGAAAATACAGTGGATGAAATTCCTTTGTTAATATGGCATGTTTAGGGCTGGGATTGGTTTTGGAGCCTGATGCCAAGAGCTGACCAGTGTCTCCAGCAGATTAGTGGTTCCATTTGGTGGCATAGTATCTTACTCTCTTAGTGCATTCTGTGAAATTCACGTTTGATCACGTGTGCACCTGTTTCAACCATTCATTTCTCCTCCTTTTCTTACCATTTATCATATAATTTGTAAACCAGAGTTTCCACAAGGGACATGGGTGAAAGCTGACTTCTTAGTAATGGGCTTCAGGTCCAGCATTCAGAAAAAAATAAATTCAGCATCAGAAGGGAAACTCAAAAGCAACGGGTCTATAATTTGGTACAAAGAACATGTTGGTACCTAGAGCATTTTGACTCAAACAGAAATCTCTTGTACTAGGTTTTTGAGCGTTCTGGGAATTAGGCTGAGGTGAATTTGCTCCACCATGCTTCTCCTGTGTGCAGATGGAGGCGGAGTGGGGGAGGATCAACCCGCCTCAGAGGGGAGGAGCCTCAGGAATCTTGCCCCCTTACAGCCCTCGATTAAAGATGGAGAGGAGGACTTCATCAACCAAGCACGACACTGTGATGTTGTTTGTAACACTTCAACCTGGACTGGTTGTCCAGGGCCATCTGAAAGCCAACTGGATGGATGGCATTTCCAGAGGTCTCGCAGGTGTGAGTCATCATGATGGGGTCATCGCGCCATGATTCACACCATTACCTCAACATCCTTGAACTTGTGTGTGTTCAGATGATGTGAAATAAAGTGTCAGGTGTTACTAGTGTCAGCAGCATGACTTCTGCAGCTACACTGCCCAGTGCAAGTCCCTGCTTTGCCACAAGAGTGTGACCTTGTGTAAGTTATTTAACCTCCATTTGCCTCTGTTTTCTCACCTGTAAAATGGGGACATAGTAACACCTACTTCCTAGGTTGCTTTGAGGATTGAGTTTATGGCAACGTCTGTCACATAGGAAACACGGTCCACATTTGCTATTCTTAGAATGAAAGAAAAATGGGAAGACATTTGAGCAGTCCTTTATTTTTTGAAAGTATGTTATTAAAAACAAAAACAATGTGGATCCTGAGAAGGTGATAAGGAATCAGACGGTGAGAGAATAATGCCACTGGATCAGACATTTAAACTGCCTGTAGGTACACAGATTTTTCTGGATTCCCCGGAAGAACCTAGCATAATGTTAATGAGCTAGCACATCAACAATTGATGGTGATCAATCACACTTGACCGACCGTTCCAGGAAGTCAAGCTTGGGAAAAATCTGCTTTGGAGAAATGATTGGGTCCTTGGGCTACAAATCAATTACAATGGTGCTAGGCGAAGTGCCTCACGGGGACAGTGGTTCTCATGCCAGCTCTCACTTCGTGGGCTTTTGTGTTCACCCTCTAACACCCAGCTGTACAATATTCACGTATGACCTCCGACCGACATCTTATTTTGAGGCTCTGACCATCGGTGGCCCACCTGTTGGGGAACCACTCCCCGCACTACTTGTCGAGCTCACATGTACCCATGTGTAAGTTTCAGAAATGGCATCACTGTCTCTGAGAGCTCTGACAGACCAGGTCCATTTCCCATGTTGCTGCCTCTTCTACCCCTCCACTTTTCCCCTTTGCTGATGCTTTCCAATAGACCACAAGCCACCAATGATGGGACCGTGTCTGGACAAGATGGGGCACTGGACACGACGTGTGACGTGCAACGGATGCCATGCGAATATTTGTTAAATGGATTGTGAGAGCTCTCCAGCCAAAACTCTCCAGGAATGAGCAGAGTTGGGTTTGTGGACTTGTGACGAGGGAGAAGGTGCACCATGGGGAACTGGAGGGTTTCTCAGAAAGAGGGGATTAGAAAGAACTTACAGGATTTGAGCGTTTGTTGGGTGATTCTGGGGAAGTTTCATGAAAGTTGGACTTGGTTCTGGATTGGATGCTGCCAGGATGAAGTAATTCTACAAAGGGCACCTTAATAAAGCTTATATGGATGGTAAAAGGGATACAGCGCAGCTAACCCTGTAATTGTTTAACCTCAGCCACACCTATCAGCCCGGGCTGGGCTCTGTGGCCACCTCCATGGTTGGACAGTGCTCACACTGGTGTCTGTGCGCAGATGTGCTTATGCAGTGGTCTTGTTAGTTCCGACACCATTGTGGTCACAAAGCAGCCCTCTTTAATCCTGCCATTCTGGAAGATTCATATCCAGCAGGGGAACACCCAGGCTGGTTGGGCAATCAGGGCACGTCAGGTGCATGGGGCTGCTTTTCTCGTTCTCGGAATAAAGCGCCGAAGGTCTGTGCTCTCTTTCTTGTTCTGTTTCTTCCTCATCTTCAGTCTGGGGCGAGCTCCTCTGCAGACCTCAGGCCCCTGATGCTGCTTTGAGTTTCTGGATTCTTCCTCCAGCAGAAACTGAGCTACCTACTGGACTCCCTTGGAGTGGGGGGCGGTGCTCACCTTCCGCTCTTCTGACATTTTCCCTCCTCCTTCTGTTTCTACCTTTTGCAGAGTGGAAGCCTACCTCGTTGGTATGAAAGGGTAATTTGGAGAGATTTTCCTTCTGAAGAATTCTACCACCTCTTAAGTGATGTGACGCAGTATTCTCTACTTTAGGTAAAGCTGGGCTCTCCTCGACCATCCAGGGTGTCTTTCCTGATGTGGAAACGGCACGGGGAGCCCTCGGGAGCACCGCAGAGTTGCGCGGCTTCCGCTGCAGTTATTTGCTCTGTATCACTTTTAGAAGTTCACTGAATTAGAGAAGAGTAATTTACGTCTTAAAAAGGAAGGGGAAAACAGCTTGCCCCCGATGGGCAGATGCTGAATCGAGCAACTTGCTCCACAGCCAGGGCCCCCAGCCGTGGCCTGTGCTGTCGGATGCGATGCCGGTGTGGTTGGCATAAGGACCCTCCCCCGAGGACAAGCCGAGGCTTTGGAAGGTGCAGAAATCAGAACAGAGTGCAGGCTGCTGACAAGAGCGCAGAGGAAACCAGCGCCACGTCTCCCGCAGTTTTCTCTACCAGATGCCTAACGAGGGGCGTATCTGCTGGGGGGCCAGTGAGTCCACACTAGTGTCACCCTGCTGGTGCCCAGCAAACGTGTGTCACCACCTGGGGGGAAGCTGGAGAGGGTTTCACTGCCCTTCCTCCTCGGCAGCCACACATGGCCCCACCCTCCTGGGCCTCTGGAAGGGGCCCTTCGTGACTCCAAACACCCCATCCCTAACTCTCCCCTCATTGCCCCCAACGATGATTTCGTAAATGGACAAGGGAGCTAGGAAAACGCCCCTTGTGTGTCATGTCATGAGGACAGCCCTCATCCATGTCACCGAGAAGGACTGTCCGGGATTAGCAAACGTTTGGCATGCAAGGCAGGAAAGATGGCTCGGGGAAGGCGGGGGTCCACTCACTTTGGAAGCAAACTTGACTTTGCCAGTTGGAGACAATCTCCATCCTGGAAGCTGGGGCAGGTGAAGGTGCATCCTGTCCTCTGGACAGTTTTCAGTGGAATCTGGCTTCTTTGTAAGGGACAGAACATGTGGGGGCATGCTGACTCCTCCCTCCTCTGGTTATTCTCTGTCTAGAGTGGGTGAGGCTGGAGAGGCAGGGGAGGCCAAGCACAGCTGGCGGGAACAGGGGCCCTGCGTGTGTCCGAGGACCCTCCTCTCCCCAGCCCAGGTGCTCAGCAATCCACTAGGGACTCTGCATATACAGTCTTCCCAAGGGACTCGAGGCCATGGCCCCAAGGTGGGGGGGAATCTGTGGAGTGGGGCCCTGGCCAGGACAGGGAAGGCCACAAAACTGATCGCCTCTACATAAAGAAAGAGCTGGACCACCAGCTCCGGCTTTGCCGGGATCGTCCAGAAGGAAAGACAACCGGAGCGACGATCCTAGGCCCGTTTGCAATCGAAATGCGTCAGGCATATTAGTTTGAGGTTGTCTTTTTTTCAATTTTCTGAATTTAACAAGCAAGAACCAACTATTTCCAAAAAATCTGAATGACCTCACGATTTGCAAGAGAACAGGGTACACGAACACCGACACCTGAGACGCAGGGAATGCTTCTCTTTCCAGACTCATTAAGATGTCAGATGAGCGTCTGCACGTTAGCGCCCTGCACACACACTGCAACGAAGAGATAACATTAATTCATGGAGGTTTGTTCCCACTCTTGAAATTCAGAGCAGCCTGTGTTTCTCTGCGGGCCTTCCAGAAGGCCTTCACTTATTTAGGCTGGGAAACACCTTTGATGTGGCTGGTGCCTGACCCAGAGGGGAGGGAAGGGATTTGGCTCTAGAATCGTACAAGATGAACTTGGGGTTTGTGGAGATAAGGCGCACTTGAGTCACGCGTCCCATATGCTGTTCTCTCCAAGGCTCCTAACATGCGCTACTCCTTTCAAATGTGAAAGATGGAATTTCCCGGTCGCTGAAGCTGGCTGGAAGCTTCTGCTTTAGGATTAAACTGTTTGTTGCTGAACTTCACAGAAAACAAAACACACAAAGCCATGTTCTGTAAGTAGGTGGGACTTGCCTCTCGGCTTCCGCTTGCCCCTCAAGGGCTAGATGCTTTCCTGAGAATTTCTGTTCATCAAATTGGCTTCGGCAAAATATCCTGGTTTCAGTAATCACAGAGCAGTCAGTTACATCTAGGCAAACTAACGCACACCGCGTTCATATGTTGTATCCATTTTTATTATTGACTGTTCCATCGATAGGATGCTTAGGAAAAGTAACATGACGAGACCAGATTGGTGTTACCATAATGATCCTCAAGCCTGATGGGATGGTTTTTGCTCGTTTGTTTCTTTGTTTTTTAATTTTATTTTTCAAGTTTATTTATTTTGAGCGGGGGGGGGGGGAGAGAGTGAGAGCAGGGGAGAGACAGAGAGAGTTAGAAAATCCCAAGGAAGCTCCGCATTGTCAGTGCAGAGCCCAGCGCGAGGCTCAAACTCACCAACCGCAAGATCATGTCCTGAGCTGAATTCAAGAGTCGGACGCTTAACTGACTGAGCCACCCAGGCGCCCCATGATGGGATGTTTTAAGTGGAGTAGACATTTCAGTCACCTAGGATGTAGACTCTAGTGTTCTTTTCTGTTTTGTTTTTTAATTCGGAGACAGGTGTTTGAATTCTCAAGGGAGCCCACGGCCCCTTTCCTGCCTACATCAGTGTGGCTGACCTCGTGTGCTTTTCAGGAAAGAGTTTACCCTCCTTTATTTGGTTCACAACCATCTTCATTAATTAAACACATCAGGCTCTGGGGAGAAATCCACATCTCACAAAAAACAGTCCACAATGTCAAGACAAAAGGACTCTAGATTTGTGCCCTAACCATCCACTCAAGCAAAACAGAGCATCCTCATTAAATAAATCCTTTGAGATCATTTTAAGTAAAAGCATTTAACACTAAAAATGTGTGATGTTAAGCAAAACCAAACAAAAAACAGACATTCTGTTTGTAAACTAAAGTCTACTCGTAAGTCTTTTCAAAAATTCTTGCCCTCACATATTTTAAATGTAAGTAATGTACCACTGTTTCCTACTGATTGGAGATCTTCCTATTTCGAAATAAATGTGGTGTAAAAGCCGCTTCGAGAACATACAAAACAAACCTTGAACTGTCTCTCTCCTCCCAAATTATCTGTATTTTTGGGCCGTTTCTTAAAGAAAACCCATTTCTTCTTGTTTGTTCAGGGCTCCAATCCCAAACCCCAGCCTGAGGGGGAGGAAATGTGCACTTTCTCTTGGGGATGGAACCCACCTTGCTGCTTCCCTCGGTGATCCTGCGTCCCAGCTTCCAGAACTCAGAACAGAAAGTCTCCTTGGCTCTGCTCGGTGCGGGGACCCTTCGAGCCACCCTCAAGAGCATGCTTCAGGAAGAATGCAGTGACTCGACTAGCTGTTGCCATTACCTCATGCAGGGAAAGTTCCAGGACATCCTCTGTCCCGTAGAGTCTGGCCATCTCTACCTAAACATTGAATCCAATTTGGTGAAGGAAGCAGAAACTTGGATCCACCCAGTACCTTGAATTGTGTCAATGAGGGACCTCGAGAAGAATTTGGGGCGATGTGAGGGTACGCCCTGGGCCACACTCCCTGTTCCACCTGGGAAAGTTAGGGTCATTTATTGGTTGGAGGAGGAGGCGGCTGGATGAGAAGCGTGTATCCAAGACATGGCAATAATCCAAGACCTGGAGGCAGATGTGGACGGCAAGGGGTCCCCCACTTTGAGGCCCGTGTGCCTTGCTTGCTGGGCAATGGAGTCTTTCCTTCCCATTTATTTCATTTCTGGAACAAAACTCACATTCTTATAAAATTCAGGCGATGTGGGGCGCCTGGGTGGCGCAGTCGGTTAAGCGTCCGACTTCAGCCAGGTCACGATCTCGCGGTCCGGGAGTTCGAGCCCCGCGTCAGGCTCTGGGCTGATGGCTCGGAGCCTGGAGCCTGTTTCCGATTCTGTGTCTCCCTCTCTCTCTGCCCCTCCCCTGTTCATGCTCTGTCTCTCTCTGTCCCAAAAATAAATAAAAAACGTTGAAAAAAAAATTAAAAAAAAAAAAAAAATTCAGGCGATGTGTCTATTACATCATGAACAATCAAGGGGCACCCAGGCAAACACAGGAACAGCATTGCATACAACAGTGGACACACACTCACAAACACACCACACACCCGTGCACACTCACATGTCACACCATCACACCCGCACGCGTTTGCCCCCACCCATGCACAAACACTCATGCTCACACACTCGGACACACACACGCTCAGACACACAACCAACAACACCCATGCACACGCTCACACAGCTCACGCCTCCCCACGTGCACACATACACCCCAGTCACGAACATCGTACGGTCCTGACCCTGTACAAAGTGCCTGGAACCCCCATCGTGTGTGACTGGAGCTACCCCCATAACCATCCTTCAGGACCAGAGCTTGAGACCCGGGTCGAGGAGGCGTCTCGCTGGCAATGAAGCAGCAGCTGAGGGGGACCCGGGACCAGCGAGCTGGCAGCCCTGTCCCGCTCTACTCAACCGGGCCTGCCCTCAAATCCCGCGCAAGGGAAGCGTGATTGTACCGTGTGCACCAACACCCAGCGTAGAGTCTCAGGAGCAGAGCCCAAAATGTGTCGTGCACCAAATAAGGAGGCTTTGTGCAAATCCTCGAATGTTCAGTCAGTAGAGGACCCATTTTGCACCTCACCTTTTATTTCAGTTTATGTATGTATTTATTTTTGAGAGAGAGAATCCCAAACAGGTTCTGCGCTGTCAGCACGGAGCCCGATGCGGGGCTTGAACTCACGAACCGTGACATCACGACCTGAGCCGAGATCAAGAGTCGGAAGCTTAACCCGCTGAGCCACCCAGGTGCCCCTCACTTCACTTCTGCCTCAGAAACCAAGACCTCTGTGTCCGGGGAATTAGGTTCAAAGGGCAAAGTCAACGGGTTCAAGAGTCTGAGTGATGTCGGAGACCACATGGAGGCAGCAGCAGCTCCGGAAGGGAATCCAGACGGTCAGCCACGAGGCGCCCGCACGACCCACCGGCGGCCCCCTGCCACCCTCAAGCCCCCTGGAATCCCCTTTTCCTGCATCAACTAGTTGGCATGGCCCTGGTGTCCTTCCGGACAAGCAGGTACCTGCAGGGGGCCGTGCTGACTGGCAGTCCCGCCCTGCCCCCACCTCCCCACCCCAACCCCCAACCTCCACCTCCCCACCCCCACGCACCCCACCGCTATACCCTCCAAGTTCCCCACCCCAACCCCCCAGCCCCCCACATCCCCACCTCCAACCCCTCCACATCCACCCACCCCACCCCGAGCCCCCTGGTCCATCCCTGGTGCCATGATTATCTTTCACCCGCCTATCCCGGGGGAAGCAAGCCCTTTCTCCCTGAGGGGGTCCCCTCTGAATCACCGGCTGGGTCCCCCGCGAGCCGCCCAGATGCACCCCCACGGAGAAGCTGGAAGCCTCTGTGATGGGGACTTTCTGGCATTCCTTCCCTGTCGGGTCTGCTCACACGCAAACGTCCGACCTTCTGAAGCAAAGTGCGCCATGGACGCTGTCAGGAGCAGAGCCTCCCGTGGGGTCCAAGGATGGGCGAGGATAAGAGCCTGTCTAGAAAGTGCCGGATGCCTGGGGCAGAGGGATCGGTGCCCAGAGAGGGTGAGTGAGGGCCCCACGGTCACACGGAGGTGGGACTCCAGCTCTGCTCCCCTGACCCAGGTCCCTTCAGTGACACCATGTCAGGGAGGAGCAGAGAGGAAGCCAGTGCGTACAGGAGCCCAGGGCCCGGTTCCCCGGCAGCCACCCCATTTATGGTTATGACGAGCAGCTGCTCAGAATCACACGGCCTCGTGGGGCACCGGGCCCCTCTTCGGGGGGGCGGCATTCTGGGCAGGGCAGAGTTCTGCGATCGAAAGCCAGCAGGACGCACGCGCTGTAGGTTTAACGGCAGAATCAGAGCAAAAGTGCGCAATCATCTCAAGAGTCTCTCTCCGTTCTAAATGTGAAAATGAGACTTCAGACACAGGCGCATCATAGAGTTGGGAGAATGTCCCAGCCCATTTCTGGGCAAGAGGGACGGCCCCGGTGAGACCTGCAGGTTGCCCTTGTTAACACTTGTAAAAGGTAGGTTCAGCTCGACAAAGAGGAGGCTCGGCCTTGCCCGGGGTGGGGGTGGGGGGGTGGCACGTTTGTGACGTATTCCCAGGGGTGCAGGGAAATGTGAGTCGCTTTTAATACGATTGGACGGTTTACGTGGAAAGGCCAGCTTCCATTCCAACCTCATTGCTCTGGAATGAAGAAGCGAACCCGAGGGTCCCAGCCAGCACGGCCAGGCTCTGGGTGGTCTCCCCGCCATGATGGTCCGCTCATTGCTCACGGTTGAGAGACTTGGAAGTTGGATCCAAAACAGGTGTGTGTGTGAGAGAGACAGAGGGACAGAGAGACAGAGGGACAGGGAGACAGAGACGGGTGGGGGTGGGGAGAGTTGCCTGTTGACTCCTCCACCTTCCATTAGACTCAATCACTTATTTTCTTGGACAGATTCTCCTGAACACCTTCCCCGGGACCCTACTCTGCACGCTCTGTGTCCAAGCTTACTCAGCACCCACAGCACGGCAGGCATCAAGCTGAGTTCTGGAGACACAACGGAAAGAATACTGAACCTTTGTTCTCAGAGGGTCCAAAGCCTGCAAACTGAAAAAAGCTCTGATATCTAGAATTTCCTGAATTTGATTCTTGACAAATCAGAGGCCATTTTGATGTGAAGTTTAAGAGGAAAAAATCAGACGCTCTTGTAATAGCTTTTAATTCAAGATTCGATAGGATAATGCTGTTGATCTTATTTTTTTCCGAAACTTTCGGCTTTGGCGGTCATCATCATTACTCCTCTGCTCTGCGTTGCTTGTGAAGACATTGTTTCTGGGGGCAAATTACTATCCTGTCTGCCCTGAGTTACTCTGGGCTCCAGGGTCTATGGCCTGTCCCTGGTTGTGGGCTACCTGGCCCTGGGGTGATTAAGCAGAGGAATATTGCCTCCTGAGTATAAACCTCAGAGACAGAAGATAATTAGGACTGTGGGCTCTGGATGGTGTAGTTTGCATATGAAAGGCACGCTCACAGGGGAGTTATTTGCTATTTCTAAGAATTAGCCAGGCTTGGGAGGGGCGGTCTCTCCCTGGTAAGGCCCCCCCTTGCATCATAAAATAAAATAAAAACAGTAGCACAGCTAAGATATGAACCTGTGGGAAGCTACAAGAGGAACCCGCAGGAAGACGTTATGGAATTTTTCCGGTAGGATTTGATATTAAGCTGAGGCTCAAACACTGAGTCGGCCTCAAAGGCAAACAGTGGGAGGAAGAGAATTCTAGATTTAGGGAACAGCTTATAGGATTTCTGGAGTAAACTGCAGTGGGCACAGAGGTTTTGTGGAGGGGCTACAGGCTGGTGACTCCTGGGAGACTTCCAGCAAGTGACAGCTCGTTGCACGTTTTATCCGCTCATATTTTTATGTCATTTCTTTTTGCTTCTCTATAAAACTTATACTCAAGGACAAAGTACCCGCTGAAAAGTGAGCAGATTGTAGGTAGATGCTGCACAAGCCTTTAGACGGCGTCCTTCCCCAGGTGACCACCACCCCCGGTCAAGATACTCAACATGGCCAGCACCCCAAAAGCCGCCCAGGTGTCCCTGCCATGACTTACTCTCCCTAAAGATCACCATTCGCTGCCTCCCAGCCCATTCTTTTGGGTTTTTTTGCTTGTTCTGCTTTTTTTTTTTTTTTAATAAAAACCAATAAATTGGTTCATGCACCTTGCGGACTTTTGTGTCTGATTTTGTCATCCAGTGTTCTGTGTGAGACTGGAACAGTGCTTTCCTCCTCTGCTTTGCTGTTTCGGATTATACTGCACGAATTATCCAATCTGCTGCTGGTGGACTTTGTCTCCAGTTTGTAGCTGGTATTTATAAGGCTGCTGTGAACATTCCTTGATACGTCTTCTGTGCATACAGATTCTCACTTCTGCTGTGTTGATTTCCCTGCGGTTCAGATGTCTCTGGGTCACGGGGCATGTGCAGGTAGATGTCCCACCTACTTTTGAAAGATGTTCTCAAGGAGCCAGTGTTCAAATTCTTGTGACAGTTTCCACTCCCACCACCGGTATCCGAGGAATGGTGTCGTTTCCTACATCCTTGCCAACACTTAGTATTGTCTCATTGATTTATTTTTAATGTTAGTCATTTTGGGGGAGTGTGGCATACGAATTGTGAGTCTACAGTCCATTTTCCCAAATGAATTTCTTAGCAGCTCGAGTCATTTAGATATCCGTCACCCATTTATAAAATGGCTGTGCAAGACTTGTGCGCAATAACTTGAGTTATTTGTCTTTGGCCTATTACTTTGTAAGATTTCTTTATATATTCTGGATCCAAGTCTTTCAAATATCTTCCCCCTGTGTCTTTCTTTTTTTTTTTTTTTTTTTTTTTTTAATTTTTTTTTTCAACGTTTATTTATTTTTGGGACAGAGAGAGACAGAGCATGAACGGGGGAGGGGCAGAGAGAGAGGGAGACACAGAATCGGAAACAGGCTCCAGGCTCTGAGCCATCAGGCCAGAGCCCGACGCGGGGCTCGAACTCCCGGACCGCGAGATCGTGACCTGGCTGAAGTCGGACGCTTAACCGACTGCGCCACCCAGGCGCCCCTCCCCTGTGTCTTTCTTTACTACTCTCTCACTGGTGTCTTTTGGTAAATAAAACTTCTTAATCTTTACTTAATACTATCTACTGATCTCCGATGTAATGGTTAGTATTTATAGTATCCTGTTTGGAAAATTTGCCTGCCCTAAGGACAGGTATTTCCCTGTATTATTTCTCATTGTTTATCATTTTACCTTTCACTTTTAGGTCTTTGAACCACACGTAATTTTTTTTCTATAAGGTTTTATTTAGAAGTCAGGTTTCATTTCCTTCCATATGGTTATTCAGTTGCTCTACACCACTTATTGAAGAGACTATTCTTTCTTCCACCATTATTTCATGGTCACCTTTGTCATAAAGCATGTGGGTCTGTCTCTGCTCTCTCCATTCTGGTCCATTGTGCCACATTATCTGCATTACTCCAGCTTTGAAATAGTTCTCACCAAGTCATACATGATGGTTTGTTCTTCCTGAATATGGTTTTGACTGGGGTCAGCCCTTTGTATTTGTTTCTCAAGTACAACCAACAATAACACACACACACACACACACACACACACACACACACCAATAAAATACGCACATTAGCTTTCAAGCAAACCCAGAACATTTACGGGAGTTGACCATATATCGAATCAGAAGGCAAGTTTCAATAAATTTCCAAGGAGGAATCCAAGACATGTTTGCTGATGACTTTGGAATAAAACTGGAATATAACAACAAAAATATAACTAGAAATTTCCTCGTGTCTGTAATTTGAGCAGTGCTCCATGACATAATCCACAAATCAAAGAAGCAACGTGGAAATTGGAAATAATTTTTCCCTTTTTTAAAAAAAAATTTGTTTAATTTTTAGAGAAAGAGAAAGAGAGAGCACAAGCCGAGGAGGGGCAGAGAGAGAGAGAGAGAGAGAGAGACAGAATCCTAAGCAGGCTCCACACTCAGAACAGAGTCTGATGGCAGGGCTTATCCCACAACCCTGGGATCATGACCTGAGCCGAAATCAAGAGTCGAACATTCTGGGGCACCTTGGTGGCTTAGTAGGTTAGATGACTCTTGATTTCAGCTCAGGTCATGATCTCACGGTTTGTGAGAGCCCCACACTGGGCTCTGCTCTGATAGCTCAGAGCCTGCTGGTACTCTCTCTTTTCCTCTCTGTTCCTCTCTCTCTCTTTTAAATAAATAAACATTAAAAGGGAAAAATTGACATTCAACCGACTGAGCCACCCAGGCACCCTATTTTTTATAAAATGATATTAAATACATAACACATCAAAGACTTGAGAAATGTATAAAAAGCTATATGTAGAGGGAAATCTATGGGCTTAAATGCATGGTTTGGAAAATAAAATCAGATGAAGATCAGTAATGTAATTATCTGTTTCAAGATGTTAAAAAATGAACAAATTAAATGCCCAAATATAGAGGCAAATTATTATTTAGATAAGGTAAGATAATATAAGAACATAAATCAACATAATAGAATCACAAGGACAAAAGATTGATTTTCTAATAATAAAAATGAATTTCTGGCAATAATACTAAGAAAAAGAACAAATATGTGAGAGCAAACCTGTTTGCTTTAGGGAAACCCACATACTTTGATATCAATCTCTGACCAGAACATGGCAGAAAGTAAAATTAAAGAACAATTCTTCTTGAACATAAATGTGAAAATCCTAAATAAAATCTCAACAAATAAATGATAGTGATGTATTAAAAGCTCACAACGAAGTTTGGTTTAATCCAAGAATGCTAGGTTAATTTAGCCTAAGAAAAGGTTTTTGATGGATTTCACAAAATGAACAGAATACAGCAAAAAAAAAAAAAAAAAAAAAAAAAAAGAATGATCACCTCTGTAGTTGCAGAAAAAACACTTGGTAAAACTCAATATATGTTTATGACAAAACTATTAGCATCCTAAAAATAGAAGAACACACTAAATTCTACTCCTGAAAACAATATTACACTATATGTTAACTAACTAGAACTTAAATAAAAATGTGAAAAAAACATGAAAAAACAAAACTAGAAGAACCTTTCCTTAATTTGATAAAAATTATCTACAACAAGCCTCCAGCAACACCCATTCTTTGTGCTAAAATACTGAAAGATGTATCCTTTCAATAAGAAACAGAACAATCATGTTCACTGCACCATGTCTATGAAATATTTTATTATAATTCTAACAAAGTTAAATAAAAAACAAGGAAATAAATATAAGGTTTGAAGAAGAATAAATAGGCTGTCATTTCAATTATTCAGAGTTGATGTGCTTTTGTAAACAGAAAATAGAAAAGGATCTATAGAAAAACAGTGTTAAAATTAGTAAACAAACTTAGTAAATTTGCTGGATACTAAACCAGCAGCAGATGAATAGAAAATAAAAAAAAATTTAAGATATGATTTACAATAGTCTCCAGAACATAAGACCTCAAGGCAGAAAACCACAAAACTGCCAGTGGAAAAACAAAACAAGACAAAACAAAACAAAAAACAAAAGAAAGAATATTTACATAAATAGAAGGCTACATCTTTTTTTGCATTAAAAGATTTAATATAGTATGCTGTCAGCTCTCCTCTCAAAAATCTAAGAACTTGATGTAATTACGATTACAATTAAATAAATATGTATTTTATTATTCATTTATCCTGCTGAAATTTTGATGAGGATTCTACAAACTTTTAAATCAGTTTGGAGAGAACTAACATGCTGGCACTATTTCATTTCCTGCCCCACGAATATATTCATATCCTTATACAGTTATCTGTAATTTCTTTCAGCAAATGTTTTTTGGAGCTTTTAGAATACAGTTCCTCCATATATTTGTGAAACTGGTCTCTAGATGTTTTCATGTCTTTCCACCCTATTTTAAATGCTACTGTGTATTTTCTTGAATATACATTAAATATACATTTAAATTCTAGATGTGCCTAGAAAAATATGAAAAGTTGAATTGGTAACAAAATTACCTACACCTGGTCAAGGAAGAAAGTCTTTAACATCTGAAAAGATTGCTAAAGATTTTCTTTTATGTTGGCAAAAAAATTGCACAAAATTTATTTCAATCAACTTATAATTATTGTTGCTATCACTATTGCTATTATTATTACTATTTATAAAACTTAGATCTGTAAAATTGAACTTGGCAGAAATAATGGCCACAAACAGTAACTCTCAAAGACAGAAATCTGATTGGGTAAGTTTCATATATACAATAAATTACTGATGGACCAAACCTCCAACATAAAATTTTCACAGAATAAAATTTATCCCAGCATAAATAATTTTACTAAAAACAAAGTGTGTAGGTTAATAAAAAGACAACATTGGAAAAACTCATAAAGTGCACTACATGCAAATTTGGTCAAGGTTGAGGAGGTGAGCTCTACGGAATACTTCCACCAATGAGATTTCTTCAGTGTTGGCCTGAACCTGGTAAGAATATCTTGCCCTGACCATGATGTCCGGATATCCTAAGACAAAAACCTCGGGTTGCAAGTGCCTACAATCCTCCTTGCACTGCAGCCATCGCTGATTGCATGAAGGGTCCACAGCCACAAGCCAACAACCAAAAGAAGCAGAGACGTTGAACTTACTCTACAATAGGGAAATCACATCACAGCTTGGACTCAAATGAGGTGCAGCTTTGATGGTCAAATGCATACACGGAGCAGGGAGGAAATCAGAGAAATAGAATGCAAGACCATGGGTTCCCAGAGGAGTTCTAAAATGAGCCGGCACGGATGGATGATTAATGGCCTCATCAATGACCACCAACCAAGCCAAGGTATTGTGGGCCGAGGACCCTCCTGGGGACCAGGCAGTGCCCATTACTGCCACGTGGACAGAAGCTTCCTTGGTTAATTGAATGTTCACAGGAGTTCCTGATCCCTGCTGGTGTGTTCATTAGTTATACTGGGGTGGAGAGGAGGGCGGTCAGCAGTCTATTCACCCAGCAGGTGGGAACAGTGCCTCGGCATTGGAAAATCACTGCATGCAAATGACCGTGCACCTAAAACTTAGAGGAGACCATAGGAGGTCACACTGGAAAGAACAGATCTTATCAAGCCAGCTCTCTGTTTGCAGGGGAGGAAGGAGCAAAACCTTAAAGGTGGAATTGTCCGAGTCACCTGCCTCACCAGTGAGTGGGAGCTGGGACATGGCACAGCCAGAGTCCCTCCTCCCTGTTCATCCTGAAGCCTCAGAATCCTGGGATTCCAAGGGCAAGAGTTCCCACATCAACTATGCACTTTCAGTGAACCCAATAAACACACAAACACTTACACACACACACACACACACACACACACACACGCTGTATTTTTCAACTATACAGATGCTACTGTGATTAATAAAATACAAACTCTTTCAAGGTGTTACTGAAAATCTTTTATCATAATGTATTCCCTCCATTAGTGTTTATTAAAAGTACAACCATCCAACGAATCCCCCCCAAATTGGTGATAGAATGAAAAGGTTCTACTGGAAAGGTTCAGAAGCCACTGCCCTGCGCGATGCTTCAAACTCTTACGCATTTCTAGCATCCCGTTCTGAGAGAAACGAGACAAAGTTGGGTGAGAAGCAAGAATATTTGAGAATCCCTTCGTTTTCTCAGTATTGGACGATATGAGTGTCTGTGGATTTTGTTCATTAGCCCATCTGCATGGTAAACAGCGAATGCCCGACACTTCTTCCCGGAAGGTAGCGATTGCTACATTGACTTATAACCACTAGTATTGTACCTGTGGATTAGTGTGAGCACAAAGCTATGCAGGAGAAAGCATTCTATTAGGAAGGAAGTCTGGAGCTCCAAACTATTCAAATGCTTTTTCAATTCACAAATTACTTTAAATGCATCTTTAAAATAGACCAAATAAAAGAACAAAATCATGAGTGTTTTAAGCATTTGCCATTTAGACTCGATTGTCTCCTACTACAACCAGAAGGACTACCTTTGTCCAGAGAGAATGTCATCTGTATTTTTCACAAACAACATTGAGCTCTTTTGAATGACAGAATATCCTTGGATTGTGCAGTCTTAGATCGGGGGGTATGTATTCTAGCTGGGACCATCTCCAGACAAGTTTACAACTGGGAACATAACCTTTAAATCAGCCAAGAACCACAGCCTGAGAATCTGCTGTTTCTTAAATAGAACTCATAATACTTCCAAAGTCAGGGCCACGCGGACAACGGAGGTAGCAATTTGCTCATATTGCTGAACAGACAGTGTGGAGCCCTTATGTGAACTAACCATTACATAAAATCACAAGAATTTCTGTAGAATCCGTTCTCCTCCCCCACCCATGGACCCCATACTTGTGCAAATCTCACTCTGTGAAACCTAAATGCAGGCTTTGTATGTATTTTAAAGTGTCAGATTCGCCAGGGAGCCAGACTTTGAGACAGGGAATGTGTGCAGTGGTTTCGGAGCCCAGGTCTGGGAGGGTGAGGGATGTGGGACTGTGCAGAGGGAGCAGGTGCACTGTGCGTGTCACTGTCACACTGGCCTCCACTGTTCCTCTGGAAGCGTGGGGGCGGGGATGGTCCCTGGGAGAGGTCCCTCTGCTTGGCGATCACTAAGGAGCCACCCAGGATAACCCCCAAGGCCTGCTCCTGCCGTGGGGCTCGTCACCAACAGCAAGCCAAGCACAGCCTGCGAGAACGAGCTATAATCGACATTACTGGTGATGAGAACAGCTCTGTTTTAGTGAGAATGAGCACATGTCCGGCACCGAGCCTGGCGCTCCACGGTTTTTACCCCCACAAGAGTTCTGGAAGGTAGGCATCCTCCCATGGCTGCTGTAACAAAGGACCACGAGTGAGGGGCTTACCACAACAGAAATTTATCATCTCACGGTTCTGGGGTCCAGAAATCCAAAATCAAAGTGTCGGCAGGACTGGCTCCTTCTGAGGACTCAGACAGAGTCCTTCCATGCCTCTCTCCTGCTTCTGATGACATCTGCCAATCCTTGGTGGTTCTTGCCTCATAGACACATCACTCCAGTCTCTGCTGTGTCATCAGACGGCGTTCTCCACTCGTGTCTGTGTCCTAACCTCCTCTTCATATGAGGACAGCAGTCCTAGAGGATTAGGGCCCACTGTACTCCAGCCTGACCTCAGCTTAGTTTAGCCGATTACATCTGCCATGACCCTATTTCCAAGGAAGTCCACATTCTGAGGGGGTTAGGACTTCTACATGTGGATTTGGGGGTGACACAACTCAACCCATAGTTGAATAAGTGTCCATTTTTATTGCCATTTTACATAAAGAACTTGGCGTGAATAGCCAGGGTTCATTCAGGAATCCAGAAACCACATCAGTTACTTCAACAGAGACAATTTCATATAAGAATGAGCTGGCAGTGTGTTCGTCACTGAGAAGGTATGAGAAGACCCTATTACGGACAAGGAATCCTGAAGCTACTTCCCTCAAGATGGAGGAACCGAGGACACTGTACAAAGACTGTTAGAGTCTAGAGACTCGGATGAGGGCATAGAGAACTTGGGCCCAGGGGTGTGCAGAGCTCTGGAGCTTTGAATGTGGGGCCTTGTGACACTGACACTTAAACTTTAGAAGTGGGGTGTTTCTACCTCTGATGGGTGCACTGGGTCTGGTTTGGAGAATGTGGGTAGAAACCAGAAACTGGAACCAACAGGCACAGCCATGGTGCAGGCCTTTCGCCAGAATGGACAAACCAAGAGGGCTGAGCCCCTTTGTCCTGCGGCCTTGAGGTCTCCCCCCAGCATCCTGTTTGGCTGAGCTTCACAAGGAGCACTGGCAGAGCAGGGGTGCAGTTCACAGAGCCCCAGCCTGCCAAGTCCAGAGGGTGAGACAGCAGGTTGATCACCAACCCACCGAGATTCTGAAAATCTCAGCACGCGGCAAGAAAATCTCAGCACTCTAAACTCAGATCTTGGCAATTTGATTTGCTTCCCCTCAAGACAGATATTTAAGAATGGGTAAATGAGGGGCGCCCAGGTGGCTCGGTTAAGCATCCGACTCTTGATTTTGGCTCAGGTCATGATCTCGGGGTTCATGAGATCAATCCCCTCAATGGGCTCTGCGCTGACAGCACGGGACCTGCTTGGGATTCCCTCTCTCCTTCTCTCTCTCTCTCTCTCTCGCTCTGCCCCTCCCTCGCTCTCTCTCTCTCTCTCAAAATAAATAAACACTTGAAAAGAAAAAAGAATGCACAGATGTGAACTGCTTGCATTAATTAAATCATAATCCAAGAACTAATGCTGGTAGGACAGCAATTTATTAAGCAGAAAAGCAAAGCCATCTTCTCGGTGACCAGGCTCTTTAGCAAACCTTGAATCACAAGTAAAAAGTAGACGGTGCTCCCTCTCACAGACTATTTTCAATGGCAGGGCTGAGTGGAGGAAATGTCCCAACAAAAGAATAGCAGTTAGAAATCTACTGGCCCCCAGAACTACGAGGGCCACACGGGGCATAGAACCCTAGCAAAGTCAATTAGCTGTTCTCAGTGAAATAAAGACCAGAAAAATCGGATTTAGATCGCAACATACTAAGTTAAAAATCGAGGAGAAGGTGAAATGCTCTTACGATAGGGCATAAGGACTAAACAGGCCAACTGCATAAGGCCTTTCTTTGGTAAAAAGCGAGGGCATACCAGCATTCCAAAACAAAAGTGCAGCTTCTGAATGTTACCAACACAGGTATCTCGCTAGGGCAGCCTTACCTCTGATCTGTTAGCAGATATTTTCTTGACATATTTAAGCTGAATGTTTGTAAATCAAATCATATTTTGCTTACACTTCTGTTCTGCCGCCTGGGCTCCCTAGTTTATAATAAATGAACTCATAATAACGCCATCCTTAATGTCTTATGCAAGAATGAATTCAAAGAAACACCAGAATTATTTTCTCGTTCTGTACCAGCGACCTTAAAACAGGGGCTTTGTGTGACTGCCACACTCTCTCATTGTTTTCTACACGTTATAAGTCTTGGAGACACTTAAGCCTTCTTTTCTGACTTTGCAGGACCATGACAGGGTCTATCTGGGACCTGCTCATTTATAATAATTAAACCACAAGAATGAAACAGCACTATCTTTGCACAAAGGAAAAATGAGAGGCGCCAACAGAGGCTGGTGAGAAGGAGGACGCTTTGCTTGATTTCCTGCCTCCTGAATGCGGTGAACCCTCGGTCCCTACGGTCCACAGAATTTCCAACGTTGGCTTCTTTCTGTCTCAAGACATAAACCGAGACCATCAACCACCCATGTTCTTCCATCAGGATCCGTAAACCCAGACTCCATTGGGGTCATCGCTGGGCCCCTGATTCTATCACCCTCATCCCCAGGGAGCACAGCCCTGCACCCTTCCCCCCCACTGCGTGCGGACTTGGTACTCAGACCACACTCGAGAAGAAGGGATATTGGCTTCAGAGGTGGGCAGAACAGGTCTCAGAGTCCCACTCTATCACTTTCTCCCCCACGAGGCCTCTCGTAGCTGTGTTCACCTGCACAGAGAGGATTGCATCATGCCAGCCTTGGAGGGTTTTTGGTTAACTGGAGGGCTACGACTAAATGAGGCTGTATGGCGACGTGCAGCATGCAGCAGGTGTTGAACAAACACCCCTCTTTTCAGCTCATGATCCTGCATCATGGCTGCTGTGACTTGGGCCCCTGCTCCAGCGACGACACACGTGGACAGAGGGGAGGAGTCCTTCAGGAAGCTTAGCTACCACCTCCCTGTCTTCTGAGCTTCCTTGGAGACACCGAAGGAAATTTTGATATAAAATCCAGGTAGGGGCGCCTGGGTGGCGCAGTCGGTTGAGCGTGCGACTTCAGCCAGGTCACGATCTCGCGGTCCGTGAGTTCGAGCCCCGCGTCGGGCTCTGGGCTGATGGCTCGGAGCCTGGAGCCTGTTTCCGATTCTGTGTCTCCCTCTCTCTCTGCCCCTCCCCCGTTCATGCTCTGTCTCTCTCTGTCCCAAAAATGAATAAACGTTGAAAAAAAAAATTAAAATCCAGGTATATTGGGGTGACTGGGTGGCTCAGTCAGTTGAGCATCCGACTCTTGGTTTCGGTTCAGGTCGTGATCTCATAGTTCGTGGATTTGAGCCCCGTGTCCGGGATTCTCTCTCTCTCTCTCTCTCTCTCTCTCTCTCTCTGCCCCTCCCCCACTTGTGTGCATGCTCTGTCTCTCTATCAAAATAAATAAATAAACTATAAATAGACAGAGATATGATAGATAGATAGATAGATAGATAGATAGATAAAATCCAGGTCTATTTGTACAAGCCATGTTGGTAAATACAGACATGTGAACTCTGATTTGACAGTTTTCAAGTCGTATCATGTAAGCACCAGAGAAAACTACGGAGACCACCTGCACCAGGGTCCTTGTCTCTCATGTAGGGAGAGCAGCTCCCTCCGATTAAACCATGACTACGTTTCTCAGTGCACGCAGGCCGTTTTCACACCGGAGCAGAGCTGGGACGGTTGTGAATGACACACATGTATTTCTCACAGTTACAGAGGCTGGGCGTCTGGAGGTCTGCGGTCAGGTGATGTCCCTCTTCTGGCTGCAGGCTTCACTGTCCTCACGTGGTGGGGACAGCAGAGAGAGTCACGTCTCCCCTGATCAGGACACTAATCCCACTTGTAGGGGCCCCACCCTCATGACCCGATCACCCCCCAAAGGCCCTGCTTCCTGACAGTAATCCTACTATCACATTGGGATTAGGGGGTCAGCATATGAATTTAGGGGGGACACGGTCAATCCATTGCACCATGAGCTGGGCAAGTGCCGAACATTCATGCTCTTCTTCAGTCCATTGTCTTCTATGGCCGGACACTAATCTTGCCTGGTGCTTCTGGTCATCTAACAGAGGATCAGGTGAAAATGCGAGGCTAATCCTGTGCACATCAGCTGCCTGACTGCAAAACAGACAGCCAGACAAATGCACGCGTGCATACATGCACACAAGCATACGTACGTGTACGTACATTCACATGCGTACAAGCACATTTGCACATGCATGCATGCACACAGACATACATACAGAGACAAGTGTGTGTCAGATGTAAGCCTGGGTGGGTAGCTGACCCTGTGGAATTCCCTTCTGACAAGGAAGCCTTATAATGTGGCTCCTGGTGGGTCTGGGTCTACACAGGGTCCCCTTGTCAGCCAATATCAGGGACGTGGGATTAACGTCCTCTCTGACAGTGAGTAGTTTCAGGAGAAAGAAGTCAACCCAAGGAAGAGCAAGAAAGGAGGGAAGAATGGATGTTGCAAGCTTGGTTAGCTGAGCCAGCCTTGGGGTCTCCAGGTGAAAGGGTCCCCAAGCTCCCCCTCAATGCTGGAGAATGAGGTTTGGAAACATTTGTCTGTCTAAGAGCTAATGGTTTCCGTGGATTTGTCTCCTAGTGGCCTGGGAAATATAAAAGAATGAAGAGATAAGACTAGTCGACAGGGAGAAAGTTGACAGACTATGAAAGCCCCAAGCCTCTTATTTCTTCCAGAATAAATAGGAAAATAGTCAATCACCAGAGTGCAGACAAATGAACACAGGTCAGAACGCCAACGTTCCGGGAAATCAGATGCGGGTTGGCTGTAGCAAAGGGGTCTGTATGGATTGATGGATTAAAATTGTTCCCCATGGACACACTTTTGCCGCCTTGTATACATCCTGGAAATCGATGGCACTCTACCCGCTCACCACGCTGTCTGTGAGCATAATTAATTAATCAGGGCATTACGCTACTGGAATGAAATCTGCTTTTCATTACTTGTGTTCTTAAAAAAAATTACGACTCAAAGGTTGTTAATGATTGTAAAGAGTTTTAAGGTGACTCTATGTAAGCGAAAGAAAATTAGTTTCATTTATTTGATGTTCTCATTTTTGTACTAGTTTTTTTTTTTAATGTGGACAGATTATATGATAAAACTGAAAAAAAGCCAAATTCTTTTTGTTTTCAGGAAAAATTCAGATTACCATTGTGACCTCACAGGCTTATTCTTCAGTGTTCTGACCATGGTTACAAACTTGAAGAATTAATATTAGAAATCTCGTGCTTTGGGGTTTTCCTTTTTAAACCTCTGTGCTCAGCATTCAGTGACATGTTGAGAAGCAAGGTCATTTATTCATGTTTCATGCAATGTCTGAGCTCCATTCACGTATGACCACTGTCAGCCCTGAGTCCCACCCCACCCCAACCCTGGCTCCTTTATCTAAGCATCGTGTGCTGATGGCACGTTTCCATTTTCTGCCCCTTCCTCCCACACCTTATGAATCTGCTCCTTTCTTTGTGATGTCACTTCCCACAACTCTCCTTAGCTTCACGAGCGCTTTTGTCATAATTTACCTGTTTAGGTTCAAAAGTGCCATCAATTTCAAGCAGGAAAAATAAATGTAAATCCATACTAAGATCAGAATGAAACTTTAAAAACTCCAAAGAAGGTAAAGCCCTAAAACCAGACAGAAAAAAACAACAACGTCTGTATATACATACAGTGTATGTGTGTGTGTGTGTGTGTGTGTGTGTGTGTGTGTGTAGAGAGAGAGAGAGAGAGACAGAGTCCTTCTAATGAATAACAGTTGACTTCTTGCTAAGAGCCTTAAAAGCCAGAGACACAGAACTGACTTCTGCAATGAGGGGGGGAGAAATGATTCTATACCCAGTGAATACATCTTTCAAGAACAAGGGCTAACTAAATACTCCTTACACAACAGCACAAAGTGAAAGCACTGAAAACAGCACACAAATGAAGGGTACAGTTCACATAGAGGGAAAATTTCCCAGATAGAAGGTTTGAAATACAAGAAGAAAATGAGAGCAGAAAAAGTGGCAATATATGTATAAACCTGATAAAATTTACGACATATATACGACATCTCTGGAGGATTAAAACAAAATAAAATCTTAAAAAACAACAATAGGTGTAAATAAAGCAGGAGAGGATAAAAAAAAGTGTTCTAAATTCCTTCCATTGTTCAAAAAGAGGATAAAAGTAATTATTTTAGAAGTGATAAGTTGAGGGGCGCCTGGGTGGCTCAGTCGGTTAAGCATCCGACTTCGGCTCAGGTCATGATCTCGCAGTCCGTGAGTTCAAGCCCCGCGTCGGGCTCTGTGCTGACAGCTCAGAGCCTGGAGCCTGTTTCAGATTCTGTGTCTCCCTCTTTCTCTGACCCTCCCCTGTTCATGCTCTCTCTCTCTGTCTCAAAAATAAATAAACGTTAAAAAAAATTAAAAAAAAAAAAAGAAGTGATAAGTTGAGTAGGCATCGTGCAATTTCTAGGATAAGTATTAAGAGAGTAAAAGCAATGTGCATGACTTTAAACCACTGAAGAGGAAAGACAGATTTGAAAAATACTCTGTTAATCTAAAAGAAGTCATAAAAAGAGAAAAAGATATATAGGACAGGTGGGGGAAATCCAAATCACAAAGATGTTACATTTAAATCCAAGTACACCAGTAAACCCAGTAAATGAATTAAATGTAAACAGAAGTTTTCCATAATAAGGAGTTCAAAATATCCTCCTAAGGAAAACTCTAGGTCCAAATGTCTTAACTGGCCATTTTCTTCCTGACATAAAAAAATTAAAATGTAAATAAATTCACTTGAAGAACAGGAAATGTCTCGTGTCATTTTCTGAGGTGAATATAGCATTGATGTAAAGTCTGACAAGAAAAAATGGTGAAAGAAAATCACAGGCCAATCTCTCCTGAATATATTTGCAAAAAGTCTAAACAGACTAGGGACAGACTGAATCCAGCAAAAAGTATAAAAATTATTACTAAATTATGTTTAACTCCACAAGGCAAGGTTGGTTTGATTATGGAAAATCAGCCAGTGTAATCTGAAAGGGTTAACAGAACGAATGAAAATCACAGATGCAGAAATAGCATTTGATAAAACTTTTCATGATAAAAATGACAAATTTCCTATTAGATTAAGAATAGAAGAGATCCTTCTCAGTCTCATAAAGAGCTTCTACAAAATTTTTTTTTTTTTTTGCAAAACATATTTAATGGCCAAAAAGTTGTAATCTTTTGAGATCAGGAACAAAACAAGAATGGCTTGTATTACACGATCCTTTCAACATTGTGCTGGAATGCTGGCTACCCAGTAAGGCAAGAATAACAAAGAAAGGGAAAATACAAGAGCTGGAAACAGAGGTGATATGATTTTGGAGGTGATGTGGATTTTTTATGAAGAAAGAACCCATAAAATTTCATTAGAATTAAAAGGAAGATTTAGCAACATTGAAGCTTTCCTCAAATCCAACGTATACAAATAAATTTCATTTCTATATACCAACAACAAAAGGCTACAAAACAAATATTAAAAATGTCAATTATAATAGCAGTTTGGAAAACTGGACAGCTACATGGAAAAGACAGAAACTAGACAGCTTCTTTATACCGTACACAAAAATAAACTCAAAATGGATTAAAGATTCAAATATAAGATCTGAAACCATAAAACTCCTCAAAGAAAATGTAGGCAGTAAACTGGAGGTGCCATGAGATGCCCAAGTTCTCCCCAAACTCTTGCACGGGGAAGAGTTCACCCAGGGGAGTCCTACTGCCTTTGGGAGAACAAGCTTTCCCAGAGTTGTTATTCTTCACCGTCTTCCTTCCCACAATCTCACTCCCACTTGTAGCTTTCACTGCACCTGCAGAAAGGCGACTCCCTACATCCATTTTGCTGGTTACCCATCTCTCACCACTCACCCATCGCATCTGCTTCTTGTACCTTTAGCTCCTGGAACTCACCATCTGTAAACACACACAATAAATTTCTCCCTCAAACTGCATCCTCCTCCTGACTTCGCATTTAATCACGTTTCTAATGAGGCAGACATAAAGCCCTCAAGTTCTTCTTGATTCTTTCCTCTCCTTTCCTGCCTCCCTCTACAGCCAATCAATCGCCAAGCCTTAGGAAGTTTTCTTTGTATGGATAAGTCTGCTTTTTCTATCCCTTCCTTTCCATTCCCACCATCCACTCCGGATCGTCACGTAGTCACCACCTCACTCCTGAACTCCCATGAGATGCTTCTAAACCATCACGCTGCCTCCGGTTCATCCATTCTCAGACCACTTCTCACGTGACTGTATCACTTCAGCGCTCAGGAATGATCAAGAGCAGCCACCGGTGAGTGTGGCTGCATCCCCCCACGCACCTAGTCCCGTAAGTGTGTTCTGGGTCATCATCAGTCATCATTGGATGCTGTCCCTTCCTTTTCCTGCCCCTCCACCTCTTTGCGTATACACCTCCTGAATGTTCCCCCTCATTTGTTTTCTTAAATTCTGTTTATTTTTTTAGAATCTCATTGAAATGTGGCCTGCCCGTGCATCACCCAAGCTGAACTAGCCCTCATCTGAAATGCAAGACTCGGTCATATCTCTCCTGACGAAACTGGTGACATAGTGGTTTGGTTGCAGAGTCTTGTGCGTGTTTTAATCCTGACTCACTAGATAACGAGCTGTCTTTGGTCAGAGACACAAGGTCATGTTACTTTGTAGCCTTAGTGATACCCAACAAGGTATTTTCTGCATAATAGATGATGAATAATTATTTAATAAAGAATCTATGCTTTTTTTTTTTTTAATTTTTTTTTTCAACATTTATTTATTTTTGGGACAGAGAGAGACAGAGCATGAACGGGGGAGGGGCAGAGAGAGAGGGAGACACAGAATCGGAAACAGGCTCCAGGCTCTGAGCCATCAGGCCAGAGCCCGACGCGGGGCTCGAACTCCCGGACCGCGAGATCGTGACCTGGCTGAAGTCGGACGCTTAACCGACTGCGCCACCCAGGCGCCCCAAGAATCTATGCTTTTAACTATCATCTCATACCAAAATTTTTACTTAGTCTGGAACGGCAATTTTTTCTAAAGATTCAGATGCAACTTGCCTTCCATGAAAAAAAGGGGAACTATGTTATGACTTCCTGTGAACACCACATTCGACACATATAGAGAGGACTAGTTTTAAAGCATTCTTGCTATGGATTTGCATACCTTGTGCATGCATACCTGACTGATGAGCCCATTGCCCTGCCCTACATAATTAAAGGTTTTAAGAAATTGTTTAAGAAAACCCAATGGATTCCTGATGTGCAGAGAGGTTCAAAATTGAAGTATTCGTTGCCCCCCAAACTACTAAGAAGTGCAACAAGGAAGCAGGATTTACAACGGTTTTGAGGCCATTAATCTTTCAATCTTCTCTAGACGAGGATGATGCCTACTTTTAAAATTAGAAAAGAAAGCATTATTTGGTACAACTGCAAAGAGATGAAGGAGGAGGAGGAGACAAAGAAGCCACGATGGGTTTTAACTACACCTTACATCAAATTTTGCCTTCTTTCTTCTTTCTTTGGAAATAAAATGCTTCCTGCAAAACAGCAGGCTTTGCAATGACAGGGGCTACCTGGGATGGCTGTGCTTAATTATCTGATGAATCAGGATAGAGAAGTAACAAACAAAAATTCATAGATTATCCACAACACTCACTTCAGCTATTAGCTCAGAGTTGGTCACATCTCAGATTGGCACCTAGCAACATCTAAGTGTCTATGTGTCTATGATCAGTTCAACAGAAATTACTTCTGTCTTATGTCTATGATCAGTTCAACAGTTACATACAAGCAAGCCACAACTGGCAGATAGAAACCCAGCTATAAGCCCATACTGTATGATAAGCAATAGATTATTGTGTAAATTGAACAATTGTTGGAAATGTCCTAAGGCACTGTTAGCAGCCCAAGGTCCCAGTCTACACTGCGTGGGAAGAACAAAACCATTGGTGCTTTTATTTTCAGTCCGTAAAGGTTTAGGTGAGAAGGATCGTGTAGGACCTAAGGAGGTAGAGAGTATCTCTGGGCTGGGACCATTTCTGGAGCACAAGAGCAGGTTAACTCACATGGATGGTGGGCTCAAGTCTTTCTCCCAGTCTCATCCAAGTTTAGGTAAAGAGCAATAGCTTTGACCTAATTCCTGCATTCTCAGGAAAATTGAGGTGACAATGTTGCTCCCCAAGGGAAAAACTGATTGTTGGAGGGAAAGAAATCTTATATGTTGCAATGGTTTGTGGCCCTTCAAAGCTCAGTGCTACTTGACCAAAATCCATTCCTCAATATTTAATTCATCTTGTTACATAAATTAGAATTTTCTTCTTAATGGTTGACATTGAAAACAAGTTCGGAAACACTGACCTAGCCTTTTATAAGTTTATTTATTTAATTAATCTCTGCATCCAGCGTGAGGCTCGAACTCATGACCCCAAGATCAAGAGTCTCACGCACTTCCAACTGAGCCAGCCAGTTGACCCTGACGTAAGACCTAAGATGAACATTGACCAAGCTTTCAGCAAAATTAAAACCTTATATACATCAAAGGACACTATCACGGAAGTAAAATGTAATCTAGAGGTTGGAAGAAAATATTTGCAAATCATGTATCCAATATGGGTTATGTATCCAACATATAAAAAGAACATTTAAAACTCCACGACAAAAAAGACAGCCCAATGAAAACATGGGCAAAGATTCTGAATAGGCATTTTCCCAAAGGAGACATTTTTCCAAAATGGCCAACAAGTACACAAAAATTATGCTCAACATCATTAACAGTTGAGGAACTGCAGATCAAAGCCGAAATGAGATACCATTTCACATCCACTCAGGACGGCTATCATCTGAGAAGCGGAAAGGAAGTGTGGGCAAGGATGCAGAGAAATGAGAACCGTCATCATCGCTGCCGGGAGCATGGAGGGGGGCACCCACTGGAGAAAGCAACGGGCAGCTCTTCTGAAGTTAAACCTAGAATTACCCTATGATCCAGCAATTTTCACTCTCAGGTGTACATCTAGGAGGATTGAAAACACGTGTCCATGCAAAAACCTGTACATTTACGTTCAAAACAATGTTATTCTTCAACGTTTTTATTTATTTTTGGGACAGAGAGAGACAGAGCATGAATGGGGGAGGGGCAGAGAGAGAGGGAGACACAGAATCGGAAACAGGCTCCAGGCTCCGAGCCATCAGCCCAGAGCCCGACGCGGGGCTCGAACTCACGGACCGCGAGATCGTGACCTGGCTGAAGTCGGATGCTTAACCGACTGCGCCACCCAGGCACCCCCAAAACAATGTTATTCTTAACCAACAAACGGTGGCAAACCATAGAAACAATCCAAATTTCCATGAGTTGATAAATGGATAAACACAGTGTGGTCTATCTCTAAAATGGAGTGTTATTCAGCCATCAAAAGCTTGAAGGCATTATGCTAAATGAAAGATGCCAGATACCAAAGGTTATACATTGTACAATTGCACTTCTATGAAATGCCCCGAATAGGTAAATGTACAGAGACAGCAAATGGATTAGTGATCGCCAGGGGCTGGGGAGTAAGGAAGGGGAAAGTGACCACTAAGGGGTATGAGATTTCTTTTGGGAGTGATGAAAACATTCTGGAGTTATTTAACAGTTACGGTAGCACAACCTTATGAATATACTTTAAAAAATGCTTTAAGTGGTGAATTTTATGATATGTAAATTATATCTTACTTTTCAATCGACCAAAGTGCTTTTCCTGGACAAACTTGTAGGTGCTCACAATGGGTCTAAGATTCAGGTGAAATGGGGCAGTAGGCTCCTCCTACCGGCTCCTGGACCGATGGAGAGATGTCAGCCTGGTCATAGGCCCATCTCTCCCTGGACGCCACACCATATACTAGACCCCACACCTTTTCCAGTAAAACCAACAAGATCATCTCAAGCCAATGAGGCATTTGGCTGGCTAGGACGTTCTTTCTGTCATCTACTTGCACACGGCTCAGGGACGGATCTATTGACTGTTCCCGTCCCGTCCGTGAAGCTAGCACGACCATGCCTGGGGGACGGCTGAGATGAGTCACCGAGCGGGTCTGGTGCTGTTAGCGACAAACGCAGAAAAGAGACGGTTTCTAGGCGGATGACAGAAGAAAAGCAAGCCCTGGCCGTATTGACACTCTGTCCATCCTCGGCAAGGCTTCAATAAGTGCATTTCGCCTCCCATTATAGCGCCCCAAGCCAAGAAGTCCGGAGACAGGAGGAGTGCCTTGAGGAAGCAGAAGCTCGCAAGACCCAGGAGGGACCCTCCACTAATCACAGCCTCTCTGAGGCAGAGGCTTTGCCGCTTCCCAGGAGCTGAACGTACAGCCTCTGCTCTCAAAAGAGTCGAGAGAGATGATTCCTGATACACCGGTAGCCGGCACCTCTGGAATCGAAGTGCACACTTGCTCCTTCAAAAGTGATTCTGAAAATGGGTCTCCGCTCGGAGGTGTTTGTTCTGTTCTGCTGTGGGCTGCTGACACTATTGCAGACTTACGAGGCAGTGCGTTCCCGGGCAGTTGGGCTGGTAGAAACAGGCAAGGTGAATTGAACTGGACCTTGTCCTGGAAATAGGGCCGGAAGGAGGTGGAAACACGGGTGAAAACCTCAGCGTCAGGTCAGGTCTTGACCTGTAATGGGACGTGGGGAGGTCTGCGCCGTGCACCTGTCCCCCACAGGTGTGCCAGCGCTGGGGCCTCCGACAGCCACCACCCCTCCCTCCCATGGGTCCTGTGGCCCCCCCCCCAAGCAGTGCAGGCCTTGACCTCCAGGGGGTGCCCTGCCCCGCCCCGCGTGCAGCCAGTACAACCAGCGAGCCCTCCCGTGTTTCCCAAGATCGGGCAGGCTAGCCTGCAAACCCACCCTGAGAACTATAGCTGGCATCTCACCACCCCCGCCGCAGGCCCTCCCCCTCTCCCCCCACATGCCACCCCTCCGGCCCCACCCCAGCCGCTCACTGCCTTTGTCGCAGCCTCACTGGAAGGAAGGGACAGCTGGTCGCCATCCTCAGCATGGCAGCCCCTTTGATTCTCCAAAGTGGCTATTGCGTCCCTGGACTCAATCTTCCTACTCCGTCTTTCCCTCAGACTCCCCGTCCTTCGAGTGCCGAAGCCTTGTCCCTGCTCTCTGCAGGACCCTCCCCGTCTCAGTGGCCCCTTGCCCTCCATGTGTGGACTCTCGGGTGGGGCGCTTCTATTTGGTGGCCTCTCATTACAGGAACGGGCATAATGATTTAGCTGCAGCCTTTCTGTCTGCCTCTTAATAACGACTCGTCACTGATGCCTTGTCTGTCCCCTTTAAAGGGACTGCTGCCTGCTTGGCTTCCGCCAGCCGCCCCTCACTGCTAATGAGCCGGCTCTTGGTGCTAATTAAGGCCCACCTGCTCCTTCCCTCCCATCTGATTCCTGGCCTGCGAGATGCTGGCGGGTCCCTACAGGTGCACGGAGGTTGTTGCCACAGCCGGGGGTGGGGGGGTGGGGGGGTCAGCCGGCCACCTCGCAGAGGTCTTTAGACAGAATGACAGCTGAAGGTGACCGCGAACTCTCAGCTTCAAGCCAGCCCCACCCCCACCGCGAAATCAAACCACCTACAACAGAAGCGAAGCAGCAAATCAGCAAGAGCTCTCCCTCCATATTTCAAAAGCGGTCTAACCGTAACAATAGATTCACAGGAGTCGTAAGGGGTAAAAAAAAAGTCACGACTCTTCTCACGATCGTTAGGATTCTTTCTCCTGGCATCCTTGAGAGAGGGTGTGCCGTCTACTGGATACCCCCGGCCCCAGCAGAGCCCGCCGAGACCCCGCCTGGTTCACTCCATCCCCCGGGGTTTCACCGAGGACCTCGCACCGTCTGTGAGCGTCCTGTTCTGACCACGGCCTCGTCTTGCTCAGCGTGACCGCCAGCACACACGCCTTCCAAAGACACCCAAGGAGCCTCTTGACCCTCAGTCCACGTGGATACTCTGTCCCATGACCTAACGCTTTTCCCAGCGATGTCCTCTTCTACTTCAGGCTCCTGCCTTTTTTTCTGAAGTTCATCTCAATCTATGTAATGACAGGTCTGTGTCACGTGACCAATCGATGTAGTGCGTCTGTAGCTATCTCGTGTCTTCAGCCTTCAGGAGGACGTTCCCTACCTTCTCTTCATTTTCTCAATCCACAGTGAGAGCTGCAACCCCGCATGTCCTGTCAGCATCCCCGTTTCCAGAGACTGGAGTATTGCAGTGCCTTCCTTCACCAGGCGTTCCGATCGGGGCTTTCCTATCCACACCGAGGGGATCATCAGAATGATACGTGCTTCGTTCGCCAGGACGCAGCCCTGTGGCGAGGTCTGCCTGCGAGGGGTGGTCACTGTAGGTTGACTTTCATACCTTCTCTTGCTTTACTGAAACCAAACACATCGACTGGCAATAAACTGGCCAGGGACGAAGTGCTTTCTCGGGACCCAAGGCGAAAAGAGACTACAACTGACCCCACGAGGACGGTGCTGGACGGAATTTGTTCCAGCCAATTAGCTGAACTGGCATTCGGCCCTGCTTTGTCTCAGATGCTGGAAAAGGCGTTACAATTCGATTTCCCTGTCCTTATGGCAGAATAAGGGTCAATTGTCTTGTGTGCCCAATCGTGAGCTTACCACCCTTACTGCAGGCTTAATCCACATGCCAAGAAATTATATGGGGATCAAATGCGTGCTGGCATTGGAGAATGCCTCCAGACTGTTCTCAATGGTAGGATTTCATCTGAAAATAAGTGCTGATTTACATGAATTTACATCTAAACTGCAAATTACAAAATTCCCCAGTGGAGAGCAAAAGGAGAGTTGAAGGCAGTGCACTTCCCCCCTTATCTCAAAAGCAGAGGACCCATTGGTGTTTCTCGGGGAAAACCCCCAAAGATGTCCCCCGTGCACAAAGTGTAAAATACTTGATTACGTACACCCGGGCCCTTTGTGTCCCCAGTGGTAACTCTGAGCTCCGGTCTTCCATTTGCACCTGATTTACGCGGCAGATGCAGTCGGCCCTTCCCCACCGCCCGGTAACCAACCGCTCAGGAGAAAGAGCAGGGCTGGGGGCGGGGGCACTGGGTTTTCAAAGAGGTTGGCCAGGGTCATCTGGTCACTCCTGGGAGAGGAGCCGGCGATGTCTGTCGGATGCCTTTAGTTCGACATTCACATAGCCGCGGAGGAAGAGGCTACAGTGTCTGGAATCAGAACTGACATGGAAAGTAAGGGGAAGTGTGTGTGTGTGCGCGTGCGAATTATGCGTGTGCACCAGCACCTGCAGCCAGGCTTTTGTACATTAAGTAACAGGCTGAATTCTTTGTGCCAGGTGAAAAGAAAATATAGTTGTAAAACTCTGCTTTTTTTTTTTTTTCTTGAATGTTTATTTTTGAGAGAGAGGCAGAGCACGAGCTGGGGCGGGGCAGAGAGAAAGAGGGAGACACAGAATCGGAAGCAGGCTCCAGGCTCCGAGCGGTCAGCACACAGCCCGATACGGGGCTTGAACCCTTGAACCGTGAGATCATGACCTGAGCCGAAGTCAGACGCTTCACCGAGCAAGCCACCCAGACGCCCCTGCTTTTTTTGTTGTTATTAAAGAAACCAGCCCACGTATACAAACGGGTAACAGGCCGTATTCAGTACCTCCTGCCTTGGGTTTATCCCTTATGGCTCTCCGGGCACGGAACGCAGGCTCACTAGAGAAGTCTGCCAGGCCTTGCTGGGTGATAAAGGAAGCAGAAAATGGGGGTGCTAGGGTGACTTTGTTATTCTGGCAGCCACGCAGTGGGAGGGAGGCGCCTTCTTAATTAGGCATCGTTTCTTCCTGCACACAAAATAAGTATTTAGACCGAAAATCTATGCCTGACCTCGAAAGACTGTGTGTGGACTTGTTCGTACAGGCTGCAGGGGTACAAGCAGAAGGGCGCCTGTCCCCACCAATGGGCATCGTCCCACGGCCGCACCGAGAGCTGTGCCTGAGAGACTAAGAGAAAAATTACCAGGTGTACTCACAACTGCAAAGAAAAGACCTTCCCCGCCCCCCTCACCGCCTTCCTGAAACCAGCCAGGGCGTGCCCGGTTGTAGTCTGACATAAAGGCGGGAACCAATCAAGTTCTGCTGAATGGTTTGAAATAAAGGCGGGAACCAATCAAGTTCTGCTGAGCGTTCAAATTTAAATGTTAACCAACAACAGCTCTGTAACCTCAAAAAATCCCTAACTTGTTTGTGCCTGTCTATAAAAGAAGCTGTAAGATCCTCGCTCGGGGCCTCTTAGCGCCACCGGCAACGAGTGCGCAGAGGACCGGGTTCGAACCTGCAATAAACGACCCTTGCCGCTTGGCTTTGACTCTGGACTCTGGTGGTTTGTTTTCGGGGGGTCTCTCGAATCGGGGCATATCATGCCGACAGGTGGGGCTGTCTTCCTCGTGTCGCCCCTCTCTGGATTGTGTCCACCCAGGATCTGCAGAGCTGGGACGCCTAGAGGTCTCAAATTTCAGACACACAGCCGCCCTCTGAGAAGAGGAGGAATCTGATGTTTGGAATGCCTACGAAAAAGACAGGGTGACTTTTAGCAAACCTTCGTTTTTAAGGAGTTACAGCATTTCCACGATTTTCTAGCCGGAGCTTCTGTTATTAAAAAGTAAACACAAAGCTTTAAAAATATGAATGTTTTGGCGCTTTAAGTAATCGTAAGCATATCGTATCTTCCCACACGTTCTAGGGTACCAGCCTGACCCAGTTCAAGTGCATCTCAGCCCTCAGCGTCCCAGAGAAACAGCGCTTCTTCCAACGTGGTGCCTTTTCTGCTGAGGGAGCCTCCATCCTTTCTGGTTAGTGGCCTGGAGCTTCAGGTCCCCTCCTGCGCCCAGAGAGACCAGACAGCCCGCCACAGCCACGGGGGGCAGGGCACAGGGATCTGCGGCCACAGGGTCAACAGGGCGTCCTTCTGAGGACACCAAAACTACGGGCTGCGGCCAGGGGTTCTTGGGGGTGTCCACCTGCCATTGTCCCAGATCACCAAGGGACATTTGGCTGAGGGACAGGAGCTGATTCACGGGAGACATTTTATGTCTGAATTTGAGCTTTTGTATCTTTTTGGCTCGTTCAGACTTGCTCTTCTCCGGATTTGCTATTCAACTTTTTGCCCATTTGCCTTTTGCGTTGTCTTTTCTTCGGTGATTTATAAAGCTCTTTTTATTTTTTTGAATAGTGTCCTGGTTAAACTCCCGGTTCAGGAGCCCCACTGGGAAGGTATCACAGCTCTGCTGCTGCTCTGTGGCCGGACAACAACCCTCCTCCCCATGCCTCAGTCTTCTCATCTGTAGACTGGGGATAGGCATCCCCGTCTCACGGGGGCATGGAAAGATATGTTAGGTAAATATAGATATTTAGAACACAGGGGTGGTTACTTAGAACCATCATTTCTGTTTATTTGGTTTGTGACATCTTAGAACTGGCCCCAGTGTTTAATTTTTACGTTAAAAATGTGTGTTCCTTTTTTATTTTAAAGCTTTCGTTTTTCTGCCTCAGCTAGGGAAGGGTCCCTCTCCTTTCAATCGTGATGCACCTGTACCAGAAAGTTTGTGGACTTCTTAACCCCACAAGTGCCATTTCCTCCTTAAAGCAGCGTCCCCTCCACTCCCCGCCTGCTTATGGTTCTGCCCTGCAGTTAGTTTCCATACTTTGTGCAGAGCTGAGCACATTTTCCCGGGGTTGGGCTTGCGGAATCCTGTGCAAGCCCTTCACAGCCAGGGTCCTGGGGCAGGATGAAGCCCTGCGATCCTGACTCCCTTCTTGTGTAGCTCAGTAACTCCCTTCCTTGACGTGGGCGGGCTTACCGTATAAAGTGTGTGCAATTGGAAGTAATTTAAGTGATAATTTTAATTTAATAGCACCAATGGTTTTCTCTTGGTTTAAAGTTTTGCTTCTGTTGTTGTTACTTTTTTCAAGTATTTAAATTTCTTTAATGTTTTGCTTTATTTTATTTTACTTGACTTTATTTTATTTTATTATTTATTGAGGAAGAGAGAGAGAGAGAGAGAGAGAGCAGGAGCAGGGGAGGGGCAGAGAGAGAGGGAGACACAGAATCTGAAGCCGGCTCCAGGCTCTGAGCTGTCAGCACAGAGCCCGACTGGGGGCTTGAACCCATGAACCATGAAATCATGACCTAAGCAGAAGTCAGACGCCTAACTGACCAAGCCACCCAGGCGCCCCAACTTTTTTCAAGTATTTAAAAGGAAGCTTGCATCTGCAAAGAGCTTTCCAATTATTATCATGAGCTATTCTTTCTAGTATTTGCATGACAGGCAGTATGAAAACTCTTGTTTTGCATAAAATAAATTACTTAACTGTTAATACCAATACTTCGCCTTTTAGCAATGACTTTGTCCTATGCTTCCTCACTGCAGCTCATACTTTGATTTGTATCAATTTTTGACTAATCTTTGTAATTAACTGCTTTGGTGAGTAAAAGCAATGAAAATTAACCGAATTTCTTTGTGTTTAATTCCTGAATTACTGTTTTCACGGAGATTGCAAATCATTTTGGCAAATATACATTGTCATGCTTTTTATTGCCAATGACTCAAGAAATTAATGATTTAATTGATTAACTCTAATTAATGATGGTAATTGATATTGGCTGCCCCCGTGTTCAGACGAGTGGAAAGCACATGTTTCCATCTCATTGGATTTCATCATATTCTCTTCCATACTCAACGTGAAAAAAAAAAAAAAATACCAGTCTCCAAAACAAAAGCCACTAATCCGTCATTCTGCCAGGACTGCATTGCTGATTCGTTTTAAACGAGACGTATTTATCTGCAATGCACACGTATTTTGTCTATAATTTTTCATGGCTTCAGGAGACACAGTGACAACACTTTATAAAATGGCATTTGCTGTCAAGGCCAGGGTCTGGGGTCCACTCTTCGATACCCTCATGGAACTGACACAGAGTCTTGAGAAGCATTTGTTGATCCATAACTGGAGTGCTTCTAGAGCTTTCTGACCAGCTTGTTTTGACAGGTGTTGACTCTCTCCCCCACACCATTTTCGGTCACGCTCTTTTGTGGCCCTCCAGATCCCAAAACCTTTACAGTGTCCCTCTGGGGTCAAATAAACTCCGAACCTCTCAGTCCGGCCCTCGAGACCCTCCGCCACGGCGCACGCTTCTGCCTGACCAGGTCTGTTTTACCCTGTTTCACTAGGTGTACTTCTTAGCCGGGCTTCTAGAACCACCAGTTCACTAGTCCCTCTACCGCTCTCCTCTCCAGGGGCAGCGGCTCAGCTCTGCTCACGTCGCTTCAGTCCGAGTCGATGAGAAATATGCAGACTTTGGAGAAACAAGTCCAAAAGGTGAGCCTACCGCTTACGCTCTTCCATAACCTGGTCTCAGCCTGGCTCTCCACGACCATCACTCACTTTTCCACCGTCTCCTCGCCTCCACTTTCCGAACAGTTGGGCTGCACCTCACTTTCTTTTACCCAACCTTGTCCCACTTGCCTTTGAAGCTCTGACACCTCCAGCTGATCACACACCCCCGGGGCATACGATGTGCAAACAGTTTCCATGGTGCTGGGCCCATCTCAGAAGCTCAACCTTTCCTGGGAAGATCTTTTCTGGATTTGAGTTCCCCTAGAGTTTCTCTTGCAGACCCTATAGTACTCCTGCATGCACCGTAATAGGCTGGGCTGCAGCGAACAGCTCGACCCTCACCCCCATGGTGCTGGCAGCTGGCAGCCCTCAGCTGAGAGCCACTCTGGCATTGGCTCCTGGTTGAAGAGACCTGCCTCGCCCAAGGTCATATGCCATGCACAGGCCCAGCTCCCTCACACCAATAGGAACTTCTTAGTTCCAAAGCTCCCCACAGGATTGGCTAAGGCCTTTCTTGGGACCGCAAGACAGCTCAGCTCCCCATTCTGTCCATTCCTGCTGCCCTCCCTCTTTGTCAGGTGTGGATCCCAAAAGTACTTCCCAATTAACTTTCTGCACACAAATCTTCATTTCAGAGCCGTTTGCTGGGAACCTCAATCTGGAACATAGGACTCAGGACAGTCCCCTTGGGGTCAGGGAACATCTCATGGCCCCTTTTCATGCTATGGAGAAAGTTTCGCCTTAAATATTGGAAGATTCTATTGATGTCTGTTAAATGGAGTTGATTAGTTGCGTAGTGAACAAAGATGAGAAACTTTACGAACTGAATGCGGACCGTGTTCTCTCTTCACACCGATAAACCAAGAAGGGTCAGCGAAACGACAGAAAGATCAAGTAAAACTCTAAATGCTGTTTCCATGTTCCCTAAGTCAAGACCAGGAGTGTTCATCGTTTATAACTATTACCAGTGTCACCGTAAACCAAGGTAGCTTCTTCAAAACACACAGAGAAGCCAGAAACCTTCCTTGAGAGACAGAGCTCGTGCACTGACTGTTCTCATCTTCTTTTGCACTTTAATGTCTGAAAGGGAGCAGGTGGTCTGTACAAGTTCATTTGCATTTCGTCCTGAGAGGCCAGACTGGATCCTGATATTCCCCGGGACGATCTACCCTCCACGCAACGGGGCTGGAAAACGCGTGCTCCTCCAGACTCCTGTTGTGAAATATTACGTGTGCAGGATTCAAAAGTGATTGTGGGATTTGCCCACACTGACGTGATTCTGGGGGCTCAGGGGGACATGCCGTAGAGTTGCCATCACACAAGAAACCAGTCAAGGTCTCACAGTTCACAGAGGACAAGGAAGTGTCAGAAAAAAATGCCCACCGCTCGGTAACCTCAGCGAGTCCAGGCCTCAGTTTCCCTCCTTTCCACACAACGGACACGCTCAGCCCGTGGACCCTCTCCGGCGGTGGCAGGTCCTGCTGTAATGACTACCAGCTGCCATGCCCAGCACTTTCCACGGGCCAAGGTCAGTGCTGAATATTTCATATGCATCTACCTTGGCTCCTTTAATTCTTGCAAAAGCCTGTGAGATTAGTACAATTATGGGTATTTTACAGAAGAGAAAATTGGGGCTTAGAGATACCAAGGAGTTGACTCGAGTCTACACTGACGATAGGTAGAGAAGAGTGATGCCCAGTTGAGACCTGTACACTCACCTGCACTGCCTCCCTCGCTTCGGAAGTCCCCTCCATCCCCGGATTCCAACATCCGGCAAGACTAGGTATTATTCCTCGTGGCAGGAGAAGTTTCCTGTTGGTCATTTTCATGATACGTCCCTCCATCTCGGGTGCCTAACGCACTGGAAGAAAGGAGGGGGCACGCAGGAGGGAAGGAAAGGAAGATAACGAGGTGTTTGGGTCGGTGTCCTAGTCTGTTTTTAAGAGAAAACCCAATGAGAGTAGGTATTATCAGGCATCTATGGCCGTAATAATACTGCGCAGCCAGCACAAAAATCTGAACTCCTATAACAACAAGGATTTATTGACCGACACTCCTGCGGGTCCCAGCTGGGCACAGCACAGGCTCCGTTCCATGTGTGTCTCTGCTCCTCCTCCTGACCCAGCATGTTCCTCTCGTGGCGATGACAGAAGGCCGGGGAGCCAGCCCTGTGGCACCGGCATCTTCCAAGCCTTTGCCCACATCGCGAATGCCAATGTTCCACGGACCAAGAGAGAAGTCCCGGGGGGTGTGAGGGCAGTGGGCGTGGTTCTGGACGACACCCGGATCTTAGTTTTGAATCACGCCTTTGTCACATTTCAGGCCGATCCCCTTTCAAACATCTTGGCTGTGGTCAACCGTGCCAGACCAAACTAATAAAAATCGATGGGACTTATTCGTAGTGTCATTTTCCCAACATCAAATTCTCCCCCTTTTGACTGGTCCAAAACGTTACCATAGAGAAAAGAATTATTAAATGCATAGTGAGTAGACAATGATATTTGTGAGGATTTGTTAGCATGGTTACGTTCATAAATGCTTCAGTGCTTTGAGTTTACATAACAGAAATGTTTATGACCGCACCTAGTACATAGAGAGGATAAAATGTAACCCTGCTAACTTCCAACCAGAGCCGTGGAAAGTAACGAATGGCTTCCTGTGGCTTGCTCTCAAAATACTGTTGTGTCACCGGTGACATCAGCCAGTGCCAATAAAAAAGGGATCCCATTTCTCCTAACACAGGGAGGCTGTGAGCGAGAGCCCGACAGGGAAGAGACAAGGCTGGGACCTAACAGCCATCACCTAGCGCGTCAGTGCAGTGGGGAAACGGAAAATGCTGGCAGAGGCAGGGCCAGTACTGCCTCGAGGGATCATGGAAGGGGGGCCCACGGAGGGACCGCAGGTCCTCCCGCCCAGAGAGACTCTGGAGCTCAAGAGCCAGGCTGGCGGCAGCTCTGTGTGGTCCTGTCACCTGACTGCAGCCCAGATTCCCAGAGGACAGACCGTCTGGGTTGGAACTCGACCATGTGAAGGTTTGGGGAGTAACAGAGAGCTATTTGGGGTTCTCTGAAGTGAAGCAGAGGGAGTCACCGCAACATGCAGGCCGTCATGGGTGACGTCCAACCTCCCTCTTCCTTCCCCGGCCCGCAAAGGCAAAGTTGTGTGGGTGTTTGCTTTCGTTTTGTGACGCGTCCCGACACAACGTTTACACATCAGGAAAGTGCCCCTCGGGTCTCCCGTCCCACTCCACCACCCTCAACTGTTAAGGATCCCTTTCTTAGTTGTTTTTTGTTTTTTTTTTTTTTTTTTTTCTATTTTATAATAATGACAGCTGCTTTTCCGGAGCACGATTAACCAGGGTCTCTCGGTCTCTGGGCAGAAAGATGCAGAGCTGGGAAGTGAGGAAGAGTGACCAGGCATCTGTCTGTAAGGAAAGCCCCCCACGCCTCCCAGGAGGACGAGGTAGTCATTCCCACGGCGTCCAACGCTGTAGCCCAGGACGTGCAGATCCCGGTGGACACAGCTCTGAAGCAGAGGGACACGCGAGGCTAATGAAGCAAACGCGGACAAGAGCGTGAACGGTCGCCTTTGCCGGGGAGGCGAGGGGCACAGCTACGTTGGCTCCGCATTCACGTGGTGGCGGCCTGAAAGGGTCAGGTACAAAACAGCGGCCCCCGAGATGCCCGTGTGCAGAGGCGTGAGCCTCCACAATGAGCAAGATGGGTACAGGTCTCTGGGAGAAATGATGGGTGTGTCGTTGCACAAACACAAGGTGATACGCGTGTATACGATCTTAAGATAGAAAGCAACTTGGATGGACAGGATGCCTGGGTGGCTCAGTCGGTTGAGCATCCGACTTCAGCTCAGGTCATGATCTCACAGTCTGTGGGTTCGAGCCCCGCGTCGGGCTCTGTGCTGACAGCTCGGAGCCTGGAGCCTGCTTCGGATTCTCTGTCTCCCTCTCTCTCTGCCCCTCCCCTGCTCATGCTCTCTCTCAAAACTAAATTAACATTAAAAAAATTAAAAAAAAAAAACTTGGATGGGGGCAGAGAACACATTTGATCCTGCAGTGTTTTCAGATATTAATGCTGGGCGATGACATTAATGTGTCAGTTTCACGCAGGGTGAGCCTGGGAACCATGTCTAAGTGCGGCACCGGGACCCCCCCTCCCCAGCAGACCCCGAGCCTCCACACGGAAGGCAGGCAGCACCCGACGATTTGCAACTGCTACCCCCAAACTCACCTAAACGACACTGACAAGGGCCATTTCTCATTTGGTAACAAAACAGAGAAGTCTAAATTTCAGAAATGGGCAGATACAAAGGAGAGAAGATCTCGTGCGGAGGAAGATGTGGCAAACTAGCCGGAGGGAAACGATCGGCCCTGGCATGGAAGGAGGCACTGGCATTGGAAGAAAACAACACAGACGACGCCCTGGCAGGTCGGGAGGGTGACGGATCGCGCGGGAATAGGGCTCAGCCCTGCCGCCACGGGCGATGAATTCCCTCCCGAGGCACAGGGGGCAAGGCGTTTAGAATGAACGTGCAATGACAGCCCCTCATCGGGTCTTGGTAAGTCCATCTTGAAATAGTTTGTTCTCTTTTGAATCCCCTGTTATCTAAAGGAGCTTCAGACACTCGTGGGAAGGTCAGGACCGGAGGAGATTACGTGACCCTCGGATCCAGATGGAACAGAGGCTTCCTTGGGGGGGGGGGGGGGGAAGACGTGGAGAAGGACGAGAACAAAATCGCTCTTTTGGGGTAAAGAGAGTGTAACGTGGCCACAGATGCCGCTCCGGTTCAATGAGGACCTGAGTTTCAGCTGTTGCACGGTGGAGGGTGCCGTCGGGTCGTCGGTGCCAGCCTACGCCGGGTGGAACATCGAGAAATGGGGTTAGCCGGGTCCAGGCACCGGGAAAACACAGTCCCGGCAAACACGTACGGACATACCAGCGGCCGGCTCTCTGCTCTGCTCTAACAAGCCGCCCGAGACAACTGTTCCCAAACCTGTGTGCATCCTGGAATCAGCTTCAAAACCCCTGATGTGTGAGTCCCAAACCCAGAGACTGGGATTTCACTGGTGGGGGGAGGAGCCCAGCTCCGGGACTGTCAGAAGATTGACAGGAGATCTTCTAAGGTGGAAAAACATTTTTTTTTTTATTTGCTGGGTGTGGGCGGCAGGACGTCCCCAGAATGCACCGGGAGGGGCAGGAGTCACAGTAGAAATGGCAGGAGTAAGGGCAGCAGGGGGTAATGGGTCACCGTCGCGGATGGAACGACTCACACAAGCAGGTGCGCCCGCCGGACCCTTGCCTACTTCAGAGAGTTATCTCGTGTTCTTACTAATGGCCCCCGACTTACAGACAAGCAGACGGAGCCAGGGGATGGTTCTGCCGCCCGCCAGGGACAACCGAGCCAGAAACGGGAAGAGCTGGGTTCAAATCCAGCTTGGATGCTGACCCACAGGTGACTCTGCTCCCTCAGCACGGCCAGGGCCCTACTCTGGGCTCAGGTGGCAGAGCACGTCCTGCTGGGCCTGAGTCCCAGATGGTGAGGGACACGGACATTCTAGAGCCTAGAGGAAACGCCGGGCCTGCGGTGTTCTTTTCTCTCTGAAAACTTGCAGCCGTCTGGCTTCAGGGTATAGGCGTGTGTTCGGGGCCAACAGCAGAAAACGGGGGAGCGGGTGGGGTGCACCTGCTGCTCCCTGAGGAGGCCTCACCCCTGCTCAGTCTTGGCCCTCTCCCCGCCCCTCTGCACTGACAGCACAGAGCCTGCTTGGGATTCTCTCTCTCCCGCTCTCTCTCTCTGTCCCTCCCCCACTCACGCTGTCTCTGTCTCTCTCAAAATTAAACAAATAACTTAAAAAAAAAACCAGGGGCGCCTGGGTGGCTCAGTCGGTTGGGCGCCCGACTTCGGCTCAGGTCACCATCTCACGGTCTGTGAGTTGGAGCCCCGCGTCGGGCTCTGTGCTGACGGCTCGGAGCCTGGAGCCTGCTTCGGATTCTGTGTCTCCCTCTCTGTCTGCCCCTCCCCCGTTCATGCTCTGTCTCTCTCAAAAATAAATAAACGTCAAAAACAATTTACAAAACAAAACAAAAAAAAAAAACAATCAGGAATTGCTCTGGGGTGGGCAGTTCCCTGTGCAGAATGAACAGGTCCTGCAGAAAGTGCTAGCAATGAACAGCTCAAGCCAGAAGAAGAGGTTCTCTCTCCCCTGGAGAGCTGAGCAAGCCCCCCACGCCCACACTGGACATGGAAGCTTCCTACAAGGCACAAGGAAACCCTGGGCTTCTAGGACGGTGCCAGCAAGGACCTGCCCCTTTGACAGCAACTGAAGGTGTGTGTCCTTCCTGCACCCGGGGGAGTAGTGGTGGGGCAGGGGGGAGATGGCCCCCCTTTGCAGGCAGCCCTTTAGGACTCCATCTGGGAGGCGGCCATCCACCAAGACCCTCCACTAGGCAGTACGGCCAGCTCAAGGCCAGGGCTGGAATCTCTGTCCGACCGCACTCTTGACTCTCCTCGTCAAATCAGGGGCTGTCCCTTAACTCTGGGATGCTGGGTGGTCCCGGCCACCCATCTATGCTTCTCCTGTGGGGTAGGTGGAAAATGACCACGGCACATCCCATGGACCCTGCTTCCTGGAAGGGGGTCACCAGGTGCCCACCAGCCATCAGTGGCCACCCAGCAAGAGAGTTGCCTGTCCCCTCCCTGGTCACAGAAGACTGCCTGCATTGCCGTCTCTTGTTCCCTGTCCCGGGGGGGATTTCGGCACCTCTTCTCCCTTTAGTACCCTCTCCCCCTCCCCGGCGGCAGCCCCGTCCTGCAGCTGTTCCCTAACACCTCCCAACTACCTCTCCCTCCCACTCACCCCAGCAAAGCCCCAGGACTCTAGCCCTGGACAGATCAACACAAAGAGACTGAGAGGTTTCTGGAACCACAGGCCGGGAGCATAGGCTACGAAGGGCTCAAGCCCCAGGTACGGTGACTAGACCAGGGCGAAGTAACCGTCAGATGGTTGTACCAACTCTGTCGTTCCAAGTGGCTGATTTCCAAATGGCCCCCAGAGTCCACAGCATGAGCTGTGACAGCAGACAACTGACAGCAGGTGTCCATCCTGTGGAAGCACTTAGGGACACAGGCCATAGGACCAACTTTTCCTTGCCAGGATTGTTAATTTTTCATCCCATTGACACACAGAGTCAACACCTTCAAAACATTTTTTAGTCAGCACCTTCAAAGCATGTGGATCAACCTAGAATGTTCCAAAGTACGGTCCTCTACCAAGTATGTTGAAACTTGAAGAAGTATCAAGGTTGTATGTTCACATGGGGCACTTCTGTTCTCTGCTGGGATGCCACCCGGCTTTCCTGCCAGCTGCTGAGACCAGCATTTACATCTTGCCTTTAGAGACAGAAAAGCTGACACTGACCCAGGGAGCTGCCTGAAGTCACTCCAGTACTAGAGGGACCCACGTAATCCCGTGAGGCTGGGGATCCAGGGGAGGGACAGATGACCAAGGCATATGCTGTTATGACAAATAGCAGAGGGCAATATCTTTTCAAAGAAAAATGACCTTTGTCAAAAAGAGATGGGGGAGGGGCGCCTGGGTGGCGCAGTCGGTTGGGCGTCCGACTTCAGCCAGGTCACGATCTCGCGGTCCGTGGGTTCGAGCCCCGCGTCAGGCTCTGGGCTGATGGCTCAGAGCCTGGAGCCTGTTTCCGATTCTGTGTCTCCCTCTCTCTCTGCCCCTCCCCCGTTCATGCTCTGTCTCTCTCTGTCCCAAAAATAAATAAAAACGTTGAAAAAAAAAATTAAAAAAAAAAAAAGAGATGGGGGAGAGAGAGAGAGAGAGAGAAAAGACCTCAAGGTAAGCCGATTATATTTTACAAAAATGACCACAGCAACTTTTCTCATCGTACAACCTCTTTCAGAACCTCCTGCTTCACTGAGAGTTGGAGTCCGGTCTCCTTTCTCTCTGTACCTGCCCGTGTTTTCACAGATGCAGCAGAAAACAACATGTGGCAGGAACCCACAGAGGACTTCAGGTCCCAGAAGGTGGTATGGACTGTGCTCAGCTCCCTCTCTCTCGTCTGCTCTCTCTCCCTCACGAGAGGGGCTTTGGAGCCCTCCAAAGGTGGGGAATCAGCAGCCGAGCTAGAGGGACCATGTGGAGAGACCATCAATGACTGTGGTCCCCAGCTGTCGGGGTGTCCCCGTCCTGGGCGGCACACACGGGAGCAAATCTGAGATGACCCCGGCAACGTACAGTAAACATTTTTAAATATAAATATCATGGACAGGGGGGCGCCTAGTGGCTCGGTCGGCTGAGCGTCCGACTTCGGCTCAGGTCATGATCCCGCAGTTCGTGGGTTCGAGCCCCACATCGGGCTCTGTGCTGACAGCTCAGAGCCTGGAGCCTGTTTCAAATTCTGTGTCTCCTTCTCTCTCTGCCCCTCCCCTGTTCATGCCCTGTCTCTCTCAAGAATAAATAAACATTAAACATGTGTTTAAAATATCGTAGGCAGGGAGATCAGAGGAACCCGGCATGTGAGCAGACACCCTGCTGCTGACACACAGGGCATGATCCTGACCTGGGTGACCACGGGCCTCACCACAGGAAGAGCTCAAGCAGCCACATTCCCTGGGAGCTAGGTTCCGGGGGAGGTCTCTGCCCGGGGCTGAGGCGACCACGGGGAAGGTTGAGGGGGCTCAGCCGTCATCAGGGAATGAAGTGAGGATCGTTCGCGAATTTCTGTATCCAGCGTGGTTACGGTGTGATGCTACACGTCTGCGGATCCTGACCTGCTTTTCTTTTATGAAACCTCACAAATGCTCAGCAAATAAGCAGCAAGAATGGCTGTTTTTCCTTCTCAGCTAAAAGCTACGGAATAAGCTTGTGGTTCCTAAATTTGCAAATGGCACCCACGATGCACGGAGTGAGTGGCAACTTGTTACCTGCTACCCTTTTGTGCAGAGGTATTATTTGTGGCGGGAAGCTGGCGTCGTACTGTAGCCTTCAACTTAGTAATGGAAAGGCTGTGCTGGATAAAACACTTTGGGCTCCCTGAGAGACACAGTGAAATAAGTCATCTGTGGGCCCAGTAGAAACAGCTGACACAAAGCGATAGTTTTCGTAAAGCTCAGATACACAGGGTGAGGGGTGCTTCTGGAACTGCTGAGTGAGGGGGTTGGTTATTAAAGAGCTCTCAGTGCCCAGGCATCATCCTGCTATGAAGGAAAGCTGTTTCGTCTTTTAAATAGAATGGACACGGTCCTCTTAGGTGATTTGGAACTCTCAGAAACAAGAAGAGAAAAGGTACTCAAGCACCCACATTTGCCTCTCTTCTTCCTGCTGAGACACCAATAAGGCTAGGGTAAAATGATTACCAGAGAGAGAGAGAGAGAGAGAGAGAGAGGACACAAGAAGGCAGAGGAATAAGCTCACAACGACAAAAAGAACAGGAAGGAAGTCATCAACAAATGAAAAATTCCAACACATTTCAGGAAGCTTAAGAAGTGATAACACAGAACAGAACATCATGACCTGAAAGTCGGAGAGGGGATAAAGCAGAGGGTAAGGGTCACAAGAGCACTAATGGCAGTGATTGCAGCAACCACATTAGTGGCACGCATCAAGTGACGGTCATGTCCGTGCACAGTCAGATCTTTGACACATACTCCCACATCCAGGGCTCACAACAACCCAAAGGATCAGGGTTGAGAAGATGGGGGCACAGAGGGGTTGTGTAACTTGCCCAAGGTCCTGGGGCCAGTAAGCACAGAAGCCAGGATGGGTGCCCAGGAGGTCTGGCTTCTTATTTCACGTTTTGTCCTGAAAAGGGAGATAGTGTCATGCTCAGAACCTAGAAGAAGCTCTAGACCAAAGGTTGCAAGCATCCTGCAATGATGGTATGGAAGGAAAAACAGCAACACAACAAAAGCGATAGAGGAGGGAAGAATCAAAAGTCCGACTGTAAAATGTCTGCCTGAGTTGGCCCTCCCATTCCCTGCCCAGATGTTGGTGAAAACAGAGCTCCAGCTTTCCGGACTCCTCCAGGCAAAGAGGATAAGATAGATGTATGGATGGAAGGAAGGATAGATGGATGGATGGATGGATGGATGGATGGATGGATGGAAGGAAGGAAGGATGGATGGATGGATGGAAGGAAGGATGGATGGATGGATGGATGGATGAATGGAAGGAAGGAAGGATGGATGGATGGATGGATGGATGGAAGGATGGATGGATGGATGGATGGATGGATGGACGGATGGATGAATAAATGGATAGATGAAGGGATGGATGGACAGACGGATGGATGGACAGACAGATGGATGGATGAATGGGTGGATGGATGGATGGATGGATGGATGGATGGATGGATGGAAGGATGGATGCATGGATGCATGGATGGATAGAAGGAAGGAAGGATGGATGCATGGATGGAAGGATGGATGGATGGATGGATGGATGGATGGACAGATGGATGAATAAATGGATAGATGAAGGGATGGATGGACAGATGGATTGATGGACAGACAGATGGATGGATGAATGGGTGGATGGATGCATGGATGAATGGGTGGATGGATGGATGGACAGATGGACAGAGAGGGAATTAAACCTTCCCCCAAATCAGCCATCCACGCATTTACTTGAAAGTAATCCCTGTTAGTCAACAAGCCTCCTCAACATACACAGAACTCTCTGGAAATTTTCATATTCACAAGCCATAATTCTACACATAATAGCAGAGGAGGGGTGTCGGGGTGGCTCAGCTGGTTAAGCATCAGGTTCTTGATCTCAGCTCGGGTCTTGATCTCAGGGTCGTGAGTTCAAGCCTTGCACTGGGTTCAGGGCTCTGCACTCGGCATGAAGATTACTTAAAAATAAAAAATAGCTAAGGAAATTTATAACAGCTATAAATTAACCCACCCTGCCATCCTTAAAATAACTATCTTGCAAGGATTATGAGGCATATAAAGAAAATCAGCAGAAGGAAAGAAAAGGGACAGATAAGAAAGACTAAAAACTCAAATGACATTGGGGAGAGGTGTGGGGGAATGTGATACTTCAGAGAAGAACTGTCTTCCCAAAATAAAGCCCCTCTATTAAATTTCTCAGAGTAATTTTAAAAATCACTGTATTCGTCAAATATGCTGTCCCTGCTTGCTCTCTCCTTTCTTTCGGTTCTATATTCCAATGTCACCATACAAGCGGGGCACACGAGCTCAAGAATGTGAAATGTAGGGGAAAAGTGGAGACAGAAGAAGGTCCTAATGGCCATTTGAAAGTAACACTGAGGAGGCTGGTGAACTCTCACAAGGGAAGTTTCCCGAAGCTTTGAGGTTCTACCACAAACACAGACAAAATCTATACCCGAAGCACAGTATTGACTCTCCCTTTGAAGTGAATGCCACCTGTCCCTTCCCTCCAAGCCTCCTGTTGTCATCACTGTAATCCAGACCTGATCCCAGGATTCCCCGAGTTCCAGGCTCTGCCTTTCCTCTGCTGATCTCCCCCACGACCAGAAGGAAACCACAGCCCAACCCCCCTTCCCAGAAGTCAATGCCACTCTCTTCACAGGGTCCCACAGGCTGAAGTGTCCTCCCTCCTTCTTCCCTCCAGGTGTGTCCCTGGATGCCTGCAGCCAACACCAGCTGGGCCACACCACCGACCACTTTCTCGTGCGTGTGATTCTCTGTCACACGCGTGTTGGTGCTTCTCTGTGCTCATGGATCCCCGGTCTTACAGAGCTGGTGCGTAGGCAGTATCCAATTAAGATTTGTTAACTAGCAGAATGACAGCAGTAGAAAAGAGGAAATATTTCATTGTTACCTTTCATTTCAATCACGTGTCAATATATTAGATGAATGTATGTTTCCTATTTTAATTACAGGCTCCACCGCTCATTTCCGCGATTTTTCGTTTCTTTGATTTTTATAGCCATCTTAGATGTTATTTGGGTGTTACTAGATTACCAAATTCCCTAAAATGATACTGCACATGATGGTCAGGAAACCACAGTGCCTGGGGGAAATGGAAAAGAAACTACAGGCAGTCCAGCTGGGAGCCCTTGGCTGGGTTTGGCCATCAGGTGCATGAAGATCAGCGTTCTGTGAGGAGGATGGGCGGAGTGGATCTGAGCGTTCAAATGTCAGCCTCGTGACTTCCCCATCCGTGCAAGCCGGGAGGGCTCTCGGTGGCCCCCAACTCTAAGTCTTACATCAAGGACGATGCTGACAGCAGTCGGTTCCTCCCGGGTCTAATGAGCAGCTCTGGGAGAGGGAAGGGAAAGTCCTGGTAATTCTCACCAACGCCTCCTGTGCTTTTAATCAGCTCTAAGAAGCTTCCTGTGAAAATTGGCACTAATTACACATCCCTCAGAAACAGGGCTGGGTTTACTGCAGCTCTGCACCAACCAGTCTGTAAACAGGAGTGTTACTTCCTTCTGCATGGGGAGGGTAGCTGCCTTAGCGGTGGGACAGAGCAGGGGTGTGAGGGTCGCACAGGAGAGGCGCCTGACCAAGCTGTGAGAAGCCAGAGGTGAGCAGGCAATGCAGGGCGGTGGCGTAGGGGGGCAGCTCTCACAACCCCGCTGGGCCCCCCCCAAAACAGCCCAGCCTCACCGATCCCCAGAACCAAATGCAGCCCATGGCAGTCTTCCTGGGAGCCAAACTGGCAACTGCTGTAACTTTTTTCTGACCCCGAAGCTCACATCTAAGAGATGAAATCCCTGCTTCTGGTGTCAGTGGCCGCTGCACCTGTTGGCCTGCCTCACAGAGGCCCTGGGTCACCCTTTAGGGCACTTGGCTCTCCTCTTCCGCCCAGACACTCCCCGGGGGCATCCTAGAGGCCGGCATTTTCACCAGACCCCATTCAAGGTTGTCCTACAGGGCACACCAATGGGAAGATTGCTCTGCTAGGCTCGCTTGAAGTTTTGTGTCTTCCGGTCCAGCAACGCCGCAGGGAGGGCAAGACAGAAGCATCTCGCAATCTGTCCCTCATTTCAGAACCCCCCCCCCCATCTACAATTGACCCACTAATTATCCTAGGGACCGAGTCTCATTGCAACTGCTTATTGAGATACAGGACCAACTCCCCCCCAGGATGTCCAAGGACCTGTAGAAGGGGGCCCCAGAAAAACATCCAGTTCCATCATGTTTTGGACTGAGTTGTGTTCCCCAAATTCACACGTCGAAGCCCTGACACCGAGTGCCTCAGACGGTGAGTGTATTTGGAGACAGGGCCTTTAACCAGGAAGTTCTGTCAAGATGAGGCTGTTGGGCAGGGCCCTACTCCAGCGTGACTGGTGTCCTCGCAAGAAGAGGTGACGAGGGCACACAGAGGAGACTCAGGGGCCAGACACACGGAGAGGAGACCCTGTGGGGAGGCAGCAAGAGGGTGGCCATCTGTGCACCCAGGAGAAGCCAGCCCTGCAGACTTCTCACTCAGGGACTTGCAGCCTCCAGGGCCAGGAGAACGTAAAGGTCTGTGCAGAAGCGGCCGGGACTCGGTGCTTCGTGACGACTGTCCGAGCACACTGGGCCATGTCATTACCTACACACACCCGAACGCCAGGAAGCCTGGCTGCGCATCCTTTCCAGGCGACGTCAGACTTCGCTCCTCCTCTTATCCTTTCTTAAACCACACATCCCTGCCGATGTGCTGGAACCTCTGTCCCCAAAGTGTGTCAGAGCTGCCACTGCTTCATGCTGTCGATCATCCCGGGAGGTTTCTCACTTCCCCGCGGATGCCCTAGTTACCTGCGAGAATCTTACACTAACTCATTCCTGGAACAAACGTATTTACTCACTTACCGGTGTGACAGGTGTTCACGGAGCCCACATCCAGGCTCAGTGCAGTGTCACGGATTAAAGATACAAGTTGCTGGCTCCCTTGGCCCACACCCCTCCTCAGTTCTTCCGCATGGACCGTGTCTCACACTCGCTTCTACAGCTGGCCCCAACACTGTGCTCAGCCCCACGGCGGGCATGCATACAACAACCTTCACCTTCATCATCCAGGACCCCCTTCTTCTGAGGGCAGCAGCCCCCTGAGGGATCTCCTCCTCCCGCTTCCCCAGATGGTTCTCATAGGAGTCGCTGAACACCTGGGTGCCCTGCCCACCTCCAGCACCCCCAAGTTTCATTCTGGGTTTCCTGATCCGGGACCAGTGGTCACATCTTGGTGGCCTCTCTCAGTGGCTAAAATAGTAAGATGTGCAGGCCAGGTGCTCCCCTCCGCCGTGATGAGCAGAGAGACAGAAGTTCTGAGAGAAGAGGGAGCAAGAGGGTTGGGGTGGGAGGGAGAGACACCAGCCCCCAGGGCAGCGGTGGATGGGAGGGGCTGGAAGAGAGAGTCCTGGTGGGTTTGATGCTGGGTCCCCCAGGCCCTAAGCTCCTGCTTCCTTTCTAATTCTACTTCTCTGTCGCTCCTCAGGTGTCTAAGACCCCATTCACATACCTCCAATGATTCGCTCTTTATTGTAAGCTGGTCCTGTCGGGTTTCTTTTTTTTTAATGTTTTATTTATTTTTCAGAGAGACAGAGAGACAGCCTGTAAGCAGGGGAGGAGCAGAGAGAGAGGGAGGCACAGAATCCGAAGCAGGCTCCAGGCTCCAGGCTCCGAGCCGTCAGCACAGAGCCCGACGTGGAGCTCGAACTCACAAACTGTGAGATCATGACCTGAGCCGAAGTCGGACGCTCAACCGACTGAGTCGCCCAGGCGCCCCTGGTCCTGTTGGGTTTCTATCACTTGTCGCCTTTCCTATGACAAAGCACTCAATATATTCTCTAAATTGGATCTAATTATATACTTGCTTTAGAATAAATACAGTGGTGAATTTCAAAAGAATGAAACGCAGCTGTGTTACTTTTACTTCTGGACACACAGCTGCAAACCAGGAATCTCAGCATGTAGGTCCCACTAGGTGCCATCCACGAAGGTCTGATGCAGCAAAGATTTATATATGAGCGGTGGTCCGGAAACGCTTGGAAATCGGTGAATTGACACCCTCATCTGATATGCACCATCACATTGTTTAACAGCACCGCCCTGATGGGTGATACAAAGGCAAGCTTCCCGCACCCCAGACTTGTTACCAGCACCCTGGGCTTGGAATGTGTGGTGGAGGGGCCGTACCCACAGGGACACCCCTTATTCCTCCTACCTCTTCCAGCTCCTTCTCAGTCAGTCTGGAGCTCCTTTCTTCCAGCTCCCCACATGGCCGAGGGCTGAGAAGAACTGAGTTCACGTCTGTAAGCCGTCTCAGAGCCCCCTGACAAAAGGCGGGGAAAAAATACTGCCGTTTGCTGTGGCATATTGAATACCTTTGTAATTAACAGTACCAAATCGGAGAGATGGGCTTCCTCAACATTCTTGTAATTAACTGAAATAGTTCAAGGACAGAAGCAGTGACGACTTCTTTATGGATGCAGAATGTGGGGGCTAGGGAAGCTGCTACTTATCTGCAGTCACTGTAATTTAAACAATTCAAGGATCTGTCAGAATATATTTCTGTTTTTATAGTCATTACCGGAAGTAAGAATGCTTAGCTGATGCAATGTGTTAAATATTTGGAGTAAAAACTAAAATCCTCATTCTGTGGCAAAAAGGGTAGAAATTCCCATTTGTTGGACAGTGATGATTCCACCCGTTATAAGTCACATGGGTCCTGACAGCCACCTGAAACCCAAAATATCGTCCCAAGTTTATTCTATTCTCCCTATCACTTGACAAGAGGCATTTCACGGCCTTATTCCCCTTTTCTTTGCCACTGTTCCTTTTTCTCTAACTGCCACCTCTCCCCAAAACCCTCCCAACATTTTGAAGTATTTAAAGGAAAAATATAGTCCTTTCTGTGGATCTGCTGAGCCAAAATTCCTTCCCTCTGTGCATAGATGCCCCTCCCCACACCCCAAAGCACAGCTCAGGCAGCCCGGAGCGCTAAGGCTCCTTCCCCGCGCTCCTGGAGGCCCTGGCGGGTGCAGATGCACAGCTGGTGTGCACAAGGAAGAGGTAAGGTCCCATTAGCACGGGAGCCCCAAGTGCAGTGGGACCTTTCCTCTCCCCCAGAGCATCCACTCAGGGCCCCAGCTCAGCCCCGCTGCCACCCCGTGTAGCCTGGAAGCCGGCGGCTGTCGCCTCACTGAATACCATGAGCCGCAACTGAACACAAAGAAATGCACCCGTTTCTTCCAAACGCACCTCTGCACTAACACGGCACCAGCGGGCCCGCGCCCCTGCTGGCTGCGAGAAGCCGTCGCTAGGTCCTGGGGATGGGAGTTCTGATTGACGCTCTCTGGGCTCCACACCAACTCTCGAGATTCAGCAAAATCCCGTTTTTCATTTGCTGAACGGAACAACCTCGTCCTTGTCGCTCTTTGATGCAACACTCCGAACTGGCTTTTCACAGGTGCCGACTGCCGAGAGCGGTCCCTTCACCACGGGCGTCCTCGGCCATCGTAAGAAAGGGGAATCGTCCGCTGTGCCAAGGACGCGGTATATATTCCACACCAAACAGAGTCATGACTATGCTGTCCAGTCCCAGACATTTGAGAAGAATAACAGATCTGGGCTTCTCGTGGCCTTGCCCCCAGCGCAGACACACCGCTCGGGAGGGAGGCCAGGCTTGCCCTATTGTAGAACCAAGAGGAGAAAAACCATCCAGCACCCATCGTTTCCCTTCGGGCCTCTCAAAATAACAGCACCCAGCCTTTGCCCCGAGGAAGATTTCCCTGTTTAGAAAGCGCCTCCAGGAGGCCTCTCTGATCTAATCCCATGACCGCAGCTCTGGGGACAGCTGTGTGTCTGAGGGGCAGCCCGACGGACTCCTCTTGCCGAGGATGGGACCTCCTCTCGGCTCAGCCCGGCCCCCACGGCGGAGCCTCCCCTGGGCTCCTCGGAGGGAAGATGTCCCTCACCCGTGCCCCCAAAGCCTCCTCCAGGCAGCCCTCCTGTGTCTGCCCCCACCTGGGGAGGGGGAGGAGCTGGAGCACCCTCACTGGTGGGAGTCCGGCTCGTGGAAGTCACCGTGACGTAAGGGGCAGAGCCACAGGCAGGAGAGCCAAAGAAAGAGAAGACTCAACCCTAAAGAGAGGGGCTGGGGTCATGCGAGGCCTCAGGCAGGCATTAGGTTTCTCCTGAGCCTTTTTCCAGTGTGACCTCCCAGCCACTGGGGCCACACTGGAGGGCTGGCAGGGGCTGAAGGCCAGCAGGGGACTATTGGGGAACAACCCCAGGGGGCCTACAGCCCACGGGAACCAGTCCTTCATCGTATCCCATGACGTGGGCATGGTGTCTCTTCAATGGGAAGGCGTGTGCAATGAGTGAGTGAGCGAATGAATGAATGCGTAGGACAGGCTTGCATGGATCCTCTGACAGCCTCCAGAGATCATTTCCTCGCTGAGGCTTCGCGAGGTCCTCACCGTCTGGTTTCCATACTGCAGAAACCATCTGCACTGGTGGCCGGCTCCCAGCTCCCAGCTCACTCCAGCTTGCGCTCTCTGCTCTGCTCCGTCCTGCTTGGGTCAACCCGTGGGACCTCCCAGAAGGAGCACTCCCTCCCTCCGCGGCTGGCAGGGAGCCTCCGCGACCCTCCCAGCTCCGAGACAGGAGGCGCCGTTCACAAAGAAGCCAACAGAGTCCCACTGGCGATAATTTGCCAGCCCTTCGATGTATCCATTTGGGGAAAAGCAGACAAACCCAGCTGAAATAGTCTGTGAGCTGTAGAGAGGGCGCTTCATGGTGTGACCCAGAACTTAGCTTGTCTACCCTTTCCGCCCCAGCGGTTTATAAACGATTGCAGGGAGAGCTGGTGATAGAAGGAGAGAGAGAAAGGGATGGAGGGAGATTACTAGAGATACGGAGGCACGTTCCTGGGGGTGTTTTTCTTCTTTTCGTATTTCTTACCACTGAGCTGGTGCAGGCCCTCAGCCTGCCAGTCTGATGGCAGAAAGACAGAGTGGATGCAGGACTGAAACCCTGCCGTCTATGAAAATAGATGGGCTGTGGTTCCCAAACCCCACCAGCTCTGTAGCTAGAGAGACGGACGGGAACGGGTCAAATGCCACCTGTGCGATGGCAGAAAGGTCCTGCCCTCGAGGCGGGAATCCTTTGGCCCTGAGCTCACTCCGCTCCTTCTCAGCCACCCACAACCTACAAGATAAAAAGCATGGGTGCAGAGCGTGGCTCCTGCCGTGGCCCGTCACTGTGGACGATTTCTGACAAAGGCAGCTTGTCTGGCTCTCGCTTCTCACTCCTACCCGGAGGCTGTGAGGCTGGACTTTTGTGCAGGACGGGACGGGCCACCCGAGCACAGCCCGAGAGAGAGCTTACCTTCTCATTCGGTTTCGGCCGGGGCCTAATTAGGAGCCGGGCCCAGCACGCAAACAATGGACAGAGATGACTGTCTCTGCGGGAGCAGCGAGGGTGTGCGGGGCATCTGGTGGGCCCGACAGGTGCAGGCTCACAAATACCCCAAGTCAGGCCCTCAGGCCCCAGAAGGCAGCCTGCGTGCTTAATGAGGCGCGCACCCCTCCCCAGGAGCTTTGCATCCCCATTTGGTGCCCCTCCTTAGGTCTGTTCTGGGGTCACCATCAGCACACCGTGGGGGGTGCCGGGGTCGCCGGAACAATGGAGGGAAGCAAACAGGACCCGGTCCCGGGAAGGGGCGAGCTCCTGGGCGGCTGCTGGGTGGGGGCTGGGCATTTGTTGGGCATTGCATCGAGGGGTGTCCTTTGGAAACTGAGAAGCAGGCACCCCTCACCTCCTTTCTTAAAAAGTAAAAAAAACAAGATTCTTACTCCACATCTCATCAAAATTTCTACTGCCGGAGTCTTAACGTTTTGAAAGATGAGATTTATTGGCGTGCCCGGATGGCTCAGTTGGTTAAATATCTGACTTCGGCTCGGGTCAGGATCTCAACAGTTAGTGAGTTCAAGCCCCGCGTCGGGCTCAGTGCTGACAGCCTGGAGCCTGCTTCGGATTCTGTGTCTCCTTCTCTCTCTGCCCCTCCCCCACTCTCCCTCTGCTTCTCTCTCTCTCAAAAATGAATAAACATTAAAAAAAAATTAAAAAAGAGAAGATGAGATATATGCAGCAGGACCAGATGTCTTCATTCCCAAGGGGCAGTTCTCGCTGTGGCCTTCGGGGTTCCAGTGGACTCCAAAAGGAGGCCAGGTATCGGGGCCTCTGAGACTCGGTCACTAGCTGCCTCTCATCCACTCTTCCTCAGCCCTCCGGCCCAGGTGGCCTCATCACAGGGGGCTGGGACGTACTTTGACCTTGGACAGCAGACCACCACGGCCACCCGCAGAGTTACTGTATGACGATTCAGGGATCTGACTGGTCCATCTGTGAAAAGCAGATAACGAAGCCTCCCGCCTCTGTGCTCACAGGTACGGCCAGAAGGTTAACGAGCTCCTCGTTCAAGGCAGAGTCAGAGAAGCACCAGGCAACACGCGGCCCCCAGGCTCTGGGAGAAAAGGCTTTCCTGTGTTAGAGCAAGCTGCTGAGGCCTCCATGGAGCGGATAAAGTGCCAATCAACTCGAGTTTTCTGGTCTTTTAAAAAATCGCAGGTTTAAGGAAGTATCTCCATACTCTTTCTGGTTTTAAAGATTATTATTATTAATCCATTGCAATTTTGTGACAAAGGTTAGGAAGACATTTCCTATTAATTAGTAGGGTTTTTTTTTAATGTTCATTTATTTGAGAGAGAGAGGGAGACAGAGCATGAGCGGGGGAGGGGCAGAGAGGGAGACACAGAATCCGAAGCAGGATCCAGGCTCCGAGCTGTCAGCACAGAGCCCGATGCAGGGCTCGAACCCATGAGCTGTGAGATCATGACCTGAGCTGAAGTTAGTTGGACGCTTAACCGGCGGAGCCACCCAGGGGCTCCTATTAATTATCAGTTTTGCACAAACAAATCTTTCTGATTATATTCAATAGTCGCCCACCAGGTGTGCAGATTTGCTTCTATCAAGAGCCGCTCATCATGGTAGCATTTTCTTAGGAAAAAGCAGAGTTTGCCTCAGTATTGATATAGATAGGGAAAGCTTTGCTCCTTTTATCTTATCTTTTTTGCATCATAAGACCTTATACAAATGTATAGCTCAGCTGTAAGCAAGTGGGGAACACCCCACTTGGGCTTAAGTTCTACAGCCCAGATCTGGGCTTCCCTAAATAGAGGGTCTTCTCAGATTCCGTCAATGACTTGCAGAATTATAACTCTGGAGCAAGAAGTTAGGTTCTGCTCTTCCCAGGATTCCAGGAAGCTGGGACACAAAATCATGGACTGATGAGAGTGTCCCCCAAATATTCTGCAGGTGGTTTGTTCTGTGCCAAAGGAGGCGTCCAAGGTCTATTGGCTCATGGGCTAGCTCAGATGAAATGCCTCTAAAAGACTAGTGATCCCCCACAGCTGGTCTACAGGCGACCCCTGGGAGAGGTCAGGAATGATCACGGGAATAAACAGAGTCTCCAAGGAGATCCCGAGTCCTCACAACTCGAGGGAGAAGCTAAGCCCACACTGGGATTGTATCGGAACAAATCTGGGCCGTTTAGGTCAACTCTAGGCCATACTGAACTCCAAGCCGATTGAGAGAGGTAAGGAGCATCTGGTATCGAATGATTCCAAACTGGCAGAACAAGCAAAAAAAAATGTGAACTCTGGTAAAGCCTGATTATACTTCCCCTGAACCTCAGAAAACATCCACAAAGTTTCACCAAAAATTCCTCTCCCACTGTGTGTGACAGGCTACCAAGAAGCCATTGCTGGGAACAGATACAAGAACAAAACCTTTGACAAGAGAGCTCTCCTAAGATCTTAACGCTGGAAGTATGTAGTCGATGTTCTGTTAGACTATATCCAGAGCCACTGATTCATGAAGCATGGCCAAGTTTGACTGTTTTTCCCTCCCAAGTCTAAGTGGTGACCTGAATTTTTGTTTTGGTTTGGTTTTCAGCTTGGCTTACTTGGTTTTACCTTTTGCAGTAAGTTGTTTGTAAAAATAGTGGCTGTTTCTTCCTTGCCTATATCTCTGCCCTTTGCAATATGATTTTTCAGCTTTTTTCATCATTAAGTGCAATTTATTTCCCTACTCTTTGGATCTGAACTACCCTTGTGATATTCTTGGGCAACAAAATGTAGCAGCCCCAAGCCTAGCGCCCAGTGCCTTGTGTCCTTGTACAAACACTCAGTGGGCAAGCCCACGCTCACTTGGCAAGGACAAGAGACCATGTGGATGGAAGTCAGCTGTGTCAGGAGAGGCCTTCATGCACTGGTGAGTCTTTGGC